>NC_073629.1:51550800-51900300 GCF_029407905.1 Bubalus kerabau
AAAACTGTATGGATCATAACTAGATAGGAGTTAAGCCCTTTAAATTCTGATAGGATAGAGATAATAGCGTTCTGTACCATTGTTTCAGGTCTACATCAAAAGATTAAAGTCTTTCTATGGAACTCACCCCTAGAAAAGAATGAAATATTGCCATTTGGAGCAACATGGATGGACCTAGAGAGTATCATACTAAGAAAATAGGTCAGACAGAGAAAGATATATATTATATAACATTACTTAGATGTAGAATCTAAAAAATAATACAAATGAATCTATATATAAAACAGAAACAGACTCACAAATGTAAAAAACACACTTATGGTCACCAAAGGGGAAAGGCAACGGGAGAGAAATAAATTAGGAATGTGGGATTAACAACTAGATAAGCAACAGTATTTACTGTTTAGCACAGTGAAATATAGAAAATGTAATAGTCTAATATGTAAAACAATCAAAGTAAAACTGAATCACTTTGCTGTACACCTGAAACTAACACAACATTGTAAATCAGTATATTTCAATAAAAAAAACTTAAATGATGAAATGAGCGCAGGCTAAGATCCAGGACTAGTAAATTGTGTGTTTCCTATAACTTCTACTTAGTTATAAACAAAGATAAAATGTTCTTTTTCACTTTCCCCACAGTTATTACAGAATGAGTAGTATTGGGGCAGGGAAACCACTAACAGATATCAGTCTTTCGTTTCTTGTAAATGGAAACTCCATCCTTCTATTTGAGCAATCCCCAAATGTTGGAGTCATCTCTGATTTCTCTCTTTTAACCCATAGCCAACCTGAAGACAAATCATGTTGACTGAAAATACATTGATCACCTCTCACCTACTTGAACTTCCTACTCTGGCCCAAGCAGTCACTTTTCTCATTAGCTTCCCTGTTTCTACCCTTCCCTAGAATCAAATTTGAGAAGGAAATGGCAACCCACTCCAGTATTCTTGCCTAGAGAATCCTGTGGACAGAGGAGCCTGGTGGTCTGGGGTCCATGGAGTCGCATAGAGTAGGACACAGCTGAAGCGATTTAGAATGCATTTATGCATTGGAGAAGGAAATGGCAACCCACTCTAGTATTCTTGCCTGGAGAATCCCAGGGACAGAGGAGCCCAGTGGGCTGCCGTCTATGGGATTGCAAAGAGTCGGACACGACTGAAGTGACTTAGCAGCCTCAGCAGCTAGAATCAATTCACTGCACAGCAGCCAGCTGAGAGTTTTAAACATAAAACAGATCAGAGCATGTCATTCTGCTTATCCATCCTACTTGGAGTAAAAGCCAAAGACCTGAAGATGGCCTGCAAGGCACACTTTGTATCTTGGTTCTGTTTTCTCTCTGATTTCATATCCTAGCATTTTCTATGTTGCTTATGCCATTCTAACCACAACACTACCCTCTTTGCTGTTTCTTGATTATACTAGGTATATTCTTGCCTCAGAGTCTTTGTACTTGCTTTTCTCTCTGCCTGAGATGCTCTTTGCCAGATGACTTGCTCTCTTACTACTTTGTTTGTGAGATCTTCCTCTGACTATTTTATTTAAAAATTTAATAACCCTTCCCCATACTCCTTCTTCCTTTCTCAGTTTTAATTTTCCCCTTGTACTTACACCATTTTATATACCATCTATTTCTGGAAGGTTGTTTATATATTCAACTTACTGTTTCAACTACGTCAACATAAGATTCTTTTTCTCATTTTTAGGAGGCTTTCTTTTCTCTTCCTATTGTGGAAATTATATATATCTATCTATCTATATATATATATATATATATATCTCATGAAGTTTACTATTTTAATTGTTTTTAGATCTACAATTCAGTGACACTAAGTACATTAACAATATTGTATAACCACCACCATTATCTAGTTTCAAAATATGTTCATCTCCTCAATCAGAAACTCTCTGCCCATTTAAGATTAACTCCCCAAGTTCCCTTCCCCTGGACTCTAGTAACCCCTATTCTACTTTCTGTCTCTGTGAATACCTAGATACCTCATACATGTGGAATCATATAATATTTGCTCTTTTGTGTCTGGTTTATTTCACTTAACATATTTGCGCTTTATTCATCTTGTAGTATGTATCAGAACTTCATTGCCTTTTTCAGGTGAATAATATTCCATTGTATGGATATACCATATTTTTTTAATCCATTCATTTGTTGATAGATTCTTGGGTTGTTTCCCTTTTTGGCTATTATAGATAGTGCTGCTATAAACACTGATGTATCTGTTTAAGTTTCTGTTTTGAATTCCTTTAAGCAGCTTGAAGGATGATTGCAGGGTCAAATGATGATTTTGTTTAACTGTTTGAGGAACTGCCAACTGTTTTCCACAGTGGCTTCATCAGTTCACATTTCCATCAGCAATGTGTAAGGGTTCCAGTTTCTCCATGTACTCTGATATATTTGTAATTTTCTGATCTTTTTTTTTCCTAATAGCCACCATACAGAGTGTCAAGTGGTATTTCATTGTGGTTTTCATTTGCATTTTTCTAATGACTAATAATACTGTGCATCCTTTCATGTGCTGTTTTATATCTTTTTGGGTCAAACGTCTGTTCATGTTCTTTTCCCATTTTTTAATTGGCTTATTTGCTTTTTTGTTATTCAACTGTAGCATTCCTTTATATAGTTTAGGTATTAATTCCTTATCAAATATATGATTTGAAAATATTTTCTCCCATTCCATGAGTTATTTTTTAACTCATTTGATAGTGTCCTTTGATGCAGACACATTTTTAATTTTGATGAAATCCAGTTTATGTATTTTTCCTTTTGTTGCCTGTGTTTTTGGTGTCACATTTAAGAAATCCAATGTTATAAAGATTTCCCCCTGTTTTTTAAATTGAGTTTATAGCTTCAGTTCTTAAGTTGAAGTCTTTGATCCACTTTGAATTAATTTTTTTATGTGGTATAAGACAAGGGTCCAACTTCATTCTTTTACATGTGGATATTCAGCTTTCCTACTATTTTTTTGCTTATAGTATATATCTGTTTATTGTCTGTTTTCTCCCACAAGAATTTGAACTCCATGAAGGCATGGTCTCTGTCTGTTCTTGTCATTGACATATTGTATTAATTTTTATTACTATTGCCATTTATTGCTATTTGTGGTAAAAAAAAAATCACTTTAAAATTTAGTGCCTTAGAAAAGCAATAAACATTTATTATTATTTAGGTTTTTTTTTGCTACACTGGGTCTTTGTTGCTGTGTGCAGGTTTTCTCTAGCTGTGGTCTGTGGGAATTACTCTCTGTTGTGGTGCACGGGTTTCTCATTGCATTGGCTTCTCTTGTTGCAGAACACAGGCTCTAGGTGGGCTCAGTAGTTGTGGTGCAGAGGCTGATCATCTCGGACCAGGAACCAAACCTGTGTCCCCTGCCTTGGTAGGCGGATTCTCAACCACTGGACCACCAGGGAAGCCCTAATAAACATTTATTATCCCTCACAGTTTTGACATGTCAGGAATTTGGGTGCAGCTTGCTGAATGGCCCTGGTTTATGGTTTCTTGCAGGATTCAGTCCGATGTGGGCTAGGACTGAAGTTATCTGAAAACTTGACTGGGACTAAAAGATCTGTTTCCAAGGTGGCTCATTGACATGACTCTCAAGTTGGTTCTAGATGCTGATGGGAGGCCTTAGATTTGTTCTTAATAGAGTTGCTCACACATACCTGCTGACTTCCCCCAAAGCAGGCAATCTAAGAGAACAGGGAAAAACTACAGTGCCCTAATGACCTTGTCTCAGAGGTTATAACCTATGCTTTTCCTGTATTTTATAGGTCACACAGTCCAGCCCTTATCAATGTGGGAGGGACTATACAAGGACAGAAGAATAGGCAGCAAGGATCACTGGGGACCCAAATAGAGGCTGGCTACCACTTGTATCTATCCCCAGTGCCTAGAACAGTACCTAGAATAATAATCTGGTATAATAAGCCATATATTATATAGGCAGCGTATATATGTAAATGTTCAGAAAATACTTGATGGGTGAATGAGTTGCTTGGAGGTTCTTGGTGAGGCTGCAGCATCAAAGAAAAATCAGAGCAACAGAGGCTTAGGAAAGGCAGGATTGACTGGACCGAGGATTCTATATCTTCAGGATGCTCTCTGTTTCATTTTTTACTTCTTTGAGAACAGCCAGGATCTCTGGGTTCAAATCCCTGAGCTTCATAGTGAGAAGGCAAAGGGCAGCTTTGGCCTGAAAAATCCTCAGGGAGTTTTCTCCCAAGCCTACCCCCTTGAGCCAGTTACTGTGGTCAGGGGATCAAGGTAACATGATTGGTTTAGCTTGAGGTCAGGTGTCTACACCTGTTATTAGAAGATGGAAGGGGATGTGGGCAGATAAAAATAGTACAACTCCCTGGCCAGATTAGGTAGATCCCCATTCTGTATGTTCCCATCATACTATATCTCCAAATAATAGAACATATCATTATTGTCCATTTATTTGTTCACGTTTGTCTTGTACAGGAGACTATACGTTCTTAAACTAGAGTCTCAACACAGGTACTACATTTTTGTAACTCCAAACAACACAGTGAAAGTAGAATTATGATTGCATTTTTGCTTTTTGTTTTTCTGTCATTGTGGTTTTGGGCCAGCCATAGTGTCCTCATCTTTTATATGGGCCAAATGATAGCTTCCCAGGTGGTGCCAGTGGTAAAGAACCCACTTCCCAAAGCTGGAGGTGTAAGAGAAGTGTGTTTGATCTCTGGGTTGGGAAGATCCCATGAAGGAAGGCATGGCAACCCACTCCAGTATCCTTGACTGGTGAACTCCATGGATAGAAGAGCCAGGGAGGGTATGGTCCATAACGTCACAAAAAGTCAGACACGACTGATGTGACTTAGTAGCAGCAGCAATGACAGCCACCTCATTTTGGAAGCACATTACATTATTGGTGATATGAACTGAGAATATTAGTTATTGCCCTTCCTTTTAGAAAAGCGCCTGACACAATTCTATGTTCTTGATAGGTTTATAAGTGAAGGATTGAATGAGTAAATAAATGAAGCATTCTTAGTGATTTGCTTGGGTTCACTTATAAATGAGGATAATAATAGGGATATGGTGAAGATAGCTCAGTCGTGTCCGACTCTTTGAGACCCCATGGACTGTAGCCTACCAGGCTCCTCTGTCCATGGAATTTTCCAGGCAATAGTACTGGAGTGCATTGCCATTTCCTTCTCCAGGGAACTTCCCAACCCAGGGATCGAACCCGGGTCTCCCACATTGTAGACAGACGCTTAACTGTCTTAGCCACCAGGGAAGTCCCTTTTAGATAAAAAGTGCTTCCATAGCCCAACTCATGGACAGTGGCTTATCTCTATTTAGATATCTCTCATAAGGTATATAACTTGCCTCTGTATTTCATAAAAACTGTCAATGAATTATCCTGAATAACACGAATGCAATATCCATTAACACAATAGCCCGCAGTATTCCAAAACCTCAATTAAAGAGTAGAAAAAAAAAACAAAAAATAGAACTTAACAAACTAATAATTTTGTCTAGAGTCAAATTTAGGTACTGAAACCAGCTAATATAAAGAAGCGTCTAACCAGTGGCTCAGACTTGGCACCCCAAACACAATAACAGTTAGTATTATAATTGTCATTCTGAAACAAATCAAATCATTGAAAGGAGGAAAGAAGGAAGGAAAAGGAAAGAAAGAAAAGGGAGAGATGGAGGAAGAAAGGAAGGAAAGCTGGAAAAAAAAAATTAGCACCCTTATGGCCAAAAAGCTTTGTTTACTGCATTCCTAGTCCTCCAGGTTCCCAGCTTCCCCCAGAGGTGCTACCTAAACAAATGTATAGGGTGGAACCGAAAGGGTGTTGAATGGGTGGATCCCAGTGGCAATGTCTTGTAAACACTCCCTATGAGTCAGCTATAAATTCAATTCAAATCCCCGGTCTCCCTGTCTTTGCTTATCATGGTTACCACCAAAATGACTTCTGCCTTTAGAAAGCCTAGTAGGAAACAGGTAAATGTCTAAAACAATGTTTGATTTTACATTAAAACTTTTGAAAATGTAATTACTCAAAAAAGATATTTTGTTATTGAGTTAGGATTAATATACCTTGCTTGCTCTTCAAGTCACAGGAACAGCTTGTTAACATTTCAGCTTTATTTTAAGACTGTTATCTCCTTATTCTGTGGCCATTTGAGTGTCGAACAAAAATTTATGAAGTGTTAGGTTTAATTCCACACCTGTAAGAAAGGTTATTTTAATAACTGACTTCTGTAATTCAATACTGTTTCTCTCCTTGCTGTAATTGGCTGCTGGTTATCTTTTCTGAATGTGTTTTTTCAGAGGAGACAATGTGGCTGCATGGGTTTCAAATTTCTCATGTGGAGAAAATGATTAACTGGGGAAAAACCTGGTTACCACAGAATTTGCTGACAAATTCTGTTCGGTGGCAATGTTGATGGCTGTATGGCTTTTCGGTGATGACTTCAACAGTGCTTGCTACCAAGTTGTGTTTTGATGCACAGGGCATAATAAAAGCTAAATTAATTTTGTCGTTAAGTAAAATTTTACCTTCCTAATGTAGTTTCTTAGTTTCATTTTTGGTAGAGGTTGGGACAAAGTTAATTAACATTAGCTGATATTGTACTTTCGGAGAAGGCAATGGCAACCCACTCCAGTCCTCTTGCCTGGAAAATCCCACGGACGGAGAAGCCTGGTAGGCTGCAGTCCATGGGGTCGCGAAGTCGGACACGACTGAGTGACTTCACTTTCACTTTTCACTTTCATGCATTGGAGAAGGCAATGGCAACCCACTCCAGTGTTCTTGCCTGGAGAATCCCAGGGACGGGGGAGCCTGGTGGGCTGCCATCTTTGGGGTCGCACAGAATTGGACACGACTGAAGCGACTTAGCAGCAGCAGTAGCAGATATTGTACTTTACTGTTTTTAGACACTTCTCACACGAATAACACTTCTGTTGTTGAAAACTGTTATTCTTACTTGTCTGATGAAACAAGCTTACAGAGGCCAAACAATTATTAGCAGGTGGTAGAGTCAGGATTTTTCTGTTACAGAGTCTTTTAGAAATCTATTTAAATTGTTGTCATACTGATGCTTTGTAACTTTGGATAACAGGAATTACCATTCACTGAATGCTTATTTTGTGCCTTGGGTATATTATTTCACTTAATTGTCACTTCAATGCTTAAGTAGATCGTTTTATTCTCTCCAGTTTATAATGAGAAGACAGGAGCTCAAAGAGGTTAAACACACATTTGGCAAACACATGTGAAATTTTAGGTTACAATCTAGTCACGTGCATTAATTTGGAAGTTATTAGTTCCCAGATAATTGGATAGATTGGAATTGCTACTCTAATTGCACTAAGTTTTGTCTTGCTCTAAAACACACTTTAGACTGTCAAGAAAAGAATGGACTTCTCCTTTGGTGGGTGAGGTGAAAACTGGCACTCAACTGATGTCCCAGTTTGGTGGCAGAGTTTTAAAAGCTGTTGTTGGGTTGATAGTGTGAATGTCTGATATCACACGTAGAAATGATGTCCAATCACTGGAGCCTAAGACCTGGTTCTTTACCACAACTATGGCAGATCTAGTCCTTACTCGTGCACAAGTGCCAAGAGATGGCAATAGAATTGTGTGCCTCTTAACAATGTTCTTTCCTAAGATAATGTGTCTTGCAAACCACAGGATGTGGTGGAGGTGAAGTGGTGAGGTTAAAGCCATTTTTATCACCTCAGTACAAGGAGAGGCCACAGCTTTTGTGCTTGAGTGCCTTTTGGTTTGCACTAAGGAAAGCACTGAGCCAAGTGAAATAGGCTTTCATTTCACTATTTCATTGTGAGCCTTTGGGCTGAAGGTCACAATGGAGTGTTGTTCCTCCTTTTTCTGGAATTGTGCTGCCAAGAGAACTTTCTGATGGATAGAAATGGTGTATGTGTGCTGCCCAACTTAATGACTAGCTGCCACATGTGGGCTATTATTAAGCACTTGAAAGGTGTGACTGCTACTGAGAAACTGAAATTTTAAGTTTCAATGGAAATAGTCACATGGGGCTAGTGGTTGATGTATTGGACAGTGCAGTCCTAGAATGTAACTGAGATGCCCTGATTTTCTCTGGAAATTCAAGATGCCAGCTGATGCCCAAAGTGAGTTTACCACTAGTTAGTTCCTTTTCTGGACTCTGAGTAGTTTTTGCCTCTCATGGGAATGTACTGAGGTTATAAGAATGCCTCCCTTGCCTCTCCTTTCTGTGAGCAATGAGGCTCACATGGCTGACTTATAAAACATTGTTGGTGATTGAGAGCACAATGCTCTGATGTTTAACCCTTACCTGGTTTAGAGGGGGACTAGAACTCAGACTCTCCTTCTGTTCCCCTCCTGGTGTGTGCATGCTAAGTTGCTTCAGTCGTATCTGACTCTGTGCAAACCTGTGGACTGTACCCTGTCAGGCTCCTCTGTCCATGGGAATCTTCAGGCAAGTATACTGGAGTGGGTTGCCATGCCCTCCTCCAGGGCATCTTCCTGACCCAGGGATCGAAATTGCCTCCCCTGTGGCTCCCGAATCGCAGGCAGATTCTTTACAACTAAGCCGCCAGAGCAGCCCTTCCTTCTTAGATAGTGACCCAAATCAATATCAGGGGTGTGTGGCATTAGAACACAGGGAATCTTGAATCGCTAACTGAATTTGCCTCAAATTCAACTGTCTCTGAGGAGGGGACCCCTGCCCACTGCACCCACACTTCCTCTATCTTCTATTCTAGTTTCATTCAGGGTGTGAACCGCCGAGTGGCCGAGGGCTGGAGCAGAGGTGGTGCTGGTGTGATTCACACAGTGGAATTTCACTTATGCAAGTGTTTAAGCACTTGGGAGAGGTTAGAATTAGCTATTTCTCTAGTTAGATTTAGCTTTGATTTTAATCTTATTATTTATTTGTACAGCTTTTTAAAATTTAAAATAAAAAATTTAATTTTTCAGTGAAAAACTAAACTGTAAACTCTTTCATCAAATGAATTGGATGGTTAGAGCTAATGGTAGAAGCTTCTCTCCTCAGGCCTCTGATCTCATTAGAGATAGTACATCTTAGGCACTTAACACAATGGTACTGATTATTTAGATTGTTTAGAATATTACACACACACACACACACACACATGCATGCGTGCATGTGTGCTCAGTCGCTTTAGTCGTGTTGGACTCTCTGAGGCTCTATGGACTATAGTCAGGAGACTGACTGGCTCCTCTGTCCATGGGAATCTTCAGGCAAGAATACTGGAGTGGGTTGCCATGCCCTCATATAATTTGTACCAATTAAAAATACATAATTTGTACAATAAAATCAACACCAAGCTTGTTCTTTATCATTCATTCAAAATATGTTAAGCAGCTACTATGCAAAGTGCTGGGGCAACTGAATAGTCTAAGACAAAATATGATTTCAATCTTTGCAAAGCTGTTGATCTAGTGGGCAAGTAATATAAACCACTTCTGGCATTAGACTGACCGGGTTCAAAGCACTGCCCCATCATTTTTTATTTTTATAGATAAGGGCAAGTTACATGGTATTTACTAAGTCTTAGTTTTCTACACTTGATCTTAGCCAAAAGGCCGAGAAGCGATTAAGTCTTAGTTTTCTTATCTGCAAGGGGGTTATAGTGATACCAACCTCATGAGCATAGCATAAGGATTAAAAGAAAAAATGTATTAATATATACAGTCCTTAGCCAATACTTACAGAGTGCGCAACTGGGAATTAGCTTATTTTTTAAATTGAATTGACTCATGATATTATATTAGTTTCAGATGTACAACATAGTGATTTGATATTTTTATACATTATGAAATGATCACAACAGTATGGCTAGTTATTAGGTTGGTGTAAATGTAATTGTGGTTTTGGACTGTGAATTTTAAATCATTTTAACTCAAACACATCTTTATTAATCAAAATAGGAAACCATTACAATCAATACATTTTTGCCAATGAGAAATAAGTTTGTTTATTAATGTAGTATAAAAATCCATGCTTCCGGATTTGATAAACTCTTGGAAAGCATTTTCTGTCTCCTGTTGGTTGTGAAAACATTTTCCCTTCAAAGAATTGTTGAGATGCTTGAATAAGTGGTAGTCAGTTGGTGAGAGGTCAGGTGAATATGGCAGATGAGGCAAAATTTCGGGGCCTAATTTTTGAAGCATTGGTGTGGGACACACAGTCATGCATTGTTGCAGAGAAGAATTGGGCCTTTTCTGTTGACCAGTGCCGGCTGCAGGTGCATCTCTTTGACTTGCTGAGCTTGCTTCTCAGATGTAATGGTTTTACCAGGACTCAGAAAGCTGTAGTGGATCAGACTGGCAGCAGACCTCCAAACAGTGACCATGACTTTTTTTTTGGGTGCAACTTTGGCTTTGGGAAGTGCTTTGGAGCTTCTTCTAGGTCCAACCACTGAGCTGGTCATCTCCAGTTGTCCACTTTTCATTGCATATCACAATCCGATCGAGAGATGATTCGTTGTTGTGTAGAATAAGAGATGAGGACACTTCAAAATGACAATGTTTTTGATTTTCAGTCAGCTCATGAGGAATTCACTGATAGAACACCTTTCCAATTTGCTTCAAATGCTGAACGACCTTAGCGTGGTTGATGTTGAGTTCTTTGGCAACTTCTTGTGTAGTTGTAAGAGGATTGGCTTCGATGATCCTCTCAACTGGTTGTTGTTAACTTCTGATGGCCCGCCACTGCGCTCCTCATCTCGTCTCAAGGCTCTCATCTCCATTGCAAAACTTCTTGAACCATCACTGCACTGTACATTTGTTAGCAATTCCAAATGCATTGTTGATGTTGCGAGTTGACTCTGCTACTTTATGACCCATTTTGAACTTGAATAAGAAAATTGCTCAGGGGACTTCCCTGGCAGTCTAGACTTTGCCTTCCAATGCAGGGGGTGCAGGTTTGATCCCTGGTTGGAGAGCTAAGATCCCACATGCCTCATGGCCAAAAAGCCAAAAACATAAAACATAAATAATATTGTAAAAAATTAAATAAAGACTTTAGAAAAAAAGAAAATTGCTCGAATTTGCTTTTTGTCTAACATCATTTCCCCAATATAAAATAAATATAAATACACAGCAAGTAATAAGCAAACAAAATAAAGGGAGAAATGTGCATTAAAATGATGTATAACATAATCACATTTATTTAAGAATGTATTCCAATATCAAACAGCAAATGTCGACAACATAAAACCGCAATTATTTGTGCACCAACCTAATATACTCTGTCACCAAAGTTATCACAACATTATTGACTACATTCTCTATATTACACTGTACATTACATTCCCATAACTTATTTTATTACTGGACATTTGTACTTCTTAATTCCCATAGCCTATTTCACTCAATTCCCCATTCGGTTTGTTCTCTGAGTGTTTCTATTTTGTTATGTTTGTTTTGTTTTTTAGAGTCCACCTATAAGTGAAAACATGATATTTGTTCTCTGCCTTTTTTTTTTTTTGACTTTTTTTTTTTTTTTATATAGCATATTCCCTCTAGGTACATCTATGTTGTTGCAAATGGCAAGATTTCATTTTTTTTTATGACTAACATTTCATTGTGTATATATATGCTGAGGCTGCTAAGTCGCTTCAGTCGTGTCCAACTCTGTGCGACCCCATAGATGGCAGCCCACCAGGCTCTCCTGTCCCTGGGATTCTCCAGGCAAGAACACTGGAGTGGGTTGCCATTTCCTTCTCCAATGCATGAAAGTGAAAAGTGAAAGTGAAGTCGCTCAGTTGTGTCCGACTCTTAGCAACACCATGGACTGCGGCCCACCAGGCTCCTCCATCCATATCTTAATTCATTCATCTACTGATGGACACTTAGGCTGCTTCCATATCTTGGCTGTTGTAAATAATCCTGCAGTGAGCTTTGGGTGCACATATCTTTTTTTTTTTTTTTTTTTTTTGCCACACTGAGAGGCTTGTGGGCTCTTAGTTCCCCAACCAGGGATCAAACTCGAGCCCCATGTAGGGGAAGCACTGAGTCCTAACCACTGGACCACCAGGGTATTTTCCGTACATATCTTTTTAAGTTAGTGTTTTCATTTTCTTCAGATAAATACCCAGAAGTGAAATTTCTGGATTGTATGGTAGTTTTATTTTCAATTTTTTTAGGAATTTCCATACCATTTTCCACAATGGTTGCACCAATAGTGTGTTACTGTTTTGAGTACTTGAACTCTCTAATCAGTAGAAATTGGTAAGAGGCCAGATGAGAAATCCAGGCAAGTTATTGGATCTCATGCTGCAGCACAAGGGAAGGAAAATGAGTAACAGATGCCCTTACTGGCTCCAAGGGTGGTGGGAGGCAAGAGGTTTCTTAAATGGGTTGAGAGGATGGGCAAGTTGGTGGGTTGGGCAGGAAGCATAGCTTAGATGGTCCGTCCACCGAACTGGTGGTGCTGTGTGCAGGAGTCATACATAGTACCCTGATTTTGCTCCTGACACCTTGGAAATGGCAGTTGGTTTGTGGTCTTTTTGTATCTGCACACGTGTGCAAGTATTTTTAGTCCCTTATAGCTTCTTTGTATTCTGTTGCTTAAGGAAATATTTGTGCAGGTGCAAGCACTCCAGTAAAGAGTCCCAGGTACCAGCCTAGCCCAAGCAGGACAATTTTATGACCCAGAAATTTCTCTCATGTACCTTCCCAATTTCCTGCCAGAGGCAATCTGTTATGATTTTTTCACCACAAACTAGTTTTGCCTTTTCTGGAATTTCAAATAAATAGAATCAGAGTATGCACTCTTTTGTGTCATTTATTTTCAAATAGGTAATATCAATATATTCACATGGCTTGAAATTAAGAAGGTACAAAAGGGCAGGCAGTCAAAAGTCTTCTTCCCAGCCTTGACTCCCAATTATTCAGTCTTCCTCCCTTGAAGCAACCATTATTATTAGGTTTATGTGGGAACATCCCATGGCAATCATTATTAATTCAGAGCTTTCTTTATACTCTGAATTTGAGTACTTTGAGAATTCAGTTTTAAAGGTTACCCAAAGTTTCTTCAGACAACTCAGCTAAACAAAATAAAATCAATTTAAAAAATTACTGGAGTTCTTTTTAGACTCTGATTCCAAATATCAGATAGTGACATTTAACTATCTATGACTTAGGTAACCTCCAAGCCATATCTAGTTCAAGTTCTAGTATTAGAATAATTAATTGTTAATTACTTCTCATTTATTGAATTAACAAAACATACATTGAACAAATATAGAAATACAACCATGAACCAAAGAAAACCAAGCTTCTGGCCGGCCTCATTGGTGTAATTAGTTGAGTAGGGGAAACAAAAATTCACCAAAAAAAATCACATTATTACCGTTTCAGTGCCATGTGATATGAAAGGACCAAGGCAGGGGAGTCTGAAGGTACTTCTCAGAGGTAGAGACTAGAGGTGCGGTCAGAAGGATGAGTACTGGAAGAGGTTTCCAGGCACAGAGCAAAGCATACACGAAAGGTCTGTGGAGGGAGAAAACTGAGGAATTGGAAGAGGCCAGTGTGGCTGGAACAGAGATAGGACAGAATGTGGTCTGAGCAGTGAGAAGAGGTGGAGAGGTGGAGAAGAGGCCATCTGACCATGCAGATTAGTTAAGAGGTTTTGTCTAAGGAAGTGGGAAGCCATTGAAGTGGTAGTGCTGTGGTACACAGAGCTATTTGTGTGGAGACAGGATTAGAGAGGGGCTACAGGGCATATCTTTAACATATGCAGAGTACATCATGAGAAACGCTGGGCTGAAAGAAGCACAAACTGGAATCAAGATTGCCAGGAGAAATATCAATAATCTCAGATATGCAGATGACACCACCCTTATGGCAGAAAGTGAAGAGGAACTCAAAAGCCTCTTGATGAAAGTGAAAGTGGAGAGTGAAAAAGTTGGCTTAAAGCTCAACATTCAGAAAACTAAGATCATGGCATCTGGTCCCATCACTTCATGGCAAATAGAAGGGGAAACAGTGGAAACAGGGTCAGACTTTATTTTTTTGGGCTCCAAAATCACTGCAGATGGTGAGTGCAGCCATGAAATTAAAAGACGCTTACTCCTTGGAAGGAAAGTTATGACCAACCTAGATAGCATATTGAAAAGCAGAGACATTACTTTGCCAACAAAGGTCCGTCTAGTCAAGGCTATGGTCTTTTCAGTGGTCATGTATGGATGTGAGAGTTGGACTGTGAAGAAAGTTGAGTGCCGAAGAATTGATGCTTTTGAACTGTGGGGTTGGAGAAGACTCTTTCGAGTCCCTTTGGACTTCGAGGAGATCCAACCAGTCCTTTCTAAAGGAGACCAGTCCTGGGTGTTCTTTGGAAGGAATGATGCTAAAGCTGAAACTCCAGTACTTTGGCCACCTCATGCGAAGAGTAGACTCATTGGAAAAGACTCCGATGCTGGGAGGGATTGGGGGCAGGAGGAGAAGGGGACGACAGAGGATGAGATGGCTGGATGGCATCACCGACTCGATGGACACGAGTTTGAGTGAACTCCGGGAGTTGGTGATGGACAGGGAGGCCTGGCGTGCTGTGATTCACGGGGTCGCAAAGAGTCAGAGGCAACTGAGCGACTGAACTGAACTGAGAGGGCGTTAAGAGTAAACAAATCAGAGACTAAATTAGTAGCCCAGGGCTTCCCTGGCAGTTCAGTCGGTAAAGAATCCGCCTGCAGTTCAGGAGACCGGGTTCCATTCCTGGGTGGGAAAGATCCCCTGGAGCAGGAAATGGCAACCCACTCCAGTATTCTTGCCTGGAAAATCTTAAGGACACAGGAGCCTGGCGGGGTACAGTCCATGGGGTCCCAAGAGTTGGACACGATTTAGCGACTAAACCACCACCACCCAGGCCCCTGGTCCTCCCAGGCAAAGGTAGTTTGGACTTAGGGTGGTGATGGAGGATATAGAAGAGGCCAGATTCAAGGAAAATTTGGTAGGTAAAAATCTACAGGATTTTCTGATAAATGGAATTTAGGAAGGAGAGGTAGATTAACATGGTGTCTCAGCTTTCTTATACAAGATGGATTCAGCTGTGATGAAACTTGGTTGAAATTACTTTAAATAACAGCATAATCTAAAGTTATGCAAAATTTTGCCTCAGATAAAATTTCAAGTTTTTATCTGCGTGGAAGGACATGGCTCTACTTCCTATTTTTTGAACTTCCTAATCTTGTTTTTTTGTTTTTTTTTTTTTAATAATGGAGAGTGGTTTTTTTTTTTTTTTTTTTTTTAATGCTTATTACAGTGGAACCCTTTCTGGAAATTATGGTTTTCAATTTGATAATAACCAGGGCTATCTAATTTCTAGGTTCTTTTTTGGGTGTTAATTACTATCATTTTGTCACTTCTAAATGTCTAATGAAAGTAATTTATATTGCCTTTGTTATTATTATTTTTTGCCTGTTTTTCTGGGATTTGACTGGGATTCGTAGCTTGTTTCTGTTCTTCAATAAGTACTTTCCTTCTAAGAATGTCTTCGTTGATATTGGATGACTGCCCGACTGGACATCACATATTTGTGCCCATGTTCTGCCCACTGCCGGACTCTGCATAAACCCAATGTGTCGAGACGACTGATGGTAGAGGGATTTGCAATCACAAGTGCCATTTACACGTTAATTGTTTTTTCAGAGTGATCTGGTTGCCTCTCGAGGAAGCTCCGGCGACCGCTGGAAGCTTGCGCGCCTGCATCGCGCGGCCCCAGCCTGGGACCCCTGCGCGTGGGCGGTGCGGCAATGACAGGCCGGCAGCCTTAAGGCTGGGGTCGCTTCGGGCCGGGAGCGGGAACGTTTGGTGCAGCTCTTACAGGCAAGGGGAGGTTCTAGAGACTGGGGAAGTCAGCAGTTTGTGCGTCCGATGGCTGGAGCTTTGAAAGAGAGGCGGAGGAACAAGCGAGAGCTCCCCGCCCCCGTTCCCCACTGTCCAATCCCTTCTGCTTCTCCTATCCTCGGATGGCCGGCCCGACCCCTAACCTGCTCGAACCCATCCTGCGGTAGAGACGGCCGGGGCTCTTTAAGGCCCTTGCCGCGCCTGCGCCTTGAGCCTTCCTGACGCGGCCGGGCCGGACCCGGGAGGAGCCGGCGGCGGGCACGCTAGGGGTCGGGTGGTAGTTGAAACCGCGGCGGCTCGGCAAAAGTGAGGTTAGGGTCGGAGGCGACCCCGAGCTCCTGAGTGAGCGCAGCGCTCGAGAGGAGGCGCAGAGGGCGGCCCGCGAAGCCCGGAGCGAGGCCGAGGCGCTGAGACGCGGCGGCTCGGCTGCCGGCTGGATGGGAAGTTAATGTTTACGACGGAGTCCACCCTACGTTTCCAAGGTGAGGGGCGCCGCGCCAGGCCGGGCGGGCCGGGAGGCCGGGCGGGCCGCGAGCCCGAGTTCCGCGGGACGCACAGCCGGGCCGAGGCGCGGCGAGTCGGGGCCGCCACTAAACTTGCGGCGCGAGCGGGGCGGGCGCCTCCGGCCCTACTGGGGCCTAAGTTCCCTGTGGCCATCGGGACCCTCCCCACCGCGGTTGCCGCGGAAGAAACTCGCCAGCGGAACTCCCAGTAGATTCCCAGGGAGGTGAAGGGACGAGGCTGCTTCGGGGGCGCTTCCTCGATATCCTGTGGGGCATACTGACTCTTCATCCCCGCCCTCAAGGCCAGGAGTCTGTTCCCTCTGGGTGACCAGATGGGGCGAGACTGTCCGCACCTCTTGCGAAGTTGGCGTCTTTATTTGGCCTCGGGGATTCTGCGTAAGGCCATGTCTCCAGGCAGGTGATGGGCTAGCCAGGTGTGGTAAATGACGCCCAAGGATCCAGTTGGGAGCCTTTGTAGCCATCTCTATAATCACCTTATGACTAGAGGGGCAAGCCTCAAATTAACCACAGAATTTCCGGTAGGTTGGATTGTGGTGGTAGTGTCTGATTTAGAGTTGCTGTGATTTCTTTGTGTCTTTCTTTCTGTTTTTTGGGCATCATAGATCAACTCGGTTGGCATCCTTTCACTGAAGAGTTAACCAAAACTTTTGGAATGGTTCCTTCACTTTACTCCTATCTGTTGTTGTTAGAAGTGGTTTCAAAAAGCAGCAGTTTCTTGCAGAGATATCTCAGCTGTGGGTTTCAGTGTAGAATAACAGAATTCTTCCATTGGTGAAAGAAATCTGGTGCTTCATGAAAATCAAGAAGTTATCTGTTTGTAGCTTGTCTTTTCAATCTTGATGGCCTTTTTTTTTTGATGAATGGAAATTGCTAATTTTCATGAAATAAACTTATTCCTTGTCTTTATGATTACTGTTTTTTGTGAACTATTAAAGAAATCTTTGCTTCGCCTAAGAATATGGAGATGATTTCTCATGTTACCAAGTATGTGTGCTCAGTTGCTTCAGTTGTGTCCGACTCTTTGCTACACTGTGGACCTTAGCCGATCTGGCTCCTCGGTCCATGGGATTTTCCATGGGCAAGAATACTGGAGTGGGTTGCCTTTGCCTGCTCCACCCATGTGATCATACAGAAGTTTTATTTTTACTTTTTACATTTAAGTTGTACAATTTACAGTAAGTTGTAGGTGGATTGTAGGGGATCAAGATTCACTTTTTACCGTATGGGTATATATCTGACCCAGCACCATTCACTGATATATATCATCCCTGCCCCTCTGCACTGTGTGACACTTTTCTGTAAGTCAGGTGAATGTAGAGTGTGGATCTGTTTCTGAACACTATTCTGTTTCATTGGTCTATTTGTTACCCTTGCACCAATATCACTGTATTAATTGGTGTAACTTTATAATAAGCCTTGATATGGGTCTTTCCTATTTTGTTCTTTAAGATGGTCTGGACAGTTCTTGGCTCTTAATGTTTCCATATAAATTTCAGAATCTTGTCCATTCATACAGATTTTGGAGATTGGAATTGAATCTGTTTATCAATTTGGAGAGAATTCAGTTCTTAACAAAACTGAGTTTTCCAGTTTATGAACGTGATATGTTCTTCCACTTCTTTATGTCTTTTAAAATTTCTCTAATGTTTTGTGGTTTTCTGTATTAAAGTCTTGCATACCATTTGTTATTTATTTGTAGGTATTTGATATTTTTAATGTAATTATAAATGATATTTTAAAGCATTTGTGGCCAGTATACAGAAATACAACTGATTTTGGGAGTGAGGGGAGTGGCTCGGAAATTATTTTAAAACAAATCCCAGACATCATTTCATTAATAAATCCTAAATTTTTAATCTCCCTTCAAGACCTAGTCCAGATTACACCTTGTATGTTCTAATTTTCCAAGGTTTTATAATCTTTTTCTATTTGCATGTTTTCTCCAGGGTCTGAGACAAATTAAAGATTTGTAGAGTGTTTAATATAAAGTGTGAATGTGTTAGGCTCTGGGGATACAAAGCTAATTAAGATGCTGCCCCTGCTTTTAAGGAGTTTAGAGTCTAGGAGGAGTTGTAGAAATTCAAGAAAAGGCCTTTATCTTGCTATGATGAAAACTGGTTTGGCTGCATGCAAAAGGGACATTTAAATCACACTGTGGGGGAGGTAATATGCCTGGCTCCCAGTGTTCTGAGAGCTGGGCAAAGGAAGTGGACTGTGGGTGGGGGCTGCTATTCACTATACATACTTCTGCTTTATTCCTTGGCTTTCAGCCTTGAGCCTTTCTCCACTCTTCTTGAGTCTGGAGTCTCTCCAAGTCTGTGTTTCCAGAGAATAAATTTATGAGAGGACGTGAATGGGGGAGAAGGGAAACTGCAGGTCCATATACAGACTGTGTGTGTGTGCTCAGTCGTGCCCAACTCTTTGCAACCCCATAGACTGTAACCTGCCAGGCTTCTCTGTCCATGGGGTTCTCCAGACAAGAATACTGGAGTGGGTAGCCATTCCCTTCTCCAGGGAATCTTCCTGACTCAGGGATGGAGCCTGGGTCTCCTGCATTGCAGGCAAGTTCCTGAGCCACCAGGAAAGCCTTTAGCTGACTTTAAACCACTAACCTGATTTTTAGCCCTTTACTTCTTCCCCACTGACTGTGTACTTGGAGACTCTCAAGGGCTGAGCCTTTCTGGGGCTCTGAGTGAGCCTATCAGTGTGTTGACCTCCAAGTTACTTTTGCAGGCCTGGAGGTTTGACTTCTTGTCCTCTGCTTCCTGTCTTCTACCTGTTACTTGTATTTTCATCTCTTTTCTTGTTTCATAGATGCCATATCTCTTTATCTGTCTCAGAACATTAAAGATAGTTTCTTTAAACTGTTTTTTTCCTTACATAGCTTATTTCCTCCAAGTTACTTTTTTTCCTGTTTGGTATAATCTCAGCAGTAGAGACCCTCCTCAGAGGTCTGGTAATCCTTGGTTGTTTGCTTGTGATTGAGAGACCAAATACATTATGTAGCAGTACTTTTAAAAATTTAGATGTGATTGCCCACAGTAAAATATATAGAGTAAGTGTATAGTTTGATAGTTTTCCTATGTATGAAAGTGAAAGTGAAGTTGCTCAGTTGTGTCCGAATATTTGCGACCCTATGGACTGTAGCCTACCAGGCTCCTCCGTCCATGGGATTCTCCAGGCAAGAGTACTGGAGTGGGTTGCCATTTCCTTCTCCTGTGTAATTAACACACAGTACAGAGCATAGTGAAAAACCCAGACAATTCCTTCATATTCTTTTCTTCTATCTACCCCACTCCCTGCCCAGAGGCAACCCCTATTCTGATTTCTCTCTGCATAGATTAGCACCAGTATTTTCTAAAGTTGCCCAGGTGATTCAAAGGTATGGTCAGGATTGAAGCCATTGGTTTGAGTGGGCTGTCTGAGCCTCTCTCCAGTGTCTGTCTTTCCTTTTGGCCTGATTCTATTTCCCAGAGAGTATGGAAGTTTTCCGCTTGGAGGCCAGAGGTCTAGTTGCCAGTGGTCTGGGAACTCAGGAAAGGAGAGCTGGGTAATGAGCCATTAATGAGCATGTAATGTGAAGGGACACATAATTGGCTTCATCTTTCACGATGTATGGTTTTACCCTTTTTAGAGACTGAATCTCTAATCTGCTGCCTTATTGAGATTAGATCACTCAGTGACTTGAAAGAGGAATGCAGGTCTAGGTTTCTAACTGTTCCAACAGTTCTCACCGCATCTTTCCTGCTTCCGTCTCCGCCTTTGCTCTGGCAGCTCCGGGGCCCTTTGCGGATTCTGTACCGTGAACTGGGTTTCTTCCTGCTGGTCAGTGCACTGCTGTCTTTGCAAACACTACTTGTCTTTGACCAAATCAGTTACCACTCATCCATCTCTCCACCTTTCAAGGTTTTGTTGCTGTTCTTTGTTCCATTCTCTTGATCCTTGTGGTAAGTGTCCTAAAAACAACAGCAAAGTTTTCCTTATTCTTGTTTTATTAGAGTTTTGTTGTTGTTGTTTAGTCACAGTACTGTCTAACTCTTCTGCAATCCCATGAGCTGTAGCCGCCAGGCTCCTCTGTTCATAGGATTTCCCAAATAAGAGTACTGGAGTGGGTTGCCATTTCCTCCTCCAAGGGATCTTCCCAACCCAGGGGTCAAACCCGTGTCTCCTGCATTGGCAGACACATTCTTTACCACCTAGCCACCAAGGCAGCCCTATTAGGATTCTGGGAGAGAGAAGAATTAGATGTGTGTGATCAATCTGCCATCTTAACCTGGAAGTCCCTCATCTTTCATCATACAAAAATGTGTTGCCATCTGTCAATCACTGTTGTCTCCTTCCTGTGGGGTTATAGCTTTTAAAGTTTCTTTACTGTTATCTACATAGAATGGTAGGAGGGAGAGCATCTGAATACTGGATCAAGCTGTCATTTCTCTAGAAATCCCTAAATTGTTTTGAGAAGTATCCTTTGTCCCAGAGTCTTATAATCTCAGGATTGGAAGTGATTTTAAAGATAAGACAGCTTAGTGAGCTATTTGATACTTTCTGTAGTGGGGAACTCACTTCAGTTCAGTCACTCAGTCGTGTCCGACTCTGTGACCCCATGAATCGCAGCACGCCAGACCTCCCTGTCCATCACCATCTCCTGGAGTTCACTCAAACCCACGTCCATCGAGTCAGTGATGCCATCCAGCCATCTCATCCTCTGTTGTCCCCTTCTCCTCCTGCCCCAATCCCTCCCAGCATCAGAGTCTTTTCCAATGAGTCAACTCTTCGCATGAGGTGGCCAAAGTACTGGAGTTTCAGCTTTAGCATCATTCCTTCCAAAGAAATCCCAGGGCTGATCTCCTTTAGAATGGACTGGTTGGATCTCCTTGCAGTCCAAGGGACTCTCAAGAGTCTTCTCCAACACCACAGTTCAAAAGCATCAATTCTTCGGCACTCAACTTTCTTCACAGTCCAACTCTCACATCCATACATGACCACAGGAAAAACCATAGCCTTGACTAGACGGACCTTTGTTGGCAAAGTAATGTCTCTGCTTTTGAATATGCTATCTAGGTTGGTTATAACTTTGCTTCCAAGGAGTAAGCGTCTTTTAATTTCATGGCTGCAGTCACCATCTGCAGTGATTTTGGAGCCCCGAAAAATAAAATCTGACACTGTTTCCACTGTTTCCCCATCTATTTCCCATGAAGTGATGGGACCAGATGCCATGATCTTAGTTTTCTGAATGTTGAGCTTTAAGCCAGCTTTTTCACTCTCCACTTGCACTTTCATCAAGAGGCTTTTTAGTTCCTCTTCAATTTCTGCCATAAGGGTGGTGTCATCTGCATATCTGAGGTTATTGATATTTCTCCTGGCAATCTTGATTCCAGCTTGTGCTTCTTCCAGCCCAATGTTTCTCAGGATGTACTCTGCATAGAAGTTAAATAAGCAGGGTGACAGTATATAGCCTTGATGTACTCCTTTTCCTATTTGCAACCAGTCTGTTGTTCCATGTCCAGTTCTAACTGTTGCTTCCTGACCTGCATATAGGTTTCTCAAGAGGCAGGTCAGATGGTCTGGTATTCCCATCTCTTTCAGAATTTTCCATAGTTTATTGTGATCCACACAGTCAAAGGCTTTGGCATAGTCAGTAAAGCAGAAATAGATGTTTTTCTGGAACTCTCTTGCTTTTTCCATGATCCAGTGGATGTTGGCAATTTGATCTCTGGTTCCTCTGCCTTTTCTAAAACCAGCTTGAACATCAGGAAGTTCACAGTTCATGTATTGCTGAAGCCTGGCTTGGAGAATTTTGAACATTACTTTACTAGTGTGTGAGATGAGTGCAATTGTGGGGTAGTTTGAGCATTCTTTGGCATTGCCTTTCTTTGGGATTGGAATGAAAACTGACCTTTTCCAGTCCTGTGGCCACTGCTGAGTTTTCCAAATGTGCTGACATATTGAGTGCAGCACTTTCACAGCATCATCTTTCAGCATTTGGAATAGCTCAACTGAATTCCATCACCTCCACTAGCTTTGTTCATAGTGATGCTTTCTAAGACCCACTTGAGTTCACATTTCAGGATGTCTGGCTCTAGGTGAGTGATCATACTATCATGATTATCTTGGTCATGAAGATCTTTTTTGTACAGTTCTTCTGTGTATTCTTGCCAGGAACTCACTTAGAAGAGATGAATGACTGGAGAAATGGAGTGAGCTGTGGATCTCTGCACTGGGTCTGGAAATCCATATGTTCAGTAAACATTAGATAGTGAATGAACAAATAATCTTGCATATTTGTAACATATAAAAGTTATTAAAAAGTCATGGTGGTTTTGTTATTTTAATCAATAATTCTTAAATCTAGCTATGGTCATGGGTGGTAATACTTAAAATTTTTTGTTTTTTGCTTTTGACTGAGTTCTCTGAATATTTATCACACAGATCACAGCAGTAGCAGGTCTGAGGGAGAGACGGGAGAATCCTTTACCCTTTAGGTAGGTCTTGGAGGTCTGCCAGCCTACGGGGGGTTTCCTTCAGGCCTGCCTTCTGCCAGATGTGCCTCAGGTCTCTCTTGAACTTGATCTGCTTCACTTCCAGGCTGACTTTCCACTGCAGGAATCAGGTCCTGTTGACCGACTGGCAGTGCTTGAGGTGATGCTGGCAGATCTTGAGCACATCTTTGCAGTGCATCTCAGACCTCCTTCCCCCTCCCGCCTAACCCCTTCCCCACCCTGGCTGGGCAGACCCTCAGAGTTGGGGTGAGACACAGTCCCTGAGGCCCCAGCATCCAGTCTGGGCAGGAGGTAGCAAATGGTCAGCCAGTTCTCCAGGGGCTGATGGATATCTTCCTGGGGACCAGCATCTCCTCAAACTCCGGGTGGACCTGCCGGCCAGGAAGGGAGGCAACCCCATGCGGGCCTGTTGGTGGCGTGCTGTAGTGAGACTGGCAGTCTTGCCTGCCCAGCACCTCTGAGACAGGCCAGGGCCCACTGCAGCCTGCCCCAGGGTGCATCCCGAGCAGCTGGGAGTCAGGTGTGCCAGAACGTGGTCTGTGTGTGGCAGCAGCCTCAGGTGCTCAGCAGGGCCTTCCTGAGCCTCAGCTTCACCCTGAGGCACCCACAGTGCGTTGCAGGTGGTGTGGGTGCCTTGGCTGTTCCTGGAACCCACAGGCTGTGGCCTCACACTGACCCTCCCCAGATGTGGCCAGGAGACTGACCATTCCACCATCCAGAATTTTTTGTTTTGAAACACAAGATTTTGTACCAGAAAAAATTGATAAATTGCTAAAGTTGTTGAAATCTTGATAGTTAACTTAAACTGGTAAATTAATTAGAACTACCCATTAAAACCTCTCTTTTACTCCTTTAACAACTTTGTTATGCTTTGCACTCTTTTTTTTCTTTACAACACTAAGTAGGTTTCCAAAAGCTTTTTGAAATAAAAGTTTTTATCATAGAGTTCATGATATGAAAATATTATTCTCAATGTAACTTGCTTTCTGTTAGGCTAAATTTATAAAATTTTATTTGTTTACCCTTCAGTTGTATCCATGTTTCTGGGTTTCAGTTTCTTTTTTTGTTGTTGTTGCTCTTGTTCAGTCGCTCAGTTGTATCCGACTCTGCAACCCTAGCACATCAGGACTGCAGCACACCAGGCTTCCCTGTCCTTCACCATCTCCTGGAGTTTGCTCAGACTCATATCCATTGAGTCCATGATGACATCCAACCAATCTCATCCTCTGTCGCCCCCTTCTCCTCCTGCCCTCAATCTTTCTCAGCATCAAGGTCTTTTCCAATGAATCAGCTGTTCTCATCAGGTGGCCAGAGTATTGGACCTTCAGCATCAATCCTTCCAGTGAATTTTCAGGGTTAATTTCCTTTAGGATTGACTGGTTTGAGCTCTTTGCTGTCCAAGGGACTCTGAAGAGTCTGTCTCAAGAGTACTGTCTCTGTGCTTCATGAGAGGGTTCCCTGCCTGTGCTGTTTGTAGTTTATTAAGTAGCCAAAGACAATGTGGCTTTAGTGCTTGTTTATTGTACTTTGTACTAATCCAACCCTCACAGTTGTACTTTGAAAAATGTTCCCTAAAGCTGGTTAAACTGACTGTTAATCTGGGTCTTCATTGTAGGTTTTGGTATTCAGTGTCCTATGAATTTATGATTAGGGCTCTATCTTTAAGGCACTGCTGACTCCTGTGTTCTTGAAAGGAACCCTGATAGAGACAGGAACAGAATGGTTTTTTATGGACCATTGCCCTTTTTGTTTTTCACAAGAAAGTGTAAGCACTGATAGGGAAATGACCATGGGCGTTTTGTCCATGGTCATCATTTGAGCAGTGATGCTCAAATGATTAGTTGCTGTATTCGGCTTGGTACAGTTCTTTTGCCGTGTTAAAAATGAATCCAGGGACTTCCCTGGTGGTCTAGTGGTTGAGAATCCATCTTCCAGTGCAGGAGGCACGGATTTTATGCCTGGTCAGGGAACTAAGATCCCACAGGCCATGGGGCAACTAAGCCCATGCACCGCTTCTACTGACCCCGAGTATCACAACTAGAGAGGCTTTGTGCTGCAACGAAAAACCCGATGCAGCCAAAAATAAATAAATATTTTAGAAAATGAATGGAGCTTTCTCATACATTATGCTAGTAAGTTTGTTAGAACAATGTTAACAGATATTGGATAAAAGTTTCACTTTAATGAACAATTGTGTAATATGATATTTGAATGAGATACATGAGAGAAAGAAAAATTTAATATATTTGGGTATACTAGAAATCATGATAGTTTAGAAGACTGAGCCAGAATTTGATGGTGAGAAGATATAAGTAATTTTAGAATGAATCCTAGCTCATGAAAAGTGTAGTGGCTTTAAATATTTAATTGAAATGCATGTAAGAGAGGAGCACAACGTTAAAGACTCAACTTGGCTGCCTTTTTGAAAATGTGGAGAAGCTTCTTTGCCACTGCTGGATGAACAAGGTTATAAATGTTATCAAGCATGGTATGTTTACATTTAACACACAAGATCAGAAAAATGAGTCAGTAGATGATCTAGAAATTTAATGGAGTTATAAACATAGTCAGTAGGTCATTAAGAATCAGCAAAGATAACATATATATAGCATCCCGAATGTGTCAAGTATAAGGATGGGTGCTGGGGTAATTGTGATCAATTCTACATAGACGGAATCTTTGCTTTCATGGAATTTGTAAACCAGAGGAACACACAGTGGCTACAGTCTTGTTTCTTGACTTTTTTTGTGTTTTGCCACACTGCTCAGCTTGTGGGATCTTAGTTTCCTAACCAGTGATCGAACCGAGGCATATGGCACTGAGAATGCCAAGTCCTAGCCACTGGACCACCGGGTAATTTCTGGTGTAGTCTTGTTTCTGAGTGAGGTGATAAAGAAAGAAGGAGGGTGATTTAGTGATTGGTTTGTTTTAAATCTTGAGGCTTTTTAAAAAATGAAGTATAATTGATTTTCAATGATGTGTTTCAGGTGTACAGCAAAGTGATTCAGTTATACATATATCCTTTTTCAGATTATTTTTCTTTATAGGTTATTATAAGATATTAAATATAGGCCCCTATGCTATACAGTAGGTCTTCATTGTATATATAGTAGTATGTATCTGTTAATCTCAGTCTCCTATTTATCCCTCCTTTCCCCCACCTTTTTGCTTTGGTAACCATAAATTTATTTTCTATGTCTGTGAGTCTATTTCTGTTTTGTAAATAAGATCATTTGTATCTTTTCTTTTTTTTGATTCCACGTATAAGTGATATCATATGATATTTGGTTTTTTCCGTCTGATTTACTTCACTTGGTATCATGATCTCCATAGGTCTGTCTGTGTTGCTGCAAATGGCATTATTTTATTCTTTTTTTATGTGACTGAATAATATTCCAGTGTGCATGTATATATACCACATCTTTATCCATTCATTTTTTGATGGACATTTAGGTTGTTTCCATGTCTTGGTTATTTTCAGTAGCGCTGCTCTAAATATTGGAGTGCATGTATCTTTTTAAATTAGAATTTTTGTCTTGTTTGAATATATGCTCAGGAGTGGGATTGCTGGATCACATGGTAACTCTACTTTAGTTTTTTTAAGGAACATCCATACTGTTTCCATAGTGGCTGCACCAATTTACATTCCCACCAACAGTACAGGAGGGTTCTCTCTTTTCCACACCCTCTCCAGTATTTGTTATTTGTAGACTTTGGTGATGGCCATTCTTCCAGATGTGGTGGGCTATTCTGACAGCTATGAGGCTTTTGTATGGAAAAATGCTGAGTTTTAAAAGTTTTAAATCTTAATATTTGCTTTAGAAATTTTTGAGGTGAAATTTGTGTGTAGCAAAATGCTCAGAACTTAACTATAAAGCTGAATGAGTTTTTAAAAAATTGATGTGTAATTGTTTTACAGTGTTGTGTTTCTGCTGTACAGCAGTGTGAATCAGCTATAAGTATACATATATCTCCTCTCTTGAGCCTTCTTCCCATCTCTACCTCCTAGGCCATCACAGAGTACGGAGCGGAGCTCCCTGTGTCTGTACAGAATTGTATTAGTTTTCTATCGCTGCTGAAACAAATTAGTACAAACTTAGTGGCTTAAAACAGAATGTAGTCTCTTACAGTCATGGGGGCCAGAAGTTTCAAGTGTTTTACAGGGCTAAAGTCAAGGTATTGAGTCTGCTGGTTACTGAGGTAGAATCCATTTCCTTGCCTTTTCCAGCTGTTAGAGTTGCATTCTTTGCATTGCATTCCTTGACCTCTTCCTGCATCTTCAAAGTCAACTGCATTGCATCTTCAGGTGGGCCCAGCTCAGATAGTTCAGGATAATCTCTTCATCACAAAACCCTTCCCTTAATTACCTCTGCAATTTAAGATAACATGCCCAGGTTCTGGGTTTTATGATGAGTTCTTTTGTTGTTGTTTAGTTGCTAAATTGTGTCTTGACTCTTTTGCAACCCCATGAACTGTAGCCTGCCAGGCTCGATCCATGGAGTTTTCCAGGCAAGAATACTAGAGTGGGTTCCCATTTCCTTCTTCAGAGGATCTTCCTGACTTAGGGGTTGAACCTGCATCTCCTGCATTGGCAGGTGAATTCTTTACCACTGAGCCTCTAGGCAAGAATACTGGAGTGGGTTGCCATGCGCTTCTGCTGGGGATCTTCCTGACTGAGGGATTGAATCCAGACCTCCTGCATTGCAGGTGGATTCTTTACCACCTGAGCCACCAGGGAAACCCTGAGTTCTTTTGGAGGCCGTTAATTATGCTGTCACATAATACTAACAAAGAAAATCAGGCTCATTATATAAAAATTTCTCAAAAATATATAGTATCTATTTTTTTTTTTTGGCTGGGCTGAGCAGCATATGGGATCTTAGTTCCCAGACCAGAGATTGAACCTATGCTCCCTACAGTAATAGCTTGGAGTCTTAACCACTGGTCCACCAGGAAAGTCCCCAAGTATGATCTAATTTTTGTTAACTTAATACATATACCCATATAGTAGCATATGTATAGCAATCTTAATGAATATTGCTATATAAACAATGGTTATTATTGCTATATAAACAATGGTTAAAATGTGTACCTGGGTTAATTTACCCAAGAGTACTTGCTAATGTACTCTCACTTTGTTGGTTTGTCCCAGAACTTCTGATTGTTTCTGTCAGTAATATGTGGAGCGTATGTATAGCGAATATTGCTATACATATGCTACTGCTAACAGTGGCCGTTTTTGAGAGTGGGATTACAGAGTACTCAAACTTTTCCGTTTTTTCTATGATAATTTCAGTTCTTAATGAACATGTATTTACTGATCAGAAAAATAAAAAACGAAAGAGTATTGTGTGGGTCACATGTTACAGAGAGATCTGCAAGTAAGATGAAGATTGTAAATCGTGTACTGAATTTAGTGCAAAGAGGCTGTTGGTGAGTGACTTTGATAAGTGTGGTTTTAGTAAAATGGTATGGTGGAAACCACATTTCAGTGAAAAAGTGGGAGATGAAGTAGGGAAGAATGAAAATTAAACATGTGTCCAGCTGCTTAGCTGTGGGGGAGGGACAGTACTGTGAGACAGCGGGTATTTAGTGGGATGTAAGATCTAGTTAGAGTTCTCAATATGGCAGAGCAGCCTGTGTAAAAGTTGAGAGCAGAAACTGGGAAGAAGAGACAGACTGCTTCCTGAGTTCCAGGACAGAGAACAGGAGGCCTGTCTTCTGACTTTAGACAGAAACCCTACTTCTCTGTGGCTAGTGAGACTAGAGAGGTATGGATATAGGTAGTAGTTAAGTTTATAACATTTTTGTTTTCTTTAACATTATCAGATTAAAAAAAAAAAATCTCTCGTAGTCCTAAGTGTTCCTCTGGCATTTTGTTAAAGTCTAAAGTTATTGTGTACCTGGGTTAATTTACCCAAGAGTACTTGCTAATGTACTCTCACTTTGTTGGTTTGTCCCAGAACTTCTGATTGTTTCTGTAGCCTCGTAGTGGCTATGTAGTTCAGGGAATGAGACCTTAGTTTTCTAGTGCAGTGTTTTGGGGAATCCCCCTACTCCCTTGCCCCTTTATTATTGAAACTAATATTACATAAAAATCTGCTAGTATGAGCTGATCGATTTTCTTTTGGCTCTACAATGTCTGAACAGAAAGGCATTGGAGATACCGTTCACCCCAGCCTTTTTTTTTTAAGTTCTGACAAGGAAACAAGGTTTAAAAACACTTTAACTTGTGAAGGCCATGTGGCTTTTGGTTGCTTGCATGCTCAGAAGGCCCTATGCACTTTGTCAGTAAAATGTGGTGCTTTTACCTTGCTGAAATGCTGAGGACCTTTCAAAATATCATTTCATTGGTACTATATTTCTGTGAGAATTTCTTGAGTTTTCATATGTCCTTCTATCCAACTTCAATTAACATACATTTTCCACTTCTTATTTTAATCAGTTTTTTTAAACCAGTATCAGTGTAATTAAATTAATTTAAATGTCAATTTAAAATAATTTTTAGGCCTTGCCATGATGTGTGCATTATTTGCCTGTTTTGGAGAATTATGTTAAAGATTTTTATTGGCATTTTAGGATTTTTCAAAACAGTGGCAATTCATTTTTATTTCACCCTCAGTATGGAGTGATAGTGCTTAACACACTTCTTTTTCCCTCCCCCCCACACTTCTTGATATATTGTGTACATTAAATAAAAGATTCCTGTAATGTGTGGTATATTTTTAAGAGATACTTGTTCTGAATTTGTGCTTTTTTCATACTAGATGGAAGCATAAGAAAACAAGTATTTTAGTGCTCTTGCTGCTGCCAGGAAAAAATTGTATGTGCGGATATGCTTTCTTTTTAAAAACAATTTTGTGTTTGTAACAATGGAAGGTTGAGGTTGGGGACAGGCTTATTAGCTCTTTACTCATGAACTTGAACACCTTGGCTATAGAAATTTTAGGTTCAGCTCACAATGGCCAAATTTTAGTTATCTAGTATTTTTATCAGTGTATTTTACATAGCATTCTCTTCCAGTTTTAATGCATAAGTATTGATGGAGAAATTATATCAGTAGTTTGGTAATACAGTAAAATATTTCACATAATAGCAATACCTTTTCTTTGAAGGAAAGCAGCAGTAGTTTTTATTGAAGCAAGTTAAGTTCTGTTTCAGGAAGAATTTCATTATGATATGAATTGGTGGCCAGAGGGGAACAAAGTGGCATAATGTAGAGAGTGTGTGTTAGTCGCCCAGTCATGTCTGACTCTTTGCAACTTCACGGTCTGTCCTTGGAATTCTCCAGGCAAGGATACTGGAGTGGGCTGCCATTCTCTTCTCCAGGGCATCTTTCTAACCAAGGGATTGAACCTGGGTCTTCTGCATTGCAGTCAGATTCTTTACCATCTTAGTAGAAAGAGCAAGCATTTTGCTTTGTCATTTTCCTTCTTCTTTTAACCTGTCTGGGTCTGTTTCTTTATCAGAAGAATGGGTGTTTTCATTTTTACCATGCAATGTTGTTCATGAGGAATGGAAATAATAAATGTAAAGTATCTGGAACAGCGCTTGGCCTGTTTTGTGCTAAATATAAATAGCTGTTACGATTTTGTGATTATCAGTTTCTTAAAGGAAGTTTAAAAGAATGCAGAAAGCATGAATGGAATTGACTGTAAAATATAAGGAAGACCCTTCTGATAGCAGGATTGGTTTCAGTTTTGTGTTCAGTTTTCAATGTCTGAATGTCTCAAGTGGATTGCCAGAACTACCTGTAAGTTAGTTTTCTCCTGTCAGTCTGAGGAATTATGCTGTGTACCTCATAAAGTTGTTTGATGCATTGTATATACTTAAAAATACTGATTATCTTATTCTTTGAATGGTTTGGCCTGTAGCAGGCAAGATTCTAGGTTTATATACTTTTTAAAATAGGTTGTGTCTGCTGAAGTGTACAGCATTAAATAAGTCATTTTTAAGCATGAACAAAATTTAATTCAGATCCATAGCTCATGGTAATTTTTGTTTTATGATCAAGGTGATTTAAAAGGTCACTGTTTTTTCTTAAAAAACCTAGCAGTGACTATCCTGAATGTATGAAAACTCTTTTAATACTAGGTAGTATGTGAAATGTCCAGTTAAAAGATTTCATTAAATTTTTGAATAAAACTGAACTTGGATAGCTCTTAGGTTTCAAAGACTTAAACAAATGCTAATTCCTTAAGATAACTAAGTACTATATCTAGTACAGTTTTAAAACATTTAAAATGCTAAAACTTAGGACCTTATTCACATGTAATGCTTTAATCAGATAGTCTCTAAATATCAGCAGTACTCAGGTGTTTTGAATGGTTGGAAAAGTGTGTGAACTTTGAATGTAGTTTAAGGTATTTCTGAGCTGTGGCAGTCCATAGAGTTAAGGGCATTTGGTTAGAGAACAGTGCATATAGTTCTTTAAAGCTGAGTATAGATACAGATTTGCAGCTATTAAACCATGAGCTTATACTTTTGGAGCATCCAACAAAACTGACATTTTATGTTTAGAAGATTTTTAGAAAACTTATAATTTATGAGCAAGTTAGATTAGTTGCAGTTGAATGTTTCTGTTACCCTTGGTAAATTTCCTTTTATCTCTGTTTCAGGCATGTAATTGTGATGTGGTTGCCGATGGTTGCTTTTCACTGTTCATTTTCTTTTCTTCCTTTCCTTCTTTTTCTTTAGAAATTATTGCTGTAGCTTACAAAGTGGGATGGTTTTCTTTTGTGCAAAATGTTAAAGTCAGGAAAATGTCAAATATTTCTGCAGTTATGCAGATCTGTTTACACTTACTATAATAAAAGAGGTTTTTGTTGATATTCTTGAGACTTTTTTTACACTAGTATTATACATTGATATAAAAGATAAAATACAGTCAATAATACGCTCTTGTCAAAGGAGGTGGGAGTTTTCTTGTGATACGTTGACAGTTTATTTTCAAATATAATTTCCATCTCAATATTTTAGTTAATTGAATCTCTTAAGTAGGTAATCAGATTGGTTTGCAGCAGGTCCTGTCTGTCAAAATCCTTAGAGTCATGACATGTTCTGATGTGCTGTGTTTTTACTTTTATGCTCTTCTGTTAGTTTAGCTCACCTTCCTTTGAATGATTTACACTTGTGAGGACATTTTGGTTTTAGGGCTGAATGTTTAGTATCCTGGCTCCATCACTTATTAGCTAATGGCTTCTTGGGCCAGTTGTTCTATTAGTCAGTTTAGTCCAGTTGCTCAGTCACGTCCAACTCTTTGTGACACCATGGACTGCTGCATGCCGGGCCTCCCTGTCCATTACCAGCTCCTGGAGTTTACTCAAACTCATGTCCATTGAGTTGGTGATGCCATCCAACCATCTCGTCCTCTGTCATCCCCTTTTCCCCCTGCCTTCAATCTTTCACAGCATCAGGGTCTTTTCAAATGAGTCAGTAGTTCGCATCAGATGGCCAAAGTATTGGAGTTTCAGCTTTAACATCAGTCCTTCCAATGAATATTCAGGACTGATTTCCTTTAGGATGGACTGGTTGGATCTCCTTGCAGTCCAGGGGACTCTCAAGAGTCTTCTCCAACACCACAGTTCAAAAGCATCAATTCTTCGGCGCTCAGCTTTCTTCACAGTCTGACTCTCACATCCATACATGACCACAGGGAAAACCACAGCCTTGACTAGACAAACCTTTGTTGGCAAAGTAATGTCTCTGCTTTTGAATATGCTATCTAGGTTGGTCATAACTTTCCTTCCAAGGAGTAAGTGTCTTTTAATTTCATGGCTGCAGTCACCATCTGCAGTGATTTTGGAGCCCCCCAAAATAAAGTTTAACCTCTGTAAACTTCAGTAAAATCTGTCTCTGGATTATCATGAGGATTAAATAAGATAATGAATGTAAGTCTTGTCATAGTGCCTGGTAACATAGTAAAATATACAGCAGCAATAATATATCACTGTGTGCAAATTTTCCTTTTCTTTTTTTAAAATTATAGTTGATTTACAATGTCATGTTAGTTGCAAGTTTTCTTTTCTGAAACTTTGCCCTAGAGGTAGGAAGGATCAGAGAGAGATGGATATATGCTGTATGCATATAGAAAATAAATTAACTCAGAGAAATTTGTCATATAGACATCTAAAGGAAGACTTGTCAGCAGTGTTACCCTTTTTTCTGTTTTTTTTTTTCCCCTTTCAGTGTAATTCCTGTTTGCTATTTTTTTCTATTCCTATTGAAGTCAGTGTTTTGTATCTTTTCTTCCATCTGACAACTGTTAAATAAGTGAAAGACATAATTTGAAATTCTTCTTTGAAGATATTTATAGATTTTTAAAGATCTGTACTCCATATTTATTGATAATACTCAAAACATGCAAAACATTGCTGTTTATAATAATGTTGTTTATTCCCACATTTACAGAGCTGAAATAATACTTCCTTAGGACCTGCTTAAAGACTGATGATAGATATTATATTTGTGTCCTTTTGGAATAATATTGAATATAAATATATATATATTTTTTGCTTTCTACATGTTTTTCAGTTGTATATCAAGTTCTTTTATGGGTTCAGAATTTCTAATACTTTGAAGAATAAGTAACAATGTGTATGGATCACAAATTGATTATTTTTTATATTTACATTGGCATAGACCATTTTGAAATTTGAGCATATATTTTAGGTGTATTTCTAAGTTTGACACATTGCTGTTTATTTTGGAAGCAAAGATGAAAAGACCTTTCTGGACCCATTTGGCGATACACACAAATACCCACTTAAAAAGTATGATGCTATAAGGTGATGAACTTTGGGTTTGCAATCTTGTTAAGCAGTCAGAGTTGTAGTTTAAATAATGGTCCTAGAGGTACAGTTGGAGAAGGCAGTGGCACCCCACTCCAGTACTCTTGCCTGGAAAATCCCATGGATGGAGGAGCCTGGTAGGCTTCAGTCCATGGGGTCGCGAAGAGTCGGATACAACTGAGCGACTTCACTTTCACTTTTCACTTTCATGCATTGGAGAAGGAAATGGCAACCCACTCCAGTGTTCTTGCTTGGAGAATCCGAGGGAGGTGGGAGCCTGGTGGGCTGCCGTCTGTGGGGTCGCACAGAGTCGGACACAACTGAAGCGACTTAGCAGCAGTAGCAGCAGCAGAGGTACAATTGCCTGTCATTCAGGTACTGGCCAATTTCTCCATAAGTTCATATAAAACTTACTGAAACTTGAGATGTTTCTAATATTCCATTTCAGACTAAGAGTATAAATACTTTTAAAAATATGATGTAGTTGGAGGAGCTCAGATATCTATAGAATTTGTCTTCTATTTTTTTAACCAATTTTTGTTGTTGAGTTTCTGGTATATACCGGGTACTGTGCTAGGCATTACAGAGGGCAAGTAATACTTTGTCTTTGGTCAGAACAAAAAGGAGATGCCTTCTCAATAGTGCTCCTAATGTGCAATCCTGACCTCAGTAATGATTTCTTAATATGTTATTTCAGTATTGTTGCTTTCTCCCTTTTGATTCCTTCTTGCAAATATATTTTTCAGATTAGAACATACATAGTCTGTCATGATAAAGGATTCTAAAAAATGATTTCCCCTCAATAATGCAAATAATACATATGTGTTTAGGAAAATTTGGAAAAATCAGAAGTATAAATAATTTTAAAACCATGAAGTTGGGACTTCCCCAGTGGTCCAGTGGTTAAGACTCTGCACTTCCGCTGCAGGGGTTCTGTCCCTGGTCAGGGAACTGGGATCCTGCATGCCATGTGGTGCAGCTGAAAAAAAATCCATAAAGTTAATGTCTTGTATTTTGTTCAATTCTGTTGTGGTAATTGCTGTTGGCAGCTTCTGTGCTGTTTTCTTTAGCCAGAGCAGACTATTAAAGGTCTGTTTGGCATTTGTATGCCATGTTCATAGCAGCATTATTCACAATAACACAAAGTTGGCAACAACCCAGATGTCCATCAGTAGAAGAAGGGGTAAACATTAGATGAGTAGAGTTCTTTCTTTCCTTCCTCTCTCCCTCCCTTCTCTCTCCTCCCACCTCCCCACAACCCTTCCTGCCTCCATACCTTCCTTTCTGTCTCCAGTTTTTCATGGCCTGAGTTTCTAGTCTAGCACCATGAAGAATGAGAGAAGTATATATAATGGAATATTGTTCAGTCATAAAAAGAAATGAAGTTCTGATACATGCTGCAGTGTGGATGAACCTTGAAAACTTTATGCTGAATGAAATAAGCCAAGACACAAAAGGACAAATATTGTATGTATTGTTTGCTGTTGTTTAGTCACTAAGTCGTGTCCGACTCTGTGATCCTATGGACTGTAGCCCACCAGGCTCCTCTGTCCATGGGATTTTCCAGGCAAGAATACTGGAGTGGGTTGTCATTCCCTCCTCCAGACTGTATGTATTAATATGATTCTATTTATATTTCTAGAATAGTTAAATTCACAAAGTCAGAAAGTAGATTAGAGGTTACCTGAGGCTATGGAGAAAGAGGAATGGTAGTTTCTGTTTGGTAAAGAAAATGTTTTGGAAATAGACAGTGGTGATAGTTGTACCTCATTGTGAATATAATTAATTCCAATGAGTTGCACACTTAAAAATTGTTACAACGGTGGGTTTTTATGTCCTGTATATTTTACCCCAGTTAGGAAACAGTCTGTTTGGAACCTGTGAGAGCCTTGTGGCTAGTTCACAGTTTTACTTCTTAGTAAGGCTAAGGTCTCATTCATGCTTCCTCATGCTTCCCTTGTTCATGCTCCATCGTTTTTGAAAAAGAAGACTAGCGCTGATTGAGTGGTGATTTTATGAATAATTTTTCTGCATAGTTTTTTCATTTTTTTGTAAATATGGATCACATAATGAAAATATTCATAAATGAGACTTTTTTAAAAAACAAATCAGAAAATATTTATCTTCTTTGGCTTATTGCATAGTATTCTTTCTTTTAATCTTTATTTCTTCTTGATCATTTCACTTTCACTTCTTTCACTTTTTTTTGGATGTGTGTATCATTCTGTAATTTTATAGTTTTTAGTATAACTAAATTGGAGATAATTGGCAAAAGAAAGGATTCTTCACGTGCCCACAATTCACTACTATATCATTGAGTTTCTTGGTTTTAATTTTAATATATTTTCTTCTATTTTCTTCTTTGCTTATGTCTTTGTCCTTATGAAAATTTATGTATAATTTGAATTCCTTTTTCACTTTTTGCTACATGAGCATTCTGCATGTGGTCTGCCTTGTCTTCCTAACCATCTTTTTTTCCCCTAATCATCTTTTTAAAATAAAGTTACAACTTCTAGTTCTGCAGTCAAATGCTCTACCCCTGAGCTATACCCCCCTAACTTCCAGTTTCTGGTTCAGCATGGAAGTTGCCACTTCCCCTTAACAACAGGTAAGAAACTAAACAAAGTGAAAAATAATGATTCTTAAATTCACAAAAAGTGAGGCCGCAAGACAGAGCACTGCCCCCTAAGTTGGAGAAACACAGAGGTAGATATGGAGAATTACAACTTACTGGAGAGAAACCTGTGAGTTTGAAACCTCTGTGGGAACTGGTGGTAAGGAAGGGAAGCCTGAACTAAAAGTGATGAGTTGCTGCAGGCTCAGTGTGAGAGATAAAAAGTCCAGGGGGATCCAGTCTTTGGTGCCCCAACACTTTTGTGAATTTTGCCTCCAGGAGCTTGGCCAGGTTTTCATAATGAATATGAGAGAAAAATCCCCTCTTGCTTCCAACTGGAGGAAAAGAAAAGGAAATGTTTAGAAATATACCAGAATATTCTCTTCTTAACAGCATCTGCCCTCAGGAGAAAGTGTTTAACCAGAGCCTCATCTCCTGGAGTTTGATCAGGGCCTAACTGACCTGGGGGAAATAAACAGCTCTGGCCTTGTCTGGCCATTTTGTCTCACATAAGGAGAGTGAAGTGATGGGAGAGGGAGATGACTGAGTGGCACATGTAAAGTTCAAAGTTCAGAGATACAGGCTCACTGAAAGACTAAGATCTAATCATAGGACTATAAAATGCTTCCCTTCCCTCCACACTGTGCTACCACGTTATTAATAAAGGCCTGTTTACAGCAGTTCCTTTTACCCAGTACATCATATCTAAAAAGCAATTATAAGACACACTAAAGACAAAAAACAATTGGAAGAGACAGTGCAAGCATTAGAACCAGACTCAGATATGGTAAGGATGTTGGAATGATCAGACAAAAGAAGACTTTAAAGCAACAGTGATTAAGATGCTAAGACCTCTAATGGATAAAGTAAATAGCTGACGCAATAGATGGGCAATATTAGGAGAGGGTGGAAATTATAAGAAAGAAACCAAAAATAAATGGTAGAGATCAAAAACACTGTAATGAAGAATGCATTTGGTTCAGCTTATTAGTAGACTGGATATGCCTCAGGAAAGAATCTCTGCGTTTAAGAATAGCTAGGTAGAAACCATCAAAACTGAAAGGCAAAGAGGAAAAGTGACTAAAAAAAATAGAATATCCAGTAATTGTGGGATAACTACAGAAGGTGTAACACATGTGTAATGGGAATTCCAGAAGGAAAGGAAAGAGAAAAGAACAGAAGGAATAGTTGAAGCAATAATGAGTGAGAATTGCCCCAAGTTAATGTCACATACCAAATCATAGATCCAGGAAACTCAGAATGAAGCAGGATAGGTGCCCAGAAAACTACATAGGCATATCATTTTCAAACTACAGAAAATCAAAGATTAAGAAGAAAAAATCCTGAAAGAAGCCAGAGCGAAAAAACACCTTACCTATAGAGAAGCAATTTTAAGAGTTACATCCAACTTCTCAGAAATCATGTGATCAAGAAGGGAATAGAGCTAAATACTTAAAGTGCTGAGAAGAATTCAGTGCTTTGCAGTATCATTCTTCAAAAGTGAGGGAAAAATAAAGATTTTCTCAGTCAAACAAAAATTAAGGGTATTTGTTGCCAGTAGACCTGCCTTGCAAGAAATGTTAAAATAAGTTCTTTACAGAGAAGGAAAGTAATGTAGATCAGAACCTCAGACCTTACTTCCTTACATAAAGAAAAGAAGAGTCATGAAAAAGGAATAAGTGAAGGTAAAATAAAAACTTTAGTTTTTTTGTTATCATTGATCTAATAAGTTTGTCCAAGATAATGTCAGTAGTGTATTTCATTATGTATTCTTACATGTATATATATTTATGTATTTATACATATATATATATGCATGTATCCTATGCATAAGTGTAATGAATAACACCAATGAAACATGGGCGGGGGGGAGGGGAGGATTTATGATTATTTCCTTATCATAAGGTTCTTACACTACCCATAAAGTGGTATAGTGTTATTTGAAAGTAGAATTGGATTACCTGTGATTGGGTAACCACTAAGAAATGTATAAAAGAAAAAATATAACCAATATACTAAGAAAGGAGAGAAAATAGAATCATGTAAAGGTTTTCTTAAAACCATGAAAGTCAGAAAAAGAGTAGAAGACAAAAATAGCAACAAAGAACAAGGAAGCAAACAATAACAAATTTGGTAGGTATTAGTCCAGCTGTATCAGTAATCACTTTGAACATCAGTAGTGTAAATGCACAAATTAAAAGATAGAGATTGTTAGAGTAGATAAAAAATAAGATTCAACTCTGTTGTCTATAGAAATTCCTCTTTAAATATAGACACATACAGATGGCATTAAGAGGTACAGATTACTATATATACAATAAATAAGCTGCAGGGATAGATAGTACAGTGAATGAATATAGCCAGTATTTTATAATAACTAAAAGTAGAGTATAGCCTTTAAAAATTGTGAATCACTGTTATATACCTGAAACTTATATAATATTGTAAATCAACTATACCTCAAAAAAAAAAAAAAAAAAAACCCACATAGATTAAAAGTAAATGGATGGAGAAAGATATCAAAGATACACAATTGCTAACACTAATTAAGACAGAACAGCTGTATTAATTTCAGACAGCAGATTTCAGACCAAGGAAAGTTTTCAGGGATAAGCAGAGAAGGGGATATATAATGATAAGGGGATCAGTTCATCAAGAAGACATAACAACCCTTGATATGTATACATCTAAACCAGGGAACCAAACTGAGGCAAAAACTGAAGAATTGCAAGGAGAAATAAATGAATCCATTTTCACAGCTGGAGACTTTAATACCCCTCTAAGAAATGGATGAACAAAGCTAGTGGAGGTGATGGAATTCCAGTTGAGCTATTTCAAATCCTGAAAGATGATGCTGTGAAAGTGCTGCACTCAATATGCCAGCACATTTGGAAAACTCAGCAGTGGCCACAGGACTGGAAAAGGTCAGTTTTCATTCCAATCCCAAAGAAAGGCAATGCCAAAGAATGCTCAAACTACCCCACAGTTGCATTCATTTCACACGCTAGTAAAGTAATGCTCAAAATTCTCCAAGCCAGGCTTCAGCAATACGTGAACCGTGAACTTCTGTGAACAGCGTGAATGTTCAAGCTGGTTTTAGAAAATGCAGAGGAACCAGAAATCAAATTGCCAGCATCCACTGGATCATGGAAAAAGCAAGAGAGTTCCAGAAAAACATCTATTTCTGCTTTATGGACTATGCCAAAGCCTTTGACCATGTGGATCACAAAAACTGTGGAAAATTCTGAAAGAGATGGGCATACCAGACCATCTGACCTGCCTCTTGAGAAACCTATATGCAGGTCAGGAAGCAACAGTTAGAACTGGACATGGAACAACAGACTGGTTGCAAATAGGAAAAGGAGTACGTCAAGGCTGTATATTGTCACCCTGTTAATTTAACTCCTATGCAGAGTACATCATGAGAAACGCTGGGCTGAAAGAAGCACAAGCTGGAATCAAGATTGCCGGGAGAAATATCAATAACCTCAGATATGTAGATGATACCACCCTTATGGCAGAAAGTGAAGAGAAACTAAAGAGCCTCTTGATGAAAGTGAAAGAGGAGAGTGAAAAAGTTGGCTTAAAGCTCAACATTCAGAAAACGAAGATCATGGCATCTGGTCCCATCACTTCATGGCAAATAGATGGGGAAACAGTGGAAACAGTGTCAGACTTTATTTTTGGGGCTCCAAAATCACTGCAGATGGTGATTGCAGCCATGAAATTAAAAGATGCTTACTCCTTGGAAGGAAAATTATGACCAACCTAGATAGCATATTGAAAAGCAGAGACATTACTTTGCCAACAGAGGTCCGTCTAGTCAAGTCTATGCTTTTTCCTGTGGTCATGTATGGATGTGAGAGTTGGATTGTGAAGAAAGCTAAGTGCTGAAGAATTGATGCTTTTGAACTGTGGTGTTGGAGAAGACTCTTGAGAGTCTCTCGGACTGCAAGGAGATCCAACCAGTCCATCCTAAAGGAGATCAGTCCTGGGTGTTTTTTGGAAGGAATGATGCTGAAGCTGAAACTCCAATACTTTGGCCACCTCATGTGAAGAGTTGACTTATTGGAAAAGACTGTGATGCTGGGAGGGATTGGGGGCAGGAGGAGAAGGGGGCGACAGAGGATGCGATGGCTGGATGGCATCACCGACTCGATGGACGTGGGTTTGAGTGAACTCCGGGAGTTGGTGATGGACAGGGAGGCCTGGCGTGCTGTGATTCATGGGGTCCCAAAGAGTTGGACACGATTGAGTGACTGAACTGAACTGAAGAAGTGGACACGTTCAGTGGACCGTGAGGACACAGTTGAGTTCAGTAGCACCATCCATCAACTAAATATAACAAATGCCTGTTAATATAGACTACTTCATCCAACAACAGCAGAATGTACAGACTACTAAATCTCACATGGAATATTCATCAAGACAGATAACATTCTACCAATCTTGAGAGACACGATCTGTCCCAACTCACAGAAGAATAGACAGGTTTTTTAAATTAAAAAGTAATAAAATTTTTTTGGCCACACCATGCAGCATGTGAGATCTTAGCTTAGTTGCCTGACCAAGGATCGAACCCCTGCTCCTTGTAGTGGAAGCATGGAGTCTTCATCAGTGATCAGCCAGGGAAGTCCCAAGAATTGACAATTTCTATTAAAGTAATTGAATCAATTAATAACCTTCCAGAACAGAAAGCACTAGACCCCTGTGGATTCACTGGTGAATTCTACTGAACAGTTAAGGATAAAATTATATCAATTCTCTACAGTCTCTTTAAGAAGATAGAAGCAGAGGAAGTACTTCCTAACTACATTCTGTGAGATCAGCATTACCCTAATACCAAAACTGGACAAAGACATTAAAAGATAGCTGCTACTGCTAAGTCACTTCAGTCATGTCCGACTCTGTGCGACCCAATAGACGGCAGCCCACCAGGCTCCCCCGTCCCTGGGATTCTCCAGGCAAAAACACTGGAGTGGGTTGCCATTTCCTTCTCCAATGCATGCAAGTGAAAAGTGAAAGTGAAGTCGCTCAGTCGTGTCCGACTCTTAGCGACCCTGTGGACTGCAGCCTACCAGGCTCCTCCATCCATGGGATTTTCCAGGCAAGAGTACTGGAGTGGGGTGCCATCGCCTTCTCCGTTAAAAGATAGCATGCAGACCCAAATATCTCATGAACATAGATGCAAAAATTCTCAACAAAATATTAGCAAATTGAATCCAACAATGTATAAAAAGAATAACATATTGTGATGAAATGGGATTCATCTCAGTTATGAAGGACTGATTTAAATTTTGAAAATCAGTTAATATAATCTACCACATCAACAGGCTAAAGTAGAAACATTGTATCAATAGATGCAGAAAAGCATTTGACAAAATCCATCACCCACTTATGATGAAAACTCTCAGCAAACTGTCTTTGAACTTGATAAAGAATGTATACAAAATTATACAGCTGTTGTACAATAGTGAGAGACCTGTAGCTTTCCCACTAAGATCAGGAACAAAGCAAGGATGTTCCCTATCCCACTGCATTTCAGCAGCATACTGGAAGTCCTAGTTAATGCAGTAAGATTCTTTTTTTAAAAAGGGACGTTAAAGGTATACAGACTGGGAGCAACAACAATGAAAACTGTTCACAGATGACATGACTTGAAACTCTGAATGGTTTCAACCACAAAAACTTCATGGAACTAATCAATTATAGGAGGGTTACAGGAAAAAAAAATACACAGTCAATCGATTTACTATATATCAGCAATGAAACAAGTGGAATTTGAATTGAAAAACACAATGCCATTTACAGTAACATCTTGAAAAATGAATTATTTAGGTATAAATCTAACAGTATGTGCAGAGTCTATTTGAGGAAAACTATAAAACTCTGAAGAAAAAAGCTACTAAATAAATAGATATTCCATATTCATAGATTGGAACACTCAGTTTGTAAGGAGGTCAGTTCTTCCCAACTTAAATCTGTAGATTCAATGCAATCCCTATAAAACCCCCCAGAAAATTATCTTATTGGTTTTGGCAGACTGACTCTAAAGTTTATAAGGGCAAGCAAAAGATCTGGAATAGCCAACACTGTTGAAGGTGGAGAAGAAAGCTAGAAGACTCACACAATTCAATTTCAAGATATACTATAAAGCTACAGTAATCAAGAAAGTATGGTGGAGAGGAAGGGATAAATGGGAGATTGGGATTGGTATATACATACTACTGTATATAAATAGGTAACTAATAGGGACCTACTGTATAACACAGGGAACTCTACTCAGTACTCTGTAATGACCTATATGGGTAAAGAATCTAAAAAAGAGTGGATATATGTATAACTGACGCACTTTGCTGTATAGCATAAGCTAACATACCTTGTAAATCAACTATACTTTAATAAAAATGAAAATTGTTTCTAAAGGGAGGAGAAAGGAATGAGTTGATGGTGACAGACAGATAAACAAACCCCAAATGCTGATTGGGGGAAGGAAAAAAGGGCAGTATGGTGGATAAATAACAAGGTCCTATTGTATAACATGGGGAACTATACTCAGTATCCTGTGATAAACAATAATGGGAAAAGAATATGAAAAAGTTTTATATATATATATGTATATATAATTGAATCACTGCTGAACACTAGAAATTAGCACTGTAAATCAGCTATACTTCAGTTAAAAAGTATAGTATCGATGAAAGAATATACAAAACAATGGAGTGAAATAGCCTAGAAGTAGTCACACATAAATATAGTCAACTGATTTTTGACAAAGCAACAAGGCAATGCAATGGAGAGAAGATGTGTGTAGGTTAGTCGCTCAGTCGTGTGTGACTCTTTGCAACCCCATGAACTGTAGCCCATGAGGCTCCTCTATCCATGAGATTCTCCAGGCAAGAATACTGGAGTGGATTGCCATTCCCTTCTCCAGAGGATCTTCCTGACCCAGGGATTGTACCCAGGTCTCCTGCATTGCAGGCAGATTCTTTACCATCTGAGCTATAGGGAAGATCTCGGAGAGAAGATAGTCATTTCAACAGAAGATAACTGGAGTGACTAGGTATCTACATTAAAAAAAAAAAGGATTCTAGGTACAGACCGTACATCCTTCACAAAAATTAATTCAAAATGGATCACAAACCTAAGTGTGAAAGGCAAAACTGTAAAATCCCTGGAGGATAACATAGTAGAAAATCTAAGTGACCTTGGGTTTGGCAGTGACTTTTTAGACACAACACCAAAGGCACAATCCATGAAAAAAGAATTCATGCCTGAATTTCAATAAAATTAAAAATTTCTACTTTGTGTAAGACACTGTAATGAGAATGAAAAGGCAAGCCAAAAAATGAGAGTATTTTCTAAAGACATATCTGATAGTGAAATTGCATTCCTATTCACATAGGATTTGAACTCAGCCAAAACTAAGGTTAAATCCATGGGCTAGGACTTGAACCCACTGTCTTTTAATTAAAATCCGCTACTGAAGCTCAGTAAGATTCTTTTTTCTCTGATATGGAAAATTTGGCCTGAGGCACAGCGATTAGTAAAAAGTGTGTTTATTAGCATTGGACACTCTTATAGGCAAGAGAGCACAGCCCTGAGAACAAAGAGGGCTAGATTTTTATAATCAAAGAAAAAGTAGGGAGGGAATAAGACCACCTTCTTCCTCATTCTTGGATATATGTCAATCAGGGCTTTCATCATTAGTTCCTCTTTTGACCCTTTATGATCTGAGACTGTCATGGTGCTATTTAAATCATATGTATATTAGCATAAGGGTAGTAACATATTAAAATATGATAATTCATTTCAGCTTTCATTATAAGGTGCCCTTTCACTTACATTCCTGTCTTGGCTACATGCAGAGATGCTACTTTTCAAGGACCATTAGTTCCCTGACTTCAGGTAACATGAATCAGACCCCATGTCTATTATCTTGTGTTTGAGTTATCAGGATTTATGACTTGAGTGTGCCTGGTCTTCCTTCAAGATGTAGATTGTTGCTGGGTTCCTGGATTCTTTCCTTGAATGGTCACTGACTTTATATCAGTTTCCCAAAACTCTTCTTAAAATTCTATCTCTGTCTTTAACTCCCTAGTGGAATTTTTAAACTAACCTTTTAATTATCCTACTTTATCTGATATCCCTACTGATATCCTATCAGTAATGGACTTTATCTGATATCCCTATCAATAATGGACTGTTAGCCAAAAATAGAGAATTCTTAAAACTGAACAGTAAGAGCTCAACACAATTAAAAAATGGACCAAAGACTTTATCAGACACCTCACCAAAGATATACAGAAGGAAAGAAGCATATGAAGAGAAAAAAAAACACGAAGATGTTCCACAACATATGTCATCCAGGAAATGCAAATTAAGATAACTGTAAAATACTACCATATTCTTATTGGAATAGCCACAATCTAGAACACTGACAACAACAAATGCTGACAAGGTTATGGAGCAACAGGAGCTATCATTCATTACTTGTTGCAATGCAGAATGGTACAGCCACTTTGGAATAGTTTGTCCAGTTTTTACAAAAGTGAACACACTTTTACCACACAGTCCAGAAGTTTTACTCCTTGGTGTTTACTGAAAGGAGTTGAAAAATTACATCAATACAAAAATCTGCATATAGATGTGTAGCATCTTTACTCACAATTGCTAAAACTTGGAAACAACCAAGATATCCTTCAGTAGGTGAATGGGTAAGTAAACTGTGGTACATCCAGACAGTGGAATATTATTTAGCAGTAAAAAGAAATGAGCTATCAAGCTCTGCCAAGACATCCAGGAAACTTAAATGCCTGTTATTAAGTAAAAGAAGCCAGTCTGAAAAGGCTGTAAGTAGTAAGAGTCCAACTCTATGATATTCTAGAAAAGGCAAAACCATGGAGACAATAAATGGGAAAGTTGTTGCCAGGCATTGGGAGGAAAGAGGAGATGAAGAGGCAGAGCACAGAGGATTTTTTGGGCAGTGCAGCCACTATGTATAATGCAATTGGACTTCCTTATTGTTGGGTTTCTCATTCATGGATTCAACCAACTACAGATAAAAATATTTTAAGAAATTCCAGAGACTTCTTTGGCACTCCAGTGGTTAAGAATCTGGGTGCCAGTGCAGGGGATATAGGTTTGATCCCTGGTCCAAGAAGATTCTACATGCCATGGAGCAACTTAAACCCATGTGCCACAACTACTGAGCCCACACACCCTAGAGCCCGTGCTCCACAGGAGAAGCCACCGCAATGAGAAGCCCACGCACTGCAATGAAAACCCAGTGCAGCCAAAAATAAATATTTTTTAAAAATTCCAGAAAGTTCCAAAAAGCACAACTCTAATTTGCCACACTTCAGCAACTAGTATTATAAGTAATCTAAAGATGGTAAAGTATAGGAGGATGTGTGCAGGTCATACCCAAATACTACACCATTTTATATAAGGGACTTGAACATCCACAGATTTTGGTGTCCACAGGGGTTCCTGGAATCAATCCACTGTGGATACTGAAGGGTGACTGCACTGTAATGATGATACATACCTTTATGCATTGTCTAAACCCACAGAATGTACCGTAATTTAAATAATGGAATGACAGAATGGAGTTATGGAGTGGGAGGAATACAAATCAGCCAGGATCTTTTGTTAGTGTGACCAAAGCCATTCAGTAATACCTTTGAACCCTTTACTTCTAGCCAAAGATGCAGAATTATTTGTTTATTTCTGTTATCTTTTATATAGTTCTTCAGCTTTTGTTACATTGTGTGTTAATTGTTTCTATGTTTGTCTATTCACACTCCCATCAGTGGTGCTACTTGAGGACAGGGCAAGACAGGAGCCAAATATATTATTCTTCCCACTCAATGCTGTGCTTAGTAAATATCTGTTGAGTGAAATTATGGGGTTTTTGTGGAAGTAAATAAGTTAGAAGAAATATTAAATTCCTGAAGCTGAGATAGGCAGGTTTTTGAGTCATTGTTAACTTGTGTAGACCACCCTGTTTCTTCTGAAGAGTGGTAACAGTAAGCTTCTGAACTACTAATGCCACTTTGGCTGTAGGAGTTTGGCACTGATTTTGAAGTCTTGGCATTTGGCTTCTATTTTGTTATTGTTCTCTGGGGCTTGGTTTAGGAGAAAATGTGTTCTGTAAAAGATTTTAATTGTAAACTCCTTCTGGGCATACTAATTGAAGGTAAATGTTTTTTCATTTTTCAAAATATGAAAGTGTAATAAAAGACCTAAAGGCCTTTCAGTTGAGGATTTTGCTGATGGTGTCCTCAGGAGGCAGTGCTTAGCTTCAGCTACATCCTAATGTGTTATTTTTATTTATAGGTTTTGGAGAACCAGTGTATTACTGCAGAGAATAATATACCTAATTTTAGAATATCAATGTTTGAGTCTCACTTTTAGTTTTTATTTTTAAGTGTCAGCCTCTCAGAACCTGTTTTCTTATTTGGAAAAGATTTCATGTTCATGAACTGTAGCACTCCCTGCCAAATAACAACAAAATGCCAATTTCTCTGGTTTCAGTAAATGGCGCCATCAGTTGCTCAGGTCAGAATAGACTGTACTCTTGATTTGTCTTTTGTCCTCATTATCTACATCTACTTCATCAGAAAGTCATTTCCACCTCCACAGTATTATTTTGGAGGTAAATATTACATCTATTTTCTTAGTCTGTGCTGCCCCATAATAGCTTAAATCTTATCTCTTACCCAGATTTCTGTAACAGTTTCCTACTGAGTCTCCCCACTTCTTCTGTTACTCCCCTATAATCTGTTTATAAAGGAGGGTGCTTTTTTTTTTTTTTAATAAATTAGAAAAGACCATATTATTCTTCTACACATGGTTAAAATCTTAAATGACTCTCATATTCCAAATAGCTTCCTTTCTTATAAGATCCTTACTGATTGAGCCCTGGTTGACTTTTCTAGTTTCATCTTTTTGCACGTCGCCTTAAACTACTATGCATTAGCTGTAATGCTCTCCTCTTAGTTCTAACCTCTGCTGTTCAGTATGGAGGCCACTAGCCACGTATAACTGTTGAGCACTTGAACTGTGACTAGTCTGAAATGAAACATGCTCTAAGTATAAAATGAGCTTCCTGGGTGGCTCAGTAATAATCTGCCTGCCAATGCAGAAGATGCAGGAGACATGGGTTTGATCCCTGGGTCAGGAAGATCCTCTGGAGTGGGAAATGGCAACTTGCTGCAGTGTTCTTGCCTGGAAAATTCCATGGACAGAGGAACCTGGTGGACTCTAGTTCATGGGGTCTGAAAGAGTCTGACACGACTGAGCACTCATTCACATACGTAAGTATAAAATACACACTGAATTTCAGCTTAGTATTAAGGACAGAATGTAAAATATTTCATTAAATATTCATTTTCTGTTATAATATTTTTGGTATATTTGGGTTAAATAAAAGAATTTCATTTGCTTTTACTTTTTAAAGTTTAGCTACTAAAAAATTTAAAATAACTATTGTGGCTTGCATTGGGGCTCATCTTATATTTCTTTTGGGCAGCTTTTTTCTAACACATTAAGTTTGTTAATTCCTCAGGGCCTTTGTACATGTCGTTCCTTTCTTTGCCTAGCTCTTTGTATAGCTGACTCCTTCTTGCTCATTTGGAAGATACTAACTTGAATAATGCCTCCTCAGAAAGGCAGTCCTTAACTGCCCTAACAAATTGAGTTCTTGTTTGTTGTCCTCATGCAATTATAACCTTCCATGCCTTTGTTCACAATTTGTCTGATTTAACTAGTTCCTTGAAGGTAAAGAACATGTCTCTTTTCGTTATGACTACATCTTCATGTATATTTATCACCCAGTAATGTGATTTTCAGATTAGGTTCTAAATAACTGTAACTTGTCAAATAATACTTGTCAACGTAGTAATACTGGACTTCTTCTCAGATCTGTTGTAATTAAATATATGAAAATATTTTGTAAAGGCCAGTAGCAATGTTATTTATATATAGAGAAACTGGAGAAATTGGTCATTTGCCTCCTGAGAAATTAAAAATCAGTTAGATGAAGTAGTCTGAATTTAGCCTGCAATTTGGTGTGTCCTTCAACCTTTGCCTCTGATAGTTTGACACAACAGCACATGTATTATGTGACCTAGAACTTTGGAGGATTGTCATGTTTTAAACATGGTTTTTTGAAAGGTTTTTTACCTCTGTTTCTTTTCTCCAGTAGTTATTTTTATAGCTTTTATTTTCTTTGTAAGGGTAGTTAGGGTATTCATTTAAAATAGTATCAGATCTCAGAATAGGTGATGAAATACTTGTAGGTGTATTGTTACCTTCAGTTTTGGCTATATCTTTTTCTTGGCCATTCCTTAAATATGCTGAGATTATCAGAATAAAACGTAGTATTCTAGTCAGTATTCAGGTATCACTCATGCTAAGTTAGGATGACATTCTTTAAGAAATTATTTCCATAGGAAGAATTCTTGTCAAAAAGAAAATTTGATTTGATTTTTTTTTCAGTGATTTCACGGATACATATTTGTATTTTAGAAAATAAAGGTTAACTCACATAGTTTGTGACATACTGATTATAAACGCATCAACAGCAGCAGCGATCTGGAGAACAATGATAATTCTTACTTTGTGAACTATTAAAGATTGGGAGAGGAAACAAGCAAGGGTCCAGATATAATTAGTTTAAGCCTCTGTAAAAGCTTAGGGGCTTCCCAGGTAGCTCAGTTGTAAAGCCTCTGCCTGTCAGTGCAGGAGACGTGGGTTTGATCCCTGGGTCGGGACGATCCCCTGGGGGAGGGCATGGCAGCGCACTCCAGTGTTCTTGCCTGGAGAATCCCATGGATGGAGGAGCCTGGCGGGCTGCAGTCCATGGGGTAGCAGAGTCCAGCACAGGTGAGTGACAGTACACACACACAAACACAAAAGCTTAGGAGATAGTGCGGAGAACACTGTGAGTCTTTTATTAATAAATATGCAGCAGCATAGGCAGTAGAGGTAGCACTGATACAGTAGTAGTGGCAAAAGTTTGAATGCCTACAATGCCACGTGGCCTTCTAAGTGTCAGAAAAACATAATTTTCATGATAGTCATAGGATATATGTTATCAACCCACTTTTTTTTTTAATTCAGTTGGGGGTTAGAGGCATCAAGTGATGAAACAGATTGCCCAGGGTCACACAGCAACATCTGGGTACAGAGTTTGTATTTGATTTAGCAGAGAGTAAAAAGAGAAGTGGCCAAAGATGGCTTTGTGGAGGACATCTGATAAAGCATAGAAAGGATCTAGCAAGAAAGAAACCTGAGAAGTAGAAGGAAAAACCTAAGGACATGTCGTCATAAAGGCTCCAGGAAGAGAGAGAAGAAGAAAGATTGTTAGTATGAAAATAGCTGCATTTATTGAGTGCTCTACATATGCCAAATGCTTTGATTACATCTTATCTTTTATTTTTGACCCTGTTTTATAGATAAGAAACTGAGGCTTACTATGTCAGTAGTAAGGAGAGGAGCTGGTGTTGCACCCAGGTCTTTTTTCTTTTTTAACTTTTTCTTTTTTACTGGGGTATAGCCAGTTAACAATGTTGTGATAGTTTTACATGAACAGTGAAGGAGACTCAGACATACATATACATGTATTCATTTTCCCCAAACTTTCTTCCTCTCCAGGCTGCCACATAACATTGAGCAGAATTCCCCGTGCCATACAGTATTTCCCTGTTGATTGTCCATTTTAAATCTAGCTGTGTTTACATGTCCACCCTAAACTCCCAAACTATCCCATCCCCCCAGCAACAGTAAGTTCGTTCTCTAAGTCTGTGAGTCTGTTTCTATTTTGTAAGTAATGAACCTCAGTCTCTAATTTCAAAGACCAAGTGCTCAATCTTTAAGCTGTCCTGCTTCCTAACAATATGAGGGTTTGTGGAAAATAGTGATCAAATTGGGAGGAACAGTAAACGTAGGAATCCAGCCCAAGAAGTACAGAAACTGCATAATAAGACTTTGGAAAAAAATATCATCAAAGAAACAAATCAAGAAAATTTCCCAGGACTGAAGGACATGAATTTCTAAGTTAAAAGAGCACATCAGAGTGCTGAGCACAATGGAGGAAAAAAAGATTTGTGTCAAAGCATTTCATTGCAAACTTTTACAACTTAAGAAACCAAAGTTGGAGAACTTCCCAGAGATGAAGGGAAAATGGGTTAATTAATAAAACTAGAGTGGTTTCAGATTTTTCAATAAGAATAGTGAAAGGTAAAAGACAACTGAGTGCTATATCTACAAAATTCATGGAAAATTATTTTTAATCTAGTTTGTAATGCAGCCAAATTTTGAAGTGTGAGAATAGAATAAAGATATATTCATGTATACAGTGTCTCAAATTTACCTCTCGTTCAGCCCTTCTCAGAGGCTTTGGACGGTGTTAACCCACCAGAATGAGAGAATGTACCAACAAATAGAAAGACACAGGGTTTAGGAAATAAATTACCCAAGCCAAGTGAGGAATGGATAACAGTGAAGGGAAGTCCCTGGAGGACAGTTGTATACCAGGTGTAGAGAGCAATCAGTCCAGAATGGAGCAGGTCAGTTTTCAGAATGGACATGGTCAAAAATTGGTAACTCATGTGATAAATCTGTTGTGGAGATTTATAAAATTGGATGAAATGGGAAATAATTGGGCATGAATTAATAATGCATACATATTAAAATGAAGATGTTTCTTAAGGGTATGTAAAAAGTTCCTCTTCATGAACCACACCCTTGTCATGATAAAGGGACTTGCATTACTCAGTGAAGCTGAGCCATGCCATATAGGGCCACCCAGGATGGATGGGTCACAGGGCAGAGTTCTGAAGGGTCTTAGTGAAGAGTTTTCTGGGTCCACAGAAGGAGGAAGTGGCAATCTACTCCAGTATTCTTGCCATGAGAACCCCATGGACAATATGAAAAGGTGAAAAGATATGACACTGGAAGATGGGCCCCTAGGTTGGAAGGTATCCAATGTGCTACTGGGTAAGAGCAGAGGCCTATTACTGATAGCTCCAGAAAGAATGAAGCTGCTGAGCCAAAGTGGAAACAGTGCTTAGTTGTGGATGTGTCTGGTGGTGAAAGTAAAGTGCAGTGCTGTAAAGAACAGTATTGCATAAGAACCTGAGAAGTTACGTCCAGGTATCAAATTAGACATGGTCAAACAGGAGATGGCAAGATTGAACATTAACATCTTATGAATCAGTGAACTAAAATAGATGGGAATAGGTGAATTTAATTCAGATGACCATTATATCTACTACTGTGGGCAAGAATCCTTTAGAAGAAATGGAGTAGCCCTCATAGCCAACAGAAGAGTATGAATGCAGTACTTGGGTACAACCTCAAAAACGACAGAATGATCTCAGTTCATTTCCAAGGCAAACCATTCAACATTACAGTAATCTAAGTTTATGCCCCAACCACTGATACCAGAGAAGCTGAAGTTGACTGGTTCTGTGAAGACTTAAAACACCTTTTAGAACTAATACCAAAAACAGATAACCTTTTCATCAGAGGGGATTGGAGTGCAAAAGTAAGAAGTCAGGCGATACCTGGAATAACTGGCAAGTTTGGCCTTGAAGTACAATATGAAGCAGGGCAAAGACTAACAGAGAACATGTTGGTCATAACAAACACTCTTTTCCAACAACCCATGAGATGACTCTACACATGGACATCACTAGATGGTCAGTACCAAAATCAGATTGATTATGTTTGTAGCCAGAGGTGGAGAAGCTCTATACACTCAGCAAAAACAAGACCTGGAGCTGATTGGCTCAGATCATGTGCTCCCTATTGCAAAATTTGGGCTTAAATTGAAGAAAGTAGAGAAAACCACTAGACCGTTCAGATATGATCTAAATCAAATCTCTTATGATTATACAGTGGAAGTGACAAATAGATTTAAAGGATTAGATTGGGTAGACAGAATGCCTGAAGAACTATGGACAGAGGTTCATAACATTGTACAGCAAGCAGTACCCAAAACCATCCCAAAGGTAAAAAAAAAAATGCAAGAAGGCAAAGTGGTTGTCTGAGGAGGCCTTACCAATAGCTGAGAAAAGGAGAGAAGTGAGAGGCAAAGGAGAAAAGGAAGGATATAAGCATCTGAATGTAGAGTTCCAAAGAATAGCAAGAAGAGATAAGAAAGCCTTCTTCAATGAGCAATGCGGAGAATTAGAGCAAGACAATAGAATGGGAAAAACTGGAGATCTCTTCAAGAAAATCAGAGATACCAAGGGAACTTTTCATGCAAAATTTGGCACAATAAAGGACAGAAATGGCATGGACCTAACAGAAGCAGAAGATATTAAGAAGAGGTGGAAGACTACACAGAAGAACTATACAAAAAAGATCTTCATGACCCAGATAACCATGATGGTGTCATCCCTCACCTAGAGTCAGACATTTTTGAATGCAAAGTCAAGTGGGCCTTGGGAAGCATCACTACGAACAAAGTTGGTGGAGGTGATGGAATTCCAGTTGAGCTATTCCAAATCCTAAAAGATGATGCTATGAAAGTGCTGCACTCAATATGCCAGCAAAATTGGAAAACTCCAGCAGTGGCCACAGGACTGGAAAAGGTCAGTTTTCATTCCAGTCCCTAAGAAAGGCAATGCCAAAGAATGCTCAAACTACCACACAGTTTCACTCATCTCACATGCTAGCAAAGTAATGCTCAAAGTTCGCCAAGCCAGGCTTCAATAGTACGTGAACCATGAACTTCCAGATGTTCAAGCTGGTTTTAGAAAAGGCCAAGGAACCAGAGATCAAATTGCCAACATCTGCTGGATCATTGAAAAAGCAAGAGAGTTCCAGAAAAACATCTATTTCTGCTTCATTGAGTATGCCAAAACCTTTGACTGTGTGGATCACAACAGACTGTGGAAAATTCTTCAAGAGATGGGAATACCAGACCACCTGACCTGCCTCCTGAGAAATATGTATGCAGGTCAAGAAGCAGCAGTAAGAGCTGGACATGGAACAACAGACTGGTTCCAAGTAAGAAAAGGAGTACGTCAAAGCTGTATGTTGTCACCCTGCTGATTTAACTTATATTCCGAGTACATCATGAAAAATCCTGGGCTGGATGAAGCACAAGCTGGAATCAAGATTGCCGGGAGAAATATCAATAACCTCAGATATGCAGATGACACCACCCTTATGGCAGAAAGTGAAGAAGAACTAGAGTGTCTTGATGAAAGTGAAAGAGGAGAGTGAAAAGTTGGCTTAAAACTCAACATTCAGAAAACTAAGCTCTTGGCATCTGGTCCCATCACTTCATGGCAAATAGATGGGAAACAATGGAAACATGAGAGACTTTATTTTTCTGGGCTCCAAAATCACTGCAGATGGTGACTACAGTCAGGAAATGAAAAGACACTTGATCCTTGGAAGAAAAGTTATGACCAACCTGCTGCTGCTGCTACTGCTGCTAAGTCGCTTCAGTCGTGTCCAACTCTGTGTGACCCCATAGACGGCAACCCACCAGGCTCCCCCGTCCCTGGGATTCTCCAGGCAAAAACACTGGAGTGGGTTACCATTTCCTTCTCCAATGCATGAAAGTGAAAAGTGAAAGTGAAGTCTCTCAGTCGAGTCCAACTCTCTGTGACCCCATGGACTGCAGCCCACCAGGCTCCTCCGTCCATGGGATTTTCCAGGCAAGAGTACTGGAGTGGGGTGCCATTCTGGACAGCATATTAAAAAGCAGAGACATTACTTTGCCAGCAAAGGTCCGTCTAGTCAAAGCTATGGTTTTTCCAGTAGTCATGCATGGATGTGAGAGTTGGACTATAAAGAAAGCTGAGCGCCAAAGAATTGATGCTTTTGAACTGTGGTGTGGGAGAAGACTCTTGAGAGTCCTTTGGACTTCAAGGAGATCCAACCTGTCCATCCTAAAGGGAATCAGTCCTGAATATACACTGGAAGGACTGATGCTGAATCTGCAACTCTAGTACTTTGGCCACCTGATGTGAGGAACTGACTCCTTTGAAAAGACCCTAATGCTGGGAAAGATTGAAGGCGGGAGGAGAAGCAGATGACAGAGGATGAGATGGTTGGATGTCATCACCGACTCAATGGACATGAGTTTGAGTAAGCTCTGGGAGTTGGTGATGGACAGGGAGTCCTGGTGTGCTGCAGTCCGTGGGGTCGCAAAGATTTGTATACAACTGAACTAAATTGAACTGAATGTAAAAGTAAAATGTAAAAAAGTAAAACAGATTTTACTTTTTTGGGTTCCAGAATCACTGGACAGTGACTGCAGCCATGAAATTAAAAGACTCTTGCTTCTTGGAAGGAAAACTGTGACAAACCTAGACAGTGTATTAAAAACCAGAGATATCACTTTGCCAACAAAGATCCATATACTCAAATCTATGGCTTTTCAGTAGTCATGTACTGATGTGAGAGTTGGATCATGGATCATAAAGAGGACTGAGCACTGAAGAATTGATGCTTTTGAATTGTGGTATTGAAGACTCTTGAGAGTCCCTTGGACAGCAAGGAAGGAGTTTAAACCAGTCAATCCTAAACAAGGTCAACCCTGAGAATTCTTTGGAAGAACTGATGCTGAAGTGAAGCTCCAATACTTTGGCCACCTGATGTGAAGAGCTGTCTCATTGGAAAAAACTCTGTTGCTGGGCAAGATGGAAGGCCAAAGAAGAGGGCTTTGGTTAAATGGTTTGACAGCATCACTGACTCAATAGGCATAAATTTGAGCACACTTCGGGTGATAGTGGAAGACAGAGGACCTGAATAACAACAGCCACAATGTAAAATGTTGGGCTAAGGGACTGTGAAGAAAGTTGAGCACCGAGGAATTGATGCTTTTGTGGTGTTGGAGAAGACCCTTGAGAGTCCCTTGGACTGCAAGGAGATCAAACCAGTCCATTCTAAAGGAGATTGGTCCTGGGTGTTCTTTGGAAGGAATGATGCTAAAGCTGAAACTCCAGTACTTTGGCCACCTCTTGTGAAGAGTTGACTCATTGAAAAAGACTGATGCTGGGAGGGATTGGGGGCAGGAGGAGAAGGAGACGACAGAGGATGAGATGGCTGGATGGCATCACTGACTCGATGGACGTGAGTTTGAGTGAACTCCGGGAGTTGGTGATGGACAGGGAGGCCTGGCGTGCTGCAATTCATGGGGTTGCAGAGTCAGACACGACTGAGCAACTGAACTGAACTGAAGGGAGTAAAAGTAAACACAGCCACTTATAGAACCACTGTGACAAGTTACATAGTCACGTTAATGTATGTACTGAATCTTGATGTGACCAAAAGTATGTTTTAATTAGATAGGAGTGGTGAAATGTAAGAGATGTATGCATGTTATGGTAGGCAAGGCATGGATGGTTTGGGTGATGGGGAAGAGAATTAAATTGTCCTGTTTCATAGTGAGAGGTCAGTAGATAAATTATTTAAAACTTTCTTTTTAGTCATAGGCCTCATATTAGCTGATAAGCATAGTGTGAGTAAGGGGAAGTAACAGTGATGAATCAGGTATTAGCTGAAGGAAAGCCTGGTTTTCTTATTCCTGTGTCTGTGTATTATGTGAACCTTTGAAAGCTATTTGCAAAATTTTGTTTATATGTTCCTGAAGTTTTCAGAGTGACCTTAAAAATGTCCAGACCTCTGTCTTGTAGGAGAGGTGTAAGGGGTGTATGATTATAGTGATGGTGGTTTTCAGCGTGCTTGACAGCTGAGGTTGTTTTGGTGCTGATTCTTTTTTTTTTTTTTTTTTAAGTTTTTTGGCTCCATGGCATGTAGATTTTAGATTCCTGACCAGGGATTGAACCCTGCCTCCTGCATTGGAAGTACAGAGTCTTAACCACTGGACTGCCAGGCTAGTCCCCTGGTGTTGATTCTTGATTCATGTTTTTCTTCATGTATTATTTAATCATCTTATATGAAAAAAAAAAATAAGAGAAGACAATGGCAACCCACTCCAGTATTCTTGCCTGGAAAATCCCATGGATGGAGAAGCCTGGTGGGCTGCAGTCCATGGGGTTGCTAAGAGTTGGACACGACTGAGTGACTTCCCTTTCAATTTTCACTTTCATGCATTGGAGAAGGAAATGGCAACCCACTCCAGTGTTCTTGCCTGGAGAATCCTAGGGATGGCAGAGCCCGGTGGGCTGCTGTCTATGGGGTCGCATAGAGTCGGACACGACTGAAGTGACTTAGCAGCAGCAGCATATGAAAAATGACATTGGGAAACTAACTACCATTTTGTTTTTGGTCCTTTGTCAAGATAAGTCTCCAGAGTATTGCTTTGTATCCTTGTGCTGCTTTATAAGGTATATTCAGTTCTTCTAGTTCACTGATTTCCTCTTTATGGGTGGTTATAACCTGTTTAACTCTCTATCTCCCCTATCCTTCTCATTCCTGGTTTTTTTCCTTGCTCATTTAAGATACTCTCTTTTATTGCTTTCAGCATTTTAGACGTACTTAATTTATATTCTGTATTTGGTAACTCTAGTAGTCGAAGTGCTTCTTGATCTAATTCTGTGTTATTTAATTTGTCATTATTATTAATATTATTACTATTTTTGACCACTGCGAGATCGTAGTTCCCTGATCAGGGATCCTTTCCCCAGTTGAAGTGTGAAGTCTTAACCACTGGACTGCTAGAGAAGTCTTCAGTTGTTGTTCTTTGAGCTTTGTTTCCTGTGTGCATTGTATATTTAAATTGTGAGCTTTTTTCCATCTGTGTCTACTTTGGTGGTTTGATTGAGCATTTTTAATTAGATTTTAAGAGCAGTTATGTGAACATGAGTTAGTGTGGACATTTGGAAATTTGAGGTTGTGGGCCCAGTTTTAGCAGGATGTATATTGCATATGATAAAATAGGATCTGCATTTTAATGATTATTTGAGTACTTAGCAAACTGCTTTATTTTTTAATGCCTTCATGTGCTCTAAATAGGGAGGGAGTTTTCCCCTAGATGTCTTGATGTCAGCATGATTTGGCTAATTGAACACTTATTGTATTTACTGCTTATTACTCTCCCATTTATTTTATATGTAACTTACTCCTTATTGCACAGACATTTGTTGAGTATCTGCTTTATGGCAGACACAGTCTTTGGTACTAGGGATATAGAGATATTCAAGACACAGTATCTTCTTTTGGGGAAGTCAAGTAGCAGTTGAAACTGAGAAAAACCTTGTTGAGAACTTACAATTGCTCAGGCTTCATAAAAGTTAAAAATGATAGGATGTGTTGGTAAATAGAAGGGGTACCTTGCTCTGAAGTAAAAGAAAAAGATGTTTTGAGTTGAGTAGAGAAATAAGTGAGGAATTTAATTATTAGACCACTTCTGCTTCATTAAGGTAAGGCTGTTTGATTGAGAACATCTGAAAGTTGTGGAAAGACATGAAAATAGGTTTTTTTTTTTTTATATTTATTTATTTGGCTGCACCAGGTCTTAGTTGTGGCATGTGAGATCTAGTTCCCTGAGCAGACATAGAACCTGGGCCCCCTGCATTGGGAGTACAGTCTTAGCCACTGGACCACGCGGGAAGTCTTTTTTTTTTTTTTTTTTAAGATAGGAGATTTGATTAGAGGTGAGAGTTGTCAAGCATTGTCTGCATCATAAACTGGTCTTTGTTATTTTATGCAGAAATTTGTTCTAACCTAAATTTTATGTTGTTGTTTTATATACAATATAATGCTAATTTTATTTAAAGTACATAAAGTATGGAAGAAAATATATCCAATATTAATAGTACTGACCTGGAATTTTGTGTGTGTGTGTGTGTGTGTGTGTGTGTGTGTGTGTGTGTGACTGTGCTGCGAGGCTTGTGGAATCTTAATTCCCGAACCAGGGATTGAATCTGGGCCCTTGGCAGTGAGGTACTGAGTTCTAACTGCTGGACCACCTGGAATTCCCTGACCTGAACCTGAAAATTTTTTAATTTTATTCTTTTTGTTTGACTATACTGGATCTGCGTTGCTACACACTGGCTTTCTTTAGTTGTGGTGAGGGGAGGATACTCTGTGATGTGTGGGTTTCTCATTGTAGTGGCTTCTCTTGTTGAGGATCATGGGGTCCAGAGGGTGAGAGCTTAGTAGTTGTGTCACACGGACTTAGTTGCTCTATGACATGTGGAATCTCTCGGACCAGGGATCGAACCTGTGTCCCCTGCATTGGTCAGTGGATTCTTAACCACTGGATCATCAAGGAAGTCCTAACCTGAATTTTTAAAATAACTTTTTTTCAGACATAATTCACATCCTATATAATTCACCCATTTAAAATATGTAATTGAATGGTTTTTAGTATATTCACAGGCATGTGCAACCATCATCATAGACAATTTTAGAACACTTTTATCACTGCAGAAAGAAACCTAGTGCCCTTTAGCCATCACGTCCTGTTCCTACATCCTCCCCAGTCCTATGTAATCATTAATCAGCTTTTTGTCTCTAAGTAATGCCTATTCTAGACATCTCTTGTAAATGGAATCATTATATGTGGTATTTTGTGGTGGGTTTCTTTTACTTAGTATAATGTTTTCAAGATTAATTTATGTTATAGACTATAGCTAGTTCATTCTGTTTTTAGCTGTGACCTATTTTTTAAAATGTAAATTTAATTAAAACTGCTTATACCATTGAACTAAGCTTTTTTGGATATTTTTACTGAAAAATTTCTTTCAGTAAAATAGAATAGGTTTCTATTTTAATCACTTGTCTTAGTTAAAATATAAATATTTACAACTATATCTTCAACTTAATTATATCCTGTATTACTCAAAAAACAAGATTTCTATTTCAAGAGAATAGCCTACCTGTTAAACAAAAGGCTTCCTTGAATATCTTACTTCTTGGCATTGCTTTAACATGTGATCAAAATGCTATTTTAATAGCAGTGAAAAAATAACACGATTTAAAGGCATTTGACTCTGAGCTGCAAGTCAACTGATACATTTTCTAACTTAATTAAATGCTGTTCTTTTAGGCCTTTGGAGCATTAATTTTATTTTCTGGTTCTGCTATTTACTTATATTTTCCTAGTATACTAACTGTTTTTTCTCAATTACATGTGTCCTCCATCCTCTCAAAAGTAAAAACAAGTGCAGTATGACGTCTCTACTAATGCAACTTCCTGGCTTTATTTTAAGTTTTGTTAAATATTTTACTTTTATTTTGTGATTTATAGCTGTGTATCAAGCCACCATAAAACTTAGTGACTTAAAATAATCATCTTAGTATATCTGTAGATTCTTTGAATCAGAAATTTGGACAGAGTTTTATGAGGAGAGCTTGTCTGTGCTTCATGATGCTTTTGAAGCTGAGAAATGCAGACCTTTCATCTAAGGCCTTGAGTTATTTGACAGTGTATCTATGCTCATGTCTGGTGGTTGGTGATGGGACCTCAGAGAGGCTGTTAGCCAGAATACATACCTACACTTGGCCTTTCCATGTGGTCTCTGTGTGGACTAGTTTAGGCTTCTTAACAGCATTGTGCCAGGGTTCCAAGAGTGAGCCTCAGTAATGATGTTCAGTGTACACTATTGGTTGAGGTAGTCAGACGGGTCTGCTCAGGTTAAAGACACAAGACAGAGACTCTTCCACTCAATGGGAAGATAGCAGATAAGCAATGTGGCCATCTTATGGATTGAATTGTGCCTTTCCCTCCTCTGCCTCCACCCCAATGGACATGTTGAAGCCCTAAGCCCCATTAACTCAGAATGCAGTCTTGTTTGGAAATAAGTTTGTTGTATATATAATTAGGGGAGAATGCCATAGAATATTGGAGGCTAAATTGAAGTGCTTGAAGTACTGCAACTACAAGCCAGGAAATGACAAGGATTGTTGCCAAACCACCAGAAACTAGGAAGGGACATGGAAGGGTTCTCCCTGTAGATTTTAGAGGGAGAATAACCTTCCTGATGCCTCGGTTTTGGATTTTTAGCCTTCAGGACAGTGAGACAACAAATGTCTGTTGCTCTAAGCCACCCAGTTCGTGGTACTTTGTTAAGGAAGCCCTAGAAAATTAATACAGGCCATCTTTAAAAAATACAGTCTGCTACAGTTTTGTAAGATAGCTTTTTTCTCTCCATTTGTATTTGGCAGTGATTTTGCCCATCTACACTTTTATGTTAATATATCCAACGGAAACTTAACAGGAGGGGCTATTTTAACAGTCATCAGCCTAGTTTATCTGTTAACATTTTTTGTTGAATGAGTACAAAACATAAAAGATGGTCAGTGTATATAGCTGCAAAAAGAAGTTGGCATGGGACTTAGATTCACTGAAATGTAATGCTAATAAAAATTTATTAGGGGAATATTAATTTTGAGTGCCTACTATTCACAATTTTGTTCCTTTTTTGTTTTTGAATTGAAGTATAGTTGATTTACTGTATATATATTGTTTTACATGTACAGCATAGTGATTCAATATTTTTGCAGACTATACTCCATTATAGATTATTACAAGATAATAGATATAATTACCTGTGCTATACAGTATATCCTTGTTGCTTGTCTATTTTATATGTAGTATTGATAGTTTGTATATTGGATGTTAATCTGGTACCCTTAATTTGTCCTCCCCTCTTTCTCCCTTTTGGTGACTACAAGTTTGTTTTCTATATCTGTGAGTCTGTTTCTGTTTTGCAAATATATTCATTTGTATTATTTTTTTAGATTCCACATATAAAGGATAAATATAGTATTTGTCTTTCTCTGACTGATTTCATTAAGCATAATATTCTGTATGTACATCCATGTTTCTGCAAATGGCAGTATTTCATTTGTTTTTAATCCTTAGTAAATAGTCCATTTCCCACACCCCTTCCTCCCCAATACCCCCACACATCTTCTTAATCCAGTCATCTGTTGATGGGCACTTGGGTTGCTTCCATCTGTTGGCTGTTGTAAATAGTGCTGCTGTGAACCCTGGGTTGATGTATCTTTTCGAATTATGTGTTTTTTGTTTTTTTAAGATACTGAGTTGGCAAAAAAATTGAGTCAGGTTTTTCCATAACATCTTATCAGATCAGATCAGATCAGTTGCTCAGTCATGTCCAACTCTTTGCGACCCCATGAATCGCAGCACGCCAGGCCTCCCTGTCCATCACCAACTCCCGGAGTTCACCCAGACTCACGTCCATCGAGTCAGTGATGCCATCCAGCCATCTCATCCTCTGTTGTCCCCTTCTCCTCCTGCCCCCAATCCCTCCCAGCATCAGAGTCTTTTCCAATGAGTCAACTCTTGGCATGAGGTGGCCAAAGTACTGGAGTTTCAGCTTTAGCATCATTCCTTCCAAAGAAATCCCAGGGCTGATCTCCTTCAGAATGGACTGGTTGGATCTCCTTGCAGTCCAAGGGACTCTCAAGAGTCTTCTCCAACACCACAGTTCAAAAGCATCAATTCTTCGGTGCTCAGCCTTCTTCACAGTCCAACTCTCACATCCATACATGACCACAGGAAAAACCATAGCCTGGACTAGACGAACCTTTGTTGGCAAAGTAATGTCTCTGCTTTTCAATATGCTATCGAGGTTGGTCATAACTTTCCTTCCAAGGAGTAAGAGTCTTTTAATTTCATGGCTGCAGTCACCAGCTGCAGTGATTTTGGAGCCCAGAAAAATAAAGTCTGACACTGTTTCCACTGTTTTCCCATCTATTTCCCATGAAGTGGTGGGACCGGATGCCATGATCTTCATTTTCTGAATGTTGAGCTTTAAGCCAACTTTTTCACTCTCCACTTTCACTTTCATCAAGAGGCTTTTGAGTTCCTCTTCACTTTCTGCCATAAGGTGGTGTCATCTGCATATCTGAGGTTATTGATATTTCTCCCGGCAATCTTGATTCCAGCTTGTGCTTCCTCCAGCCCAGCGTTTCTCATGATGTACTCTGCATATAAGTTAAATAAACAGGGTGACAATATACAGCGTTGACAAACGCCTTTTCCTATTTGGAACCATCTTATAGAAAAACCCAAATGAACTATTTGGCCAATTCAGTATATACCCAGGAATGGAATTGCTGGATCATATGGTAGTTCAACATTCAACAACTCAAACATTCAAAAAAGTAAGACCTTGGTATCCAGTCCTTTCACTTCATGGCAAATAGATGGGGAAACAGTGGAAACAGTGACAAACTATTTCCTTGGGCTCCAAATTCACTGCACATGTTCTCTGCAGCCATGAAATTAAAAGACACTTGCTCCTTGGAAGAAAAGCTATGACTAACCTAGCCAGCATATTAAAAAGCAGAGACACTACTTAGCCGACAAAGTAATGCAGAGACATTACTATGCCAGCATAGTCAAAGCTATGGTTTTTCCAGTAGTCATGTATGGATGTGAGAGTTGGACCATAAAGAAAGCTGAATGCTGAAGAAATTGGTGCTTTTGAACTGTGGTGTTGCAGAAGACTCTTGAGAGTCCCTTGGACTGCAAGGAGATCAAACCAGTCAATCCTAAAAGAAATCAGTGCTGAATATTCATTGGAAGAACTGATGCTGAAGCTGAAACTCCAATACTTTGGCCACCTGATGTGACTCATTAGAGTTAACTCACAAGAGCCGACTCATTAGAAAAGACCCTGATGCTGGGAAAGGTTGAGGGCAGGAGGAGAAGGGGATGACAGAGCATGAGATGGTTGGATGGCATCACTGACTCAATGGACAGGAGTTTTAGCAAGCTCCAGGAGTTGGTGATGGACAGGGAAGCCTGACATGCTGCAGTCCCCGGTGTTGCAAAGAGTCAGACACGACTGAGTGACTGAACTGAGCTGAACTGACTTGTATCACTGATTCTGTTCATCATGCCTATTGTCTTGCTGTTCACACTGTTTGCACTATTTGCTGAACCCAGGATAGGCAAGGCTCGAGCTAAGAGGCTGAAAGGAGACTCGAGGAGCTGTAGGAACTGCAGACACATTTATTCTCTCCTGGCTACCACGGCAGCCATAATACAGCCTCTCTCCTGGCTGACGCAGTAGCTGTAGCAGCAGTGACAATATAACCATAGTGTAGCCATGACATAGCCGTAACATAATCTCATATAACATAACCATGAGGCTGCTCGAATGTAACCTCAGTGCAGTAGCAGCAGCCATGGCTTTCATTGTGAAGCTCATACAAGTGTACTGCACAAAGTAGCTCGTGACCAGGTGAGTACCTTGTGATACACTGTGCAGTCTACAAATGATCTCAGCTGTTACATAGTCTATTCACAAAACATGGGGTGAGAAAGCCTGAACATGCCCTCTTGGCCAATTTGCTTTCTCCCCACTTTCCACCTCTATGGGATCTTTCACCTCACAATGCGCAGTGCATCTTTAGCGATATTCCCTTGGCGAGTAGCACTGACGCTTGGATTTACATCTTGTAACAGCAGTGGTGACAACAGCAGTTACATACCCAGTACATAGCAAAACCCAACGCCAGGTATCACCTAGAACTCATGTTCCGGTCCTTGCCCTCAGGGGGCTAGAAGAGCCACCTTCCATGTGTGGAGTGCCTTTATCTTCCATGGCCAAGTCCAGTCCACCATCTGTCCTTGTGAGATTGCAGGAGAGCCTCCACAGGGGAAGCTCCACCCCTGCCAGGATTATTATTAAGGACCCACAAAACCTCCTACAAGTGCTGGGGCCCACCCCTTCAAGGTTGAGGCATTCCCAGGCCACCCTACATGATTCCAGATGCTCTCACACTCTTCTAAATCTGCAGGAGAATCAGTGGGTAGTAGCACATCATACGACACAGCCTTTTACAGTGCAGTGTCCTAAATCTAGAACACAGCCTAAGTCTCTGCAGTCTAAATCTGTATCACTTGGCCGCATCGTCATCAGTGTATGCACTAGGACCGGGAAACTACTCTGGCTTGCCATAAACAAGGCTGCATTCAGCACCAGTGTCAACCAGGGCCATTACTCTCTGCACATTAGCTAGTGACCAGTGACTTGCAAGTTCTACACGGGGCCACCTGTCCTTGCTTGGGTTCTTCAGGAGGGCACCCTGGTCTGAGCCATATTCAGAGTCGGAAAAGGGCATCGTCTAAAAGAATGTCCTAGGACGCTGTCTAATCTTTTAGCTGAGCTGCCCATTTCTTGCTCTGGGTTCTTCCCAAACGTGGTAAACTGCTGCTCTGGTCTCAGTTACTTCCATAGCTCTAGGAGCAGAGCTTTGGGCTGTTCATCAGTTTTATTCCTGTCAACTGCTGCCAGCAAATCAACCCACACTTGCATTCTCTTCACCAGGATGGGGCCTTTACCAGCTCGGACCCGCTTCGGGATCTTTACATGTCTAGTCCCCTTTGGCCTGCTGCTGCCCCTCAACTTTCTCCTAAACTAGCCACCATCAAGGTCACCTCATAGATGGGGTGCCCCACATAGGGTGCTAGGATAGCAGTCAGGGGTCCAAAAAAGGTAGATGGGGCGTTGTTCAAAATGTCTTCTCAAATGCCACCAGTAAAACACTCGTCATTTGGCCTCGGGTATTTGGGTTGAATATTGACTGCTTCATGCCCAGTTCCCTCACTACTTGGGTCAACATGGCATAGGTATGCCATTTACTCACAGTATCTGGGAGCTCTCCCGCGTTTGACCACACAGTGTAGATGATGGCGTTAATCCAGTCCATGAGGGTGTGCATTTGTTTAGGTGGTCCTTGCATTAATTGCCTAGCATTCTGCTAGGCAGATTGAAACCTTTGTTTCAATGAGGGGGTGAGTGGTTATAGATGCCAGCCATTCTGTTTCGTCCCCAGAACACAGGATACCATCCACCCCTGTGTCTCAGAGTTGCAGGAGCCAAGTTGCCATGGTTTCCCTTGCTTTTGCTGAAATTGTGTACCCAAGTCTACCAACTCCACCTGAGTATATGGTTGATAACATTGTGAACTCAGTCACATTGGGGGCCGTTGAAGATGTCCCCCTGAGCCACAGGCTGCTCATGCTTCAGTTTCTGCTGTACAACAGGCCTCGCTGCCAAGTGAGGACCTGCAGTCTCACAACGTTCATCATCACCATCCTCAGTCTCATGTTCATCATCACCGTCACTTACCGCCTCATCGTCAGAGATGCTGGGTTCTTCAGGGCCATGGGGTTCCTGCTCTAATGCCAGTATGTGTTGCTCTAGTTCTTGTAAGCATCTCTACACATTACGCACTAGTGTAGCATCAATGAGGGCTTTATCCATATTTGCCCTCAGTGCAGTCAGGAAAATCTACTCCATGGTGCCAGTGGCAGTCCATGCCACCTTGTTTGGCAAATGGGAGCTCACTGCCCGTAATGCCTTTTCAGTGCTATCTGGTGAACCATACGTTGCCTCCCAGTCTTCCACCAGACCCCATGCTGAGAGAGTCGTGGCCACGTGGTACCACATGCTATATGGTGGCCATTGGCTTCCTCCATCCAGTGGTGCCTTAGGCTCCCCTACCTGCTGGTATCCTGCTGACCTTCTGGGAGCCTCAGGGTCCTCTGCCTGCTGGATATCCTGCCTACTGTGCCAATTGTATCACTGATCCTGTTCGTGATGCCAGTTGTCTTGCTGTTCCTACTGTTGGCTGAACCCAGGGTAGGCAAGGCACAAACTAAGAGGCTGGAAGGAGACTCAAGGAGCCGTAGGAACCGCAGACACGTTTATTCTCTCCTGACTGCCGTGGTAGCCGTAACACAACCTCTGTCCTGGCTGACACAGCAGCCTCTCTCCTGGCTGAGCAGCAGCCATAGCAGCAGTCACAATATAACCACAATGTAGCCATGGCATAGCCATAACATAATCTCATGTAACCTAACCATGAGGCTGCTCCAGTGTAGCCCAGTGTAACAGCAGCCATGGCTTTCATGGTGAAGCTCATATAGGCGTACTGCACAAAGCAGCCTGTGAGTACCTCATGATGTGCATGTGCAGTGCTACAAATGATCTCAGCTGTTCTGTAGTCTGTTCACAAAATGTGGGGCCAGAGAGCCTGAACATGGCATCTTGGCCAGTTTGCTCTCTCTCCACAGTACTTCCTAAGTGGTTGCACCAATTTACATTCTGACCAACAGTGTACTAGGGTTTCCTTTTCTCCACAACCTCTCCAGCATTTATTATTTGTGGACTTAAAATTAACTCAATTATCTAAATAATATTAAAAAAATTATTTTGGCCATGCTGCATGGCATGTGGGCTGTTCGTTCTCCATTCAGGGATTGAACCTGCACCCCTGCATGGGCATGGGGAATCTTAACTGTTGGATTGCCAGGGAAGTCCCTGCTTGTAGATTTTTTGATGATATGTCTCATTGAGGTTTTGATTTGGATTTCCCTAGTAATTAATGATGCCGATCATCTTACGCACTTGTTAGCCATCTTTATGACTTCTTCGGAGAAATGTCTAATCAGATTTTTGGCCTACTTCTTGACTGGGTTCTATTTGTTTTTGTTGGGCAGGCATGGAGTTGTATGAGTTATTTGTGTATTTTGGATATTAACCTGTTGTTGGTCACATCAGTTGCAAATATTTTCTCCCATTCCATGGGTTGGTTTTTTGTTTTCTCAGTGACTGTTTTTGTTTATTTTTGCTTTTATTTCTTTTGCCTTAGGAGACTGCCCCAAGAAAATATTGCTACAACTTATGTCAAAAAGTGTTCTGCCTTTGTTTCTCTAGAAGTTTTATGGTTTCAAGTCTTCTATTTAAGTCTTTAAAGCATTTTGTGTTTATTTTTGTGTATGGTGTGAAGGAATGTTCTAAACTCATTGTTTGGCATATAGCTGTCCAGTTTTCCCAGGACCACTGTTGAAGAGACTGTCTTTTCTCCATTCTGTATACTTGTGTATACTTTATCATGAATTAATTGGCCATAGGTGTGTGGGCTTGTTTCTGGGCTCTCTCTTCTGTTCCTTTGATCTTTGTGTCTGTTTTTGTGTCAGTACCACTCTGTTTTGACTACTGTACATATAGCTTTGTTCTTGCTCATCAAGACAATCATGAAAAGAGTAGTCTCGTTGACATATTACATTCATTTTAGTGACAATATGGATATATATGAAATATTATTTTTATTTCTTAAGGAACCTCTAACATCTAAATGGTTAATAATCCAACAATATAAAGATAATATGACACAGGTACCACAGGGTTGGAGGTTAAATTATGTGATATCAAGTATCTGAGTGTAATTTACTAAGCGCTTAGTAAATATTAACTGTTATTACTTTACTAATGAATGCTAAAGTATTCAATTAAGTTGTCTGTCAGTATCTGCAGGGGATTGATTCCAGGACCCCGTGGATACCAAAATTTGGGTATCAGTGACACAGTATTTGCATATAACCTACACATATCTCTGAATACTTTAAATCATATCTAGGTAACTTATAATACCTAATAAAATGTAAATGATGTGTACATGTAGTTATCAATGAATGCAAATTCAGTTTTTTGCTTTTTGTAACTTTTTTGGAATTTTTTTTTCCCCTTCTATATTTTCTATCCTTGGTTAGTTGAATTGGTGGAAGTGGAACCAGCATTTATAGAGTACTGACCCTAAGAATGAAAAGTACCATAGAAATGGAGAGAAAAGTAAGAACACAGTTACAAACACCTTAAAGAATGAATACTGTTTGGAAATAGCATTTCTCAAAATATGTTTGCCTATAATGGTGAAAAAAAGGATTTATGGGCAGTTAAGATTGGAAAGTACATTCCTTTACTTTCTGTCTTGACAGTAATATAGTAATATAATTCCTACCTGTACAATAATACAGTTCAGTCTCTGAGAAGTTGAATACTTTTTAAAAAATGTCACCTAATCTATAGGACTTCTTTAAGCAATATGATTCACCACATAGCTTGGAAAATCTCTTCCTAAATAAAGCATCTAGAAATGCAAAAATCTTTTTAAATGCAAAATTGTATTTCCAAGAAGGTAAGGGAAATACCCCAGAGGAAAAGCAGTCAGAAACTGGAAACCAGATGGCCTTCAAACCCACCTATGTATTGTATAAATTATTTACTTTTTTGAATAATCAATAAAAAGCTGGAGTAGCTATGTTAATTTCAGACAAAGCAGACTTGAGAAGGAAAGTTTTCAGACATTATGTACTGATAAAGAGGTCAAGTCTCCAAAAAGGCATAGTTCATGAGGCAAAAGCTGGTAGAATTTCAAGGAGAAATAGACACATTCACCATTATGGGTGGAGTCTTAAGCACCTGTTTTTCAGTAATATAGATACAGCAGGTAGAAACTCAGTAAGGATACAGGTGAACAATACCATCAGTCAACTGTATTTAATGATGTTTATCTGATAACCACTGAGTATATGTTCTTTTCTGGCATCCATGTATCAGTCATCAGGATGCACTATATTCTGGGTCATATGGTTCATGTGCTTTCAGACCACAATGGAATTAAGTTAGAAATAATAGAAAGATAGCTGGAAAATGAAAATATTTAGAGATTAAAAAACACACTTCTAAATAACACATGGATCCAAAAAAAATGTCCAAAGGAAAATTTTAAATATTTTGAACTGAAGCAAAATGAAAAGTAGCAGAAGCAGTATTAGAGGTTAGTTTAGAGCATTTGGATGTATTTTAAAACAGAAGAGAGATGCAAAATGAGTATTCTAATCTTCCAGCTTAGAGAATCAGAGAAAAAGAGGGATATAAACCTTAAGCAAGTGGAAGAAAAGAAATTAAAATTAGAGCATGAGTAAGTAAAACTGAAAACAGGAAGACAGAGAAGAATCAACAAAACTATTAATAAAAGTTGGTTCTTTGAAAAGATTGATAAACTTCTAGCCAGGCTAACAAAAACCAAAAGACAGACACAAATTACTAATAAAAGGAATGAAAGATGTAAATATCTTTTTAAAATTTAATTGTGATAAACTGCTGACCCTTGAACAACATGGTAGTTAAGGGCACTGGCCCTCGTACAGTTGAAAATCCATGTATGACTACCATTCAACCTCTGTATTCACGGTTCTGCATCCTTGGATTTAGACAACCACAGATCTTGCGGTACTGGGTAGTACATACTTGTTGCAAAAACCTGCATGTAAGTGGATCCACTCCCTGGTGGCTCAGATGGTAAAGAATCTGCCTGCAGTGCAGGAGGCTGGAGTTTAATCCCTGAGTCGGGAATATTCCCTAGAGAAGGAAATGACAACCCACTCCAGTATTCTTGCCTGGAGAATTTCATGGACAGAAGAACCTGGTGGGCCAGAGTCCATGGCGTCGCAGAGTCAGACACGACTGAGCAACTAACACATAGACACACACAGTGCAAACCCGCGTTGTTCAGGGGCCAGCTGTACATAACAAAAGTTTACCATTTTAAGCATGTTAAAGTGTACAGTTCAGTGGCTTTAAGTACATTCACTTTGTTATGCAACCATCATCACTATCTACTTCTAGAGAACACATTAAACTTCCCGTTTCCCACTTCCCTGGCAGCCACCATTCTGCGACCTGCCTCTATGAATCTGACTGCTCTTTGATACCTCTATAAGTGGAATCATAGAATATTTGTCATTTTGTGACTTGCTTATTTCACTTGATGGGTCAGACGGTAAAGCGTCTGCCTACAATGCAGGAAACCCGGGTTCGATTCCTGGGTCGGGAGGATCCCCTGGAGAAGGAAATGGCAACCCACTCCAGTACTCTTGCCTGGAAAATCCCATAGATGGAGGATCCTGGTAGGCTACAGTCCATGGGGTTGCAAAGAGTCAGACATGACTGAGCAATAGAACTATTTCACTTGAAATAATATCTTCAGGGTTCATTCATGTAGCATATGTCAGAATTTTTTTTTTAAGGCTGAATAATATTTCATTGCCATTTAAAAAATCCATTCCTCTGTTAATGAACATTTGAGTTGCTTCTGCCATTTGTTTTTTTTGTTTGTTTGTTTTATGAATTGATATTTCATTTCTTTCTTTCTTTAGAAAGAAATTTGCCATTTATTTCTTTAGAACACTAACTCATCAGGTCCTTTCTGAATTAGTTTGATAATTTGATATTGCTATTGGATAATGGAGCATTGGGCTTCATGTTTTTAATTTAGTCCACCCTTGAAAATGTAGTAAGTGCTTCCTTGTGATTTATTAATAGTATAATATAAGTAATAATAAGTAATGCTTTTACAAAGTGTTGAATCATGTAAATGGGGGAGTTTTGAGGGAAATCAGATTTCCACCTGTCAATATATTGGGTTGGCCAAATTAACATCTTATGAAAACCCTGAATGAACTTTTTGGCCAACCCAATAATTCCTAACTCCTCTCCCTACTCCAATAATAGCATAAACTTGGTAAGTGGTTTCAAATGAAACGAGAGAAAGGGTTTACTCCTGATTTCATGAATATGTGATGAAGTTGAAGTCATGAGTTGTATACCCAATAAGGATATGGGCTTTTGAATCTGAGAGCTGATTTCAGTTTCTTTCACTAGCTGTGTGATCTTTGACAAATTATTTTACTTCTCTGAGTTTCCTAATCGGTGAAATATGGAAGGTAATTTTTACCTTTCAAAGTTACTTTGACTAGGTAATATGCACAAAATGTTTACCATGGTACTTGGCACACATGGCCATTGTTGGAATAGGAGAAAGATACCTATGGGTGGAAAAAGCCTCATATAATATTCTTGACTACTGAATTTAGGAAAGTCAACCTTCTGCCATTTGAATATTGCGAATAATGCTGCTATGAACTTGGGTGTATAAATATCTCATTTAGTCCCTGCTTTTAGTCCTTTTGGGTACATTCCCAGAAGTGAAATTGCTGTTTTATATAACAATTCTATATTCACTTTTTTGAGGAATCATCATACTCGTTTATGGGCGTCCCAGGTGACTGTGGTAAAGAACCCACCTGCTGATGCAGGAGACACAGGAGATGCGAGTTTTATCTCTGGGTTGGGAAGATACCCTGGAGGAGAACATGGCAACCCACTCTAGTATTCTTGCCTGAAGAATTCCGTGGACAGAAGAGCCTAGTGGGCTACAGTCCATGGGGTCGCAAAGAGTCAGACATGACTTAGCAACTGAGCAAAACAAACAGAGTATTTTCATTGCCATGAAAATCCTCTGTTCTCTGCCTGTTTGTCTCTTCTCTCGCCCAACTCCTGATCTTTTTATTGTCTCCCCAGTTTTGTCTTTTCCAGAATGTTATATAGTTGGAATTAGACATTATGTAAAACTTTTCGGGTTGACTAAGTCTTTTTAAAATTGAGATATAATGCACATACCATAGAACCCTCTTCTTTAAAGTGTTCAGTGGCATTTAGTATATTCACAAGTTGTGTAACTGTCACTGCAGTCCAATCCCAGAGCATTTTCATCACTCTGGGAAGAACTGTACCCATTAGTAGTCATTTTCCACACCCCCTCCTCCAATCTCTCCAGGTCACTAAACTACTTTCTCTCTCTAGGTTTGCTTCGTTTATGTAAGTGGAATCATACGCTGTGTGGCCTTTTGTGCCTGATTACTAAGCCTTTTTAATGATGGCTTTAATCTTTTCAAAGTATGTTCATGTTTAAAAATAAATGCATAACACCTCTGTGAGGTAGACAGGAACTTTGTGACAAACTTTGTGACATAATTGCATTGTCAGATTTATTGTGTCTTCATGACACAGTTTAACATAAGATGAGGGAAAGAGGTTGGGAGGTGGCAGGGTAGAGATGTGGAAAAGTAGAGTTAAAGAAAAAATAGGACATGATGATATATGAAAAATAACTCAGTCCTGTGGGATTTCTACAACCATGAGTATTAAACATTATTAAAGTGGAACTGCAGTTAGATTTAAGAATTTAAAATGCTAAAGATGGGTTGTTGAGCCTTCAGTAGTTACAGACTGAATTTCATTTCATCAAGGTTGAAAGGATACCAGGATTGTGTTCTTGGTTATTCCAAACTCTTTAAATGGAAGCCTGTTGCTACAGTATGTAGAGGGGTATGATAAATTTATTTTTTAAAATAAATTAAAACAAATAATACATGTCTTTTGCCTTTGCTACAGTTAGCTGGAGTAGAGAACTTTTATATAAGGGAAGTGTAAAGCTTTCTTTAAGAATTATTTCCATATGTATTTTAAAATTGAAGTATAGTTGACTTATAGTATTTCAGGTGTATGTAAAAGTGATCCAGTTATATATATATTCTTTTTCAGATTCTTTTCTATAATAGGTTATTATAAGATATTGAATATAGTTCACTGTGCTGCTGTACAGTAGGTCCTTATTGTAAGTATTAATTCTTGAACATTGTTAATTATATTTGAAATTAATAGTAAAGGATAACATTTTTCTGTAAATTTTACATGTTAGGTTTTCTGTTTTACAATATAGTGTGCTTTGAGGATGCAAATTAGTGCTATCCTCACAATTGAATTTGTATTTGTAACTATGTAGAAAAGATCAGTAGGATAACAAACCACAAGAGGCTGTCTTGTTGACTGCCAGGGCTCTTACATTTCCTGGTACAGAGGAAGTTCTGGCTAAATTATTTGGTTCCTATATGATCTTTTACCCTAATAAACTGTGTTGCAAGTCTGTTCATTGGTGAGGACTGTTTGTTTTCCTGGAAGCCCTGAGATCTGCTCCATACTTCTTTTCCTTGATTCCCCTCCTTCATCATGCTTGTCTTTCTTGGGGGTTCTTCCCTCAACAATAAGAACTCCCTCATCCCATTCCAAGGGAAGTAAGTTCTAAAATAGAAAAGTTATTGGAAATGAAAATTAGAGGTAGGTCATGTATCTGTTGATGAGGTGAGAAGGCAAGACTGGGGCAACCTATGAGGAGGGAGTAGTATCTGCTAAGATAGTCTGGGTGGCCTTTTAATTTGTGTGTGTATATATATATATATGTTGATGTTTTAATTTGTGTGTGTATAAATTGCTATATGAAACCAAGGTTAGCTGAGAACGTCTACATAGAAAGTAGTTTGTAGTCTTTTGATCATTTACCTTTTGTGTAAAATTCAGATTTGTATGCACATCTGCTTAAGACACTGGCATGATTTATGAAGCATATATCAGTTATATAGTTATATAGTTCATTGAATCTTGCAGATGGAAAGGTTTTAGGATTTGAAAGGATTTTCTGGTCCTGGTTGCCCACTTAAAGCAGAAATTCATCTTCAGTCAACTGTTAACTTTTGACTCTTATAATTGATTCTTAATTGTAGCCATTGGCAGAGAACGTCTACTCTTTCTAGGCATCTTATTCTATTTCTGACTAGTTCTGTTTGAAAATTGTATCCTGAAACTTCTTCTAGAACTAAATCCTTTTCTAAGAAAACACTCAGTAGTTTGAAGGTTTATTATGGATCTCATTTAATCTTATTTATGCTAAGCCTAGTTTTTGTTGAATTGTTGATCATGTTATAGGATTTCCCTATCCTAATCACCTAATGGACATGTTTTGTTTCCTTGGCTTTCAACTGTTTTTAACTACAACCCAAATGAAGAAGGTATTTCATATTCCAACTCAACATATCCACACATACATGCATGAAGTATGTAGTTTTAATACATATATGTAACTGAGGCAGAAATTTTGTGACAATGTATCTTTACACTGACACTTTCTGCTCCTTTTCATTTTTAAAAAATGCTGGTGTTATCTATTAAATTTATTTTATCAGTCCCTGATGGATTTCAGCCTGTAGTTTGGAAATCACTGTTTTAATTTGTGCGTGCTACAGAGCTGAAATATGGAGTTTCCAAAAGCTGTATGTTAGAACAGTCATTGCTAAAGCAGGTGTTACCTTTATTAACTCAAAGAGAATATTCTGATTGCTGGTTTTTTAAATAGAACTAATGAGGATTATCAAGTTCTTGGTAATGCATAAAATAAAACTGAAATATATGTAACTTTTATTTTTATACTTAGGTGGCGACAGACAAGGTTGCAGAAAAGTTGAGTTCTACTCTCTCATGGGTGAAGAACACAGTGTCACATACAGTCAGCCAGATGGCCAGTCAGGTGGCAAGTCCATCTGCTTCCTTACACACTACATCCTCGTCTACCACACTGTCAACACCAGCCCTTTCACCGTCTTCACCATCACAGTTGAGTCCAGACGACTTAGAACTCCTGGCTAAACTGGAGGAACAAAATAGGTAAGTGACGTTGCTTGGGTTGTCTTTCTTTAATTGTCATATGCACTTAACCATTCATATATGTATGCATGCCATAATCAAAATTTTAAATATTTGTCCGTATTAAGAATGTGTAGGGGAGTTCCCTGGAGAAGGCAATGGCACCCCATCCCAGTACTCTTGCCTGGAAAATCCCATGGATGGAGGAGCCTGGTAGGCTGCGGTCCATGGGGTCGCTAAGAGTCGGACACGACTGAGCGACTTCACTTTGACTTTTCACTTTCATGCATTGGAGAAGGAAATGGCAACCCACTCCAGTGTTCATGCCTGGAGAATCCCAGGGACGGGGGAGCCTGGTGGGCTGATGTCTATGGGGTCGCACAGAGTTGGACACAACTGAAGTGACTTAGCTTAGCAGGGGAGTTCCCTGATAGCGTAGGGTTAGGATTCTGGGGTTTTACTGCCATGGCCTTAGTTCATTCCCTGATCAGGAAACTGAAATCGTGCAAGCCATGTCGAGGGGCCAAGAAAAGTTTAGTTTTTTTTAAAAATCAGAGTTAATTAACAGAAGTTTTCAAGTATTTTTTTGGAGGAGTTGGTCTTAAAACTAAAATTGGACTAAAATTTTCTTCAGACTTGGATAGCTGTAGACTTGTTTACTTAATGTAGCAAATTGTCTAAATTCTTCCTGAATGGTTCTTTAGGGCATCAGCTACAAAAAGAGTTACTGAAAGAGCACCCTTTTATGTTCAGTCAAAATAAGGATAATTACAGAGATAATTTCTAACAGCTCTTTTGATATGTGATTGACATAATAAAGTACACATACTTAAGGTATACAATTTGAGAAGTTTAGACATAAGTATATACCTGTGAAATTATCACCAAAATCAGGAAAATGAACATATCTGTTATCTGCCTTTGTATCTCCAGATAGCCACTGATCTGCTTTTGGTCATTGTAGATTGGTTTGCATTTCCTACAGTTTTATAGAAATCGAATCATACAGTATATACTCTTTTTTAATGGGTTATTTCATTATTCTCAAAATGAATTGTTTCGAGATTCATGTGTGTTTAATACATATGAATGGTTCATTTCTTTTTATTGCTTAGTAGTATTCTACTGCAGTACTCTTGCCTGGAAAATCCCATGGACAGAGGAGCCTGGTAGGTTGCGGTCCATGGGGTTGCTTCTCGGACACGACTAAGCGTCTTCACTTTAACTTTTCACTTTCATGCATTGCAGAAGGAAATGGCAACCCACTCCAGTGTTCTTGACTGGAGAATCCCAGGGACGGGGAGCCTGGTGGGCTGCCATCTCTGGGGTTGCACAGAGTCAGACATGACTGAAGCGACTTAGCAGCAGCAGCAGCAGCAGTATTCCATTGTATGGATATATCACAGCTTACCTACTCACCTGTTGTGAAATGCTATAAACTTTTGTGTACAAACCTTTGTATCAATTTATGCTTTCATTTCTCCTGGGTAAATACCTAGGAATAGAATGGCTGGTTTATATGGTAGAACTATATTTAATTGTCAAGTTGTTTTCCAAAGGGCCTATAGTTTTTCACATTCTCATCATCAGTGTATGAACATTGCTGCTTTTCTGCAGCCTTACCAACATTTGGTATAGTCAGTCTTTTTAATTTTAGCTGTTCTTGCAGGTATTTGTATCTTGTTGTTTTAATTGCATTTCCCTGTTGGTGTTGAGCACTTTTTTAATGTGCTAATTTGCCATTGATAAATCGTCTTTGATTAAATGTCTGTTCCAAATTTTGCGCATTAAAAAAATTAGGTTGTTTGCTTTCATACTGTGTTTTAAGAGTTTTTTATGTAGTTTGGGTACAAGTCCTTTGTCTGTATATATGCTTTTCAAATATTTTTTCACAATCTGTGGCTTATTCTCTTAGCAGTATCTTTTGAAGAGCAAAAGTTTTAGATTGTGATTAAGTCCAATTTGAAATTGTTCTTTTATGGACTGTGTTCTTGATAACTCAGGGTCACACAGATAGAATTCTGTGTTAAGTTTTAAGTTTTACATTTACCATAGTCCACTTTGAGTTAATTTTTTTTTTGTATGAAACAAAGGATAAATCAAAGTTGTTTTTGAGTATGCATGTTTGTTTTTGTATCTGTTGAAAAGACTGTCCTTTTTCCTCTTAATTACTTGTGCACTTTTGTCAAAAATCAGTTGTCTGTGTATGTATGTTTCTTGGCTCTTTTTCTGTTCCATTACTTTATTTTTCTACTTTAATGGTAATACGACACTATTGAATATTATAGCTTTATAATAAGTCTTGAAATCAGATAGTGTTAATCGTCTTTGTTCTTTTGACTATTTTTGCTCCTTATCATACCTTTCTGAATTTTACGTCAAGTAATTTGTACAAAAACACTTGCTGAGATTTTGATCAGAATAGTGTTGCATTCCTAACAATGGTGCCTTCCACCCATGAACACATTATATTTTTCTTTTACTTATTATTTGTGCATGGTATTGCTTTTGTAAATTTAATTTCTGATTGTTCATTGTCAGCATATAGAAATACAATCTTTTTTCTTTTATCATTCGTGTATTCTGTTGCCTTGATAAATTCACTTGTTCTGGTATGTTGTTTTTTTTTTTAATTCCATTAGATTTTCTATATACATGAGCATGTGGTCCATGAATAAAAGCACATTTGCATCTTTACAATATGGATACCTTTTATAGCTTTTTCTTGCCTTATTGCAACTGGTTAGTACTTCAGTACAAATTTGAATACACATAATGAACAGATAGCCTTGTCATTTTCTCAATCTTAACAGGAAAGTTTAAAATTAAAATTATTTTAATTAAAAATTAAAAGACGCTTGCTCCTTGGCAGAAAAGCTATGACCAACCTAGACAGCATATTAAAAAGCAGAGACATTACTTTGCCAACAAAGATCCGTCTAGTCAAAGGTATGGTTTTTCCATTAGTCATGTATGGACGTGAGAGTTGGACTATAAAGAAAGCTGAGCGTCAAAGAATTGATGCTTTTGAACTGTGGTGTTAGAAGGCTCTTGAGAGTTCCTTGGACAGCAAGGAGATCCAACCTGTCTATCCTAAAGGAAATCAGTCTTGAATATTCATTGGAAGTGCTGAAGCTGAAGCTCCAGTAGTTTGGCCACCTATGTGAAGAATTGACTCATTGGAAAAGACCCTGATGCTGGGAAAGATTGAGGGCAGGAGGAGAAGGGGATGACAGAGGATGAGATGTTTGGATGGCATCACCGACTCGATGGACACAAGTTTGAGCAAGCTCCGGGAGTTGGTGATGGACAGGGAAGCCTGGCGTGCTGCAGTCCCTGGGGTTGCAAAGAGTCGGACACAACTGAGCGACTGAACTGAACTGAACTGAAGGGGAAAGCATTAAAAATGAGTAAATTGTAGGTTTCTATAGATGACTTTTTATCAGGTTGAAGAAGTTCTGTTTCTCATTTGTTAAGAATTTATAAGAAATAGATGTTGCATTATGTCAAATGCTTTTCCTAAATCTATCAAAATGATCAATTGTTTTCCTCTTTTAATTTGACAGATTACTTTTTTTTAAAAGTTAAACCCCACTTAGTCATTATATATTGTCTTTATAGGATATTGTTGGATTTTATGAGCTAAAATATTGTTTGGAATTTTTGCATCTGTTCAGGAGGAAGCTCAGTCTGTAGTTGTTATCTAAAGTCTTTGGGTTTTGTTTGTAATGTCTTAGGTCCTTGTAATATTTTTGTGATCTTTCCTCTTTTCTCATTGAAGTGTTTAATGCTATACATTTCTCCTGAAGCTCTGCTTTTGCAGGATCCTTTTAAGTTTTATAGTTCTGAGTATAGTCTGTTTTGATACATGTTTTATGTGCACTTGGAAAGATTGTATATTCATCTGTTATTTGGTGGCATATTCTATAAATGTTAATTGGTTCAAATTGATGGTGTTGTTCAAGTCTACCGTATGATGGTGTTGTTCAAGTCTACCGTATCTTTTCTGGTTTTCTGTTTACTTGTTGTATCAGATATTGAGAGAAGGGTATTGAAACCTCCAACTATAATTGTGATTTATTTCTCTTTAAATTTTATCAGTCTTTGTTTCATATAATATGAAGTTATATTGTTGTATATATAAACATTTAGAATTGTTACATCCTGTTGTCAAAATGCCTTCATTATTCCTAGTAGTATTGTTTGCTTTAGAAATCTACTTTATCTCATATAGTCATTGTAACTTTTGAATAGTGTTGGAAGTTTATATACTTTTCTGTTTTTTACTTTTATTCTGTTTTTATCTTTACAGTTTGTCAGATAGACAATATATAGTGGCTCTTGCTTCTTAAAATAGTCTGACAGTCTTTACCTTTTAATTATGGTAGTTAGATCACTTTTAAAACAACTGTGACATAATTTTATTTCTTGCTTACATTTATGTTCATCTCAGACTTTAGGCTGAGTACATTTTTATTGCACACTTCTTAATTTCTGGACCAGTGACCAGCCTCTCTGCAGGATAAACCAGACTCGTGTCAAATGGGAAATATTTGAATATAGAAGAAATATATCTTAAAACGTCTACTAGGGAGTGATATACATAACTTCAACTTACATTTTATTGGCCAAAGCAAATCATATACTTACTCCTTATGGAGTGAAATTGGGATTAGAATCTTCTTGCAGGGCTGGGTCTAGGAAAATTTATACTTATTATTGTTTCAGAACCCTTTGCCAATATTCTTATTGTATTGCTCTTGTGCTTTTAATTATTCACTTACCATAAAAATCCACCCTTTTAAAGTGTAGAGTTTAGTAGTTTTTAGTATACTCACAGAGTTGTGTAAATATTACCATTATCCAATTTCAGAATGTTTTTATGACTCCCAAAAGAAACCTTGTATCCATTAGTCTCCCCTTTTCACCCTTCTTCCTGGTAACCACTAATCTACTGTCTCCATGGATTTGCTTATTCTGGCCATTTCATTGGTAGTCTTTTGTGACTAGCTTCTTTTACTGAACACAGTGTTTTTCAGATTTTGAGTAAAAGAGATCATTTACATTTAATGTAATTATTGATATGTTTATGTTCATCATCTTATTTTTACTGTTCTTTATCTTAGTATTTCTGCCTTTTGAATGAAATATTGTTTATGATTCTATTTTATCTTTTGTTAATTTATTATTTATAACTGTTATTTTGCTGGAGTCATAGTGTATATCCTTAACTTACATACTCTACCTTCAAGAGATCTCATACCACTTCACATGTAGTATAAAAATTGAGAATAGTACATTTCCATTTCTCCTCTCTGGTCCTTTGTGCTAGTTTTGTCAAGCATTTTGCTTTTGTATATTTTATTTTTGTTAAAAATTATTTATTTTTAAACTTTTGACTGCGCTGAGTCTTCATTGTTGCATGCAAGCTTTCTCTGGTTGTGGCAAGCAGAGGATACTCTCTTTTGGTGCGTGGGCTTCTCATTGCAGTGGCTTCTCTTGTTTTGGTGAAGGAAATGATAACCCACTCCAGTATTCTTGCCTGGAGAATTCCATGGACAGAGGAGCCTGGCAGGCTATATATAGTCCATGGGGTTGGAAAGAGTTGGACATGATTGAGCAACTATCACTCACACTCACTCTTGTTTTGGAGCACAGGCTCTAGGGCATGCGTGTTTAATGATTGGAGTGTGCAGGCTATAGAGTGCAGGCTCAGTAATTGTGAGGCACAGGCTTAGTTGCCCTGAAGCATGTGGTATCTTTCTAGACCAGGGTTTGAACTGGTGTCCCTTCTGTTGCAGGGAAGATTCTTAACCACTGGACCACCAGGGAAAGCCACTTTTGTGTATGTTTTAAACCCCATGCTACATTGTTATTTTTGCTTCAACAGTCATTTACCTTTTAATGAGATTGATAAGGAGAAAATAAGGAAATAAGGGAGAAATTTATATTTTTCTATATAAATTTATGTTTGCCTATAAAGCTTCCATTTCTGGTGTTTTTTGGTTCTTTCTTTTTAGCTCCAGATTTCAAACTGATAGCATTTTCCTTCTGCACAGAGGACTTCCTTGAATGTTTCATGTAGTGTGGGCTGCTCCTATTTGTCTGAGTCCTCATTTTGCCTTTGATTTTTAAAAATATTTTCTCTGAGTAAAAGACTCTAGGTTGACAGGGTTTTTTGTTTGTTTTTTTTCCTTCAGTACTGTAATAAGGTGTCATTGACATCACTTTTGCAGTGTTTATATCAGGAAATCGGATGCAATCCTTATCTTTGTTTCTGTGTGGATAATGTGTCTTTTTTCCCTTCTGTCTCCTTTTAAGATTTTTTCTTTATTCCTGGTTTTAAGTAATTTGATTCTAAAGTGCCTAATTGTAGTTTTCTTCCTATTTCTTACTTGTGAGCTTTGTTGAATTTCTTGTAGACTTAAAATTTTCCTCAAATTTGAAAACTTTTCAATCATTTCTTCAAATTTTTAAAATTCTTTTCTTTCCTCCTCCTCAGTGGCTAATTACACAGATATTAGGCCACTTGAAATTGTTCCATAGCTCATTAATATTGTGTTCATTTTTTGGAAAATTTTTATTGCTTTGTATTCAGGTTCTGTACATTGTGATCTGCCATGTCTGATTTGCCATTCATCCTGTCCGGTGTGTTTTTCATCTCTCCCATTTTTCATCTCTAGAAGGTGGAGCTGAGTGGTGTTTGTATGTCTCTACTTAAGTTTTGAACATACAGAAATACAGATTTAATACCTTTTAATGGCCTTATCTGATAGTTCTAACATTTCTATCAATATCATTTTCAGTTCAGTTCAGTTTAGTCATTCAGTTGTGTCCGACTCTTTGCGACCCCATGGACTGCAGCACGCCAGGCCTCCCTGTCCGTCACCAACTCCTGGAGTCTACCCAAATTCGTGTCCATTGAGTCAGTGATGCCATCCAACCATCTCATCCTCAGTTTGCTTTTGATTAATTGTTTTTTCCTCTTATTAGTTACATTTTTCTGCTTCTTTGTGTGCCTGATAATATTTGATTAGATGTCTCACATTGTGAATTTTACCTTGTTTGGTTTGGCTGTTGTCCTATAAAGATTCTTAAGCTTTGCCCAAGAATGCAGTTAAGTTACTTAGAAAGAATTTGCTCTTGAATGACTTTGTAGGTGGTTCAGTGGTAAGAGAATCCACCTACCATTGAAGGAGATGCTGGTTCAGTCCTTGGGTTGGGAAGATCCACTGGAGAAGGAAGTAACAACCCACTCCAGTATTCTTGCCTGGGAAATCCCTTGGACAGAAGAGCCTGGTGAGCTACAGCCCATAGAGTTGCAAAAAATTGGACACAACTGAGTGACTGAGCATGCATGAACATGCAGAAGTACACAGCTTAGGGCTATTATTCCCTCCTCCCGAGGCATGACCTTTTTGTGTACTCTACACAGTATGCCTTGAAACAGATTCTTCAGTCTAACCCATGGGGATGGTTACTTTCCTGGCCCTGTGTGAATGGTGGCTTTTATCGCTAGCCTTGGGTACTTTACTTACATACATATGCTGATCAGTACACAGCTGAATACTTAATGGGTACCCTCTGTCAAATCTCTGAAGATCTTGTTTGTATACTTACCTTTCTGGTATTCTGTTCCTTGGACTCTAGCTACCTTGGTCTCCTCATGCCCTCAGCTCTATCCATTCAGTTGAGAAAGTTCACTAGGTTCTGTTGATTTTCCCTGCCCAAGCCAGGATCTGGAAACTCAAGACAGGTAAGATGGCAATCATAGGACTTACTTCACTTATCTCCTGAGTTTCAGTAATAGCTGTCCATTGTTGCCTGTTGTCCAGAGTCTTTTAAGAAAAGAAACATTGTTCTCATATAGTTGATATATCTTGTCCAGTATTTTTTGGTTGTTTCTTGGGAGGGAGTAAATCTCTTATCTGTTACTCTATCATGGCCATAATGAAGTAATTTTTTTTCTTTAAGAGAGTTTTGCATTTTCCTTTGGCTGGAAGAAGCTTGAATAAGATTAGAAAAATAGACATTATTTGATAGTTAATTTAGAAGTTAATACTATATGTAAATATATTCTGAATATTAACTCTGCTCAGCTTTAAAATTATTTTATTACTGAGATAGTTATTGATATTTTTGTTTAAAAATGACTTGTCCTTAGGTTTGGTCTCTTCCTGTTGGTATGGAGATAGAAAATAGAGGCATGAGAGCAATTTCCTGGAAAGAGAATTTATAAGCTAGAGATTTTGAACCTGGTCCATGTGAACCACAAAAAGAAGACCTAATGTTAGCTCACACAAACCTGGCAATAGAAATTGCCCTCTTCTGATGATCATTTCCTAGAAAGTGCTTTTAAAAGGGATTTCTTTGGCTGTCAGCATTTGATGAGTAAGATGGAAAGCTTGGTGTGCCACATGATGATAACTTCATGTCGGTTTTATGTATGTGTTGATTTTAACTTTGTGCCCTTTGCTTATTATATTTGAAAGATTTAGAGCAAAGAGTTTTGGTTGAAGTTTCAGGAAGAGAGAGTTTTAATATGTGGTTTGGCAGAGTTTCTTGGATAAGATGAATTTGGAAGAGGGTCATAAATGAGCAGGGCTTTTCTGGTGGCTCAGCAGTAAAGAATTCTTCTGCAGTGCTTCAGATGAGGGTTTGATCTTGGGTCAGGAAGATCCCCTGGAGGAAATGGCAAACCACTCCAGTATTCTTGCTTGGAAAATCCTATGGACAGAGGAGCATGGCAGGCTACATACAGTCCACAGGGTCGCAAGAGTCAGACACAGCTGAGCGACTGCACCACTACCACCACCAGTATAGAAAATACTATATTAAAAATTGTTGATCCCTGGTCTGGCAGATTCCACATGGGGCAGCTAAGCCCGTGTGCCACAACTACTGAAGCCTGAGCACTGTAGAGCCTGTGCTCCTCAACAGTTCAGTTCAGTTCAGTTGCTCAGTCATGTTCCACTCTGTGACCCCATGGACTGCAGCACACCAAAACTCCCTGTCCATCACCAACTCCCAGAGTTTACTCAGACTCATGTCCATCGAGTCGGTGATGCCATCCAACCATCTCATCCTCTGTTGTAGCCTTCTCCTCCTGCCGTCAATCTTTCCCAGCATCAGGGTCTTTTCCAGTGAGTCAGTTCTTCGCATCAGGTGGCCAAAGTATTGGAGTTTCAGCTTCAGCATCAGTCCTTCCAATGAATATTCACGACTGATCTCCTTTAGATTGGACTGGTTGGATCTCCTTGCAGTCCAAGGGACTCTCAAGAGTCTTCTCCAACACCACAGTTCAAAAACATCAATTCTTTGGCTCTCAGCTTTCTTTATAGTCCAACTCTCACATCAACTCTCACATCCAAACATGACTACTGGAAAAACCATACCTTTGACTAGATGGACCTTTGTCAACAAAATAATGCCTTTGCTTTTTAATAGGTTGGTCTAGGTTGGTCATAGATTTGTTGTCTAGGTGGTCATAGATTTTCTTCCAAGGAGCAAGCATCTTTTAATTTCATGGCTGCAGTCACCATCTGCAGCGATTTGGGAGCCCCCCAAAATAAAGTCTGTCACTGTTTCCATTGTTTTCCCTATCTATTTGCCATGATGTGATGGGACCAGATGCCATGATCTTAGTTTTCTGAATGTTGAGCTTTAAGCCAACTTTTTCACTCTCCTCTTTCACTTTCATCAAGAGGCTCTTTAGTTCTTCACTTTCTGCTGAAAGAGTAGTATCATCTGCATATCTGAGGTTATTGCTATTTCTCCTGGCAATCTTGATTCCAGCTTGTGCTTCCTCCAGCCCAGCATTTCTCATGATGTACTCTGCATATAAGTTAAATCCATTACAGTGAGAAACCCATGCACTGCAACTAGAGAGCAATACCCACTCCCAGCAACCAGAGAAAGCCCAGGTGCAGTAACGAAGACCTAACACAGTTATAAATAAATAAATTTTAAAAAATTATTGCAAGTGATGTGTGTGTATAAACTTTTCCCCAAGTAATTCATAATTTATTCCAGAGTTCTAGATGCACTTGGCATATGTGTTAACAAATGATAATTGTGAGAGTTGTTTAAAGATGTCTAGAAAAGAGATTTTTGACAAATAAGACTTTGAAGAAATAAAGGGAGCACAAGATTGTCACCATTTGTTCTGGTGTTCAGTTCAGTTCAGTCGCTCAGTCGTGTCCGACTCTTTGCGACCCCATGAATCGCAGCACGCCAGGCCTCCCTGTCCATCACCAACTCCCGGAGTTCACTCAGACTCACATCCATCGAGTCAGTGATGCCATCCAGCCATCTCATCCTCTGTCGTCCCCTTCTCCTCCTGCCCAGCATCAGAGTTTACTCAGACTCATGTCCATCGAGTTGGTGATGCCATCCAACCATCTCATCCTCTGTCGTAGCCTTCTCCTCCTGCCTTCAATCTTTCCCAGCATCAGAGTCTTTTCCAATGAGTCAACTCTTCGCATGAGGTGGCCAAAGTACTGGAGTTTCAGCTTTAGCATCATTCCTTCCAAAGAAATCCCAGGGCTGATCTTCAGAATGGACTGGTTGGATCTCCTTGCAGTCCAAGGGACTCTCAAGAGTCTTCTCCAATACCACAGTTCAAAAGCATCAATTCTTCGGCGCTCAGCCGAAGGAGTAAGTGTCTTTTAATTTCATGGCTGCAGTCACCATCTGCAGTGATTTTGGAGCCCCAAAAAATAAAGTCTGACACTGTTTCTGCATCTATTTCCCATGAAGTGATGGGACCAGATGCCATGAATTGCTCAAATCTTTTATTTTTTTGAGTTCACGTTTTGAATCTCTTTAAAAAAAAAGAAATTGGTAAAATTCAGAATCCACAAGAAGGGTTTACGTGTAGAGACTGGGTGAATGCAGCACTCTATTGTTTGTTTTGCCTTAGGAAAACAATCCTGGTGGAAAAACACATCTTTGTGGCTTTAATAAATAATAAAATGACAAACATTAAAATCTAGCTCTCCTTCCTCTCTTCTGCTCTTCTTTCCACCAATGTATTATGTCTAAGGAGAAATTGCAAGAATAATAGCTTAAATTCTCTATGACCACTTCTGTGGTTTGTAACGTAGATATGTAAGTTATGTATTTAAAGTAAAAATTAGGAGATGCAGCTAGTACTTGTAACAGGGAAGATGCTTTTATTTAGGATTTTTTCTTCTCTTCCCCACATGTAGATGAAACTCTTAGGTTGTTTAACTACTTTTGATTTAGAAAGTATAAAAAAGAGTATTTTAGAAAGTTAAAATAGAAGAAACATAAAAATATCAAAGTCCTATAAAGAAGCTGTTTTTCCCTCCCATGGTTTTACTGCAGTAATCACTTTTTAAAATCAGTGCATGTGGCAATCCCAGTAAGATGTGAAGAAATGGTTCAATAAAATATCAAAGATCTGTTTGATCAAAGTTAATTATTGATAGCCTTGAGGTTGAAATGGGATAGCTATTTTTTTTTTCTATGTTAAATGTGTTTTTCATTTTAAAATTACAAAGACTTTTTGGCAGAGATGAACTCAAGAAGGTAAGGTTCAAGTGTAATAGCAGTGCATTTTAATTAAGCAGGGGAATAATGCTAATTTAAATTTTGAACGGGCCATTATTTGGTTTAAAAATTTGGCATTGCAACCATGTTTGTTTCCTTTGACATCCTGTTACTTAGAGTCAGATTTTACTTTTTAGCAGATTCGGGGGGTGAAATATGAGGACAAGAAAATGGAAAGAGTTCTTCTAAATTAAAGTAAATATATTTTATGTAACATCTAAGTCTACACTGTCAAATATGGAAGCCATTAGCCGTATGTGACAGTTGAGCACCTGAAATGTGACTGGTCTGAATTGTGATGAGCTGTAAAAGTAAAACATACTCCAGATTTTGAAGAGCTGATTTGAAAAAAAAAAGAGAGATCGTCAATTGAAAAATTTTTGATTGTGTAGTAAGAATATGTAATGTTTTGACTGTGTTTGATAAAGTAAATTATTAGAATTAAATTGCATCTATTGTTTTATACTTTAAACTTGGCTATTACAACATTTAAACTTATGTAAGGGGCTGGCATTATATTTCTGTTAGATAGTACTGATCTCGGTGATCTAACTTTTACATTTATAATTTTACCACCACAGCATTACCTCAGTTATCTAAGGGTACTGTCTGTAACACAGCCATGCGTATTTAAGGAAGTGGTAAAAAGCTTCTGAACAAAACAAGTATTTTCAAGTCTGTGTTAAAAACATATATTTTTAATCAGAGTTCTTTAGATCGTCACTCTAACCTCTTATTCTTTTTCTTTTCATAGGAGAATTGTTTTAAATTTTTAATCGGTTGTCTGGTTTCCTGAGGAATTTGATGATGGGATTAATTAAAAGAATTTATTGTACTACTCTTTCTGTTGCAACTTAGCTTCAGTCTGGAATATCTGTAAAAATCAGTCACTAAACCGTCAGTTTCTGATCAGAATATTTGAGATTGGCCTGCAAGACTCATGCATTCACCTTCTCTGAGACCTTATCTTAAAGAAACAAAAGCCAAAGAAAAACCCCCTGTGCTTTCAGAACTGGAGAGATTCTTGTCATTTAGGCTCCTCCCATCTGAGTTTCTGAGTTGTTGCTTCCTGTGCTAATTCCTTGTTTTTTTTCTTAATTCTTCCTTCTTGCTTCTGAGACATGTATATGCTTGCTGATGTAGATGGGAATGGGTGTGACTCCTCTGTGAGTCAGATATGTATTCTGTTGCTATTGATTTGGAACAGCCTGGTTTTAGACAGCAGGCTGCTGTCTTTCTCCCTGTACTTTCATATCCTGTTTGTTTGGTGTAAGGTTACATGAGTGTTTGAACCCTGTGTTTGAAAAGTTGCTCCCTCTGCAATGAAGTGACAATGTATTTAGCTTTTCAAATGTTTTTCTCATATAGCAGTGTTTTTCCTTAGCTTTCTTAGCTCCTTCCTTAGCTTTTATAAATTATCTTAACAGTTTACACATTCCCAGCTGGCATATTGACCTGTTATTTTTGTATCCTGCTCTCTTATTTCTGGTATCCATGGGAAAGCATTATACTGAGTACAACAGGATATTAAAAAAGTTTGTCAAATAATTGCCAAATTTCCATTTGTAGACTTTTCAACTGTTGTGCTATTTATCTACATGGATATGTCTTCCAAGTATTTCAAACTCCAAAAACCCAAAAAAAACCCCTTTTTTTTCTCTTCCTTTGTATTTTTCGTAGTATTGTAGAGAATTATTTTCTTTCATGTTTATCAAATATATGCATTGTACATAAGTTATTTTTTTTTCTCATATGCCCGTCATGAAGTGCACAATGTACCATTTTCCTCAGATAGGTGGCCGCTTGGTGAGATGAAGGTTCAGTTCTCAGTAGCAAGAATATGGTGAAGATAATCTCTAAAATAAGACCTAAAGACCCAGTTATTCTCTTTGTTGGCACATACCAACAAAGTGTTGTTCTCACTTTAGAGAACTGGAATTGGAAATGCTTTCTCTCTGCCAAGTATCCTAAGCTTCTGCAGTCAAAGAATCTTAGACATTTTCCATCCTTAATACTATTGGAAGTCCAGCTGACAATGGGCTTTAGCACCCCCACCTCAGATAATGTGGAACTGTAGCTACTTTGAATGCTACCCTTAGAGCTGGAGGTACAGAAAGTTGGAGTTGTTTAGGTGGAAGGCTGCAGATTATATATTTATTCCCCAGTCAGTAGAAATCCAAGCTCTGATGCCTTAGTCTTGCAGCATTCTAGGAGGATGAATAAATTTAGGTCTCTCAGTTATTGTGTAGCCCCAAGCCACACCTGCCTATGGAGAATGCCTTTGATTATCACCTACAATGTTCCTACCAGGCCAGTATACTTTTCCTTTAATTCAATGGATTTCTTCTTGTTTTAGTCATAAGAAAATTATGATGGGGTGGGAAGGTAGCTTCCTTTTTTTTTTTTTTTTGCAGTAAATCCTTGCAAGGCAGTGAACCTATGTGTTCTGGGAAAAGGAAGGTAAATGAGTAACTTTTGAATAGACTTCTCACTAGCCCACAGACCTCTGAGTAATGCTGTATTACCACTTTCTCAGGTGCCCGGCTACATAGTCTTTGAAAACTGCTCACATTTTCAGGCAGTGTGCCTTTACTACCATGTCAAGAGTATTTTAATTGAAACTAGGTTGCAACCTGTCTAGGAGTCTTCCTGAGGTGATTAAAAAAAAAAAAAAAAAGAATCACTGCTTTTAGCAAAAATAAATAGAAATGTATGATTCTAACTACACATTCTGTTAAGTCTACATATTTTAATGAGTATGTAAATTCTTTTCCTACATACCATGATTAAGTAGCTAGTGGAGAGAGACTTGATAGTATCAGCTCAAGTATTACTTCTGGAAAATGTTCTCATTCTCTCAGACAGAAGGACTTCATTATATCCAGAGCATTGAAAAAAAATTCTAAAGTTTTTACTTGGAAAATTCTAAACTTTGATAGAATGACCACAAATTTGAAAAAAGAGAAAGTAGTGTTTATACCTTCCTTTGTTTACAAAATAGATACACTTAATATATCAAAAATAGTCACTGTTTTTGTGATCATGTTATAATAATCATGGTTTTTAAAAAAGTTCTGAAGGGCTTTCAGTAATATAAAGCAGTAGTTTCTCACCTAATTCTTACTATCCCTAATGTCATTAACCAGAGATAGTATTTTTAATAAATTTTTATGAAAGTGAAAAGTGAAAGTGTCAGTCGCTCAGTACTGTCTGATTCTTTGCATTCCCCAAGCACTGTAGCCCGCCAGGCTCCTCTGTCCATGAAATTTTCCGGAAAAGAATACTGGAGTGATTAGCCATTCCCTTCTCCAGGGGATCTTCCCAACTCAGGGATCTAACCCAGGTCTCCTGCACTGCAGGTGGATTCTTTATCTTCTGAGCCACCATTCAGTTCAGTTCAGTCGCTCAGTTGTGTCTGACTCTGGGACCCCCATGGACTGCAGCACGCCAGGCCTCCATGTCCATCACCAACTCCCAGAGTTTACTCAAACTCATGTCCATCAAATTGGTGATGCCATCCAACCATCTCATCCTCTGTTGTCCCCTTCTCCTCCCACCTTCAATCTTTTCCAGCATCAGGGTCTTTTCTAATGAGTCAGTTCTTCACATCAGGTGGCCAAAGTATTGGAGTTTCAGCTTCAACATCACTCCTTCCAATGCATATTCAGGACTGCTTTCTTTTAGGATGAACTGGTTGGATCTCCTTGCAGTCCAAGGGACTCTCAAGAGTCTTCTCCAACACCACAGTTCAAAAGCATCAATTCTTCAGTGCTCACTTTCTTTATAGTCCAATTCTCACATCCATACATGACTACTGGAAAAACCATAGCTTCGACTAGATGGACCTTTGTTGGCAAAGTAATGTCTCTGCTTTTTAATATGCTGTCTAGGTTGGTCATACTTTTCTTCCAAGGAGCAAGCATCTTTTAATTTCATGGCTGCAGTCACCATATGCAGTGATTTTGGAGCCCAAGAAATTAAATTCTGCCACTGTTTCGACTGTTTCCCCATCTATTTGCCATGAAGTGACAGGACCAGATGCCATGATCTTAGTTTTCTGAATGTTGAATTGTAAGCCAACTTTTTCACTCTCCACTTTCACTTTCATCAAGAGGCTCTTTAGTTCTTCACTTTCTGCCGTAAGGGTGGTGTAATCTGCATATCTGAGGTTATTGAGATTTCTCCCGGCAATCTTGATTCCAGCTTGTGCTTCATCCCGCCCAGCGTTTCTAATGATGTATTCTGCATAGAAATTAAATAAGCAGGGTGACAATATACAGCCTCGACATACTCCTTTCCGTATTTGGAACCAGTCTGTTGTTCCATGTCCAGTTCTAACTGTTGCTTCCTGACCTGCATACAGATTTCTTAAGAGGCAGGTCAGGTGGTCTAGTATTCCCATCTCTTGAAGAATTCTCCACAGTTTGTTGTGGTCACACAGTCAAAGGCTTTGGCGTAGTCAATAAAGCAGAAGTAGATATTTTTCTGGAACTCCCTTGCTTTTTTGATGATCCAACAGATGTTGACAATTTGATCTCTGGTTCCTCTGCCTTTTCTAAATCCAGCTTGAACATCTGGAAGTTCATGGTTCACGTACTGTTGAAGCCTGCCTTGGAGCATTTTCAGCATTACTTTGCTAGCATGTGAGATGAGTGCAATCGTGTGGTAGTTTGAGCATTCTTTGGCATTGTCATTCTTTGAGATTGGAATGAAAACTGACCTTTTCCAGTCCTGTGGCCATTGCTTAGTTTTCCAAATTTCCAAAGTGCAGCACTTTGACAGCATCATCTTTTAGGATTTGAAATAGCTGAACTGAAATTCCATCACCTCCATTAGCTATGTTTGTAGTGATGCTTCCTAAGACCCACTTGACTTCGCATTCCAGAATGTCTGGCTCTAGGTTGGTTGATATATAATTTGCAAGAGAGAAATGCACAGTTCTTAAGTGTACAGTTTGAGCTTTAACAGATATAAACACCTAACAGGTATATACACCTGTGTATAACCCCCACACCCATTAAGATGTAGACAGTTTTTTTCATCTTAGAAAATTTATTTGTGCCCCTTTTAGCAACTCCTCCACCAGGAACTTTTCTTCTGATTTTTATTGCTGTGGATATATTTTGCTTATTCTTTTTGGTGAGGCTATAATTCATATACTGTGCAGTTCACCCATATGAAGTGTGTAATTCAGTGATTTTTTATGTATTTACAGAGTTTTGCAGTCATCGCCACCATCATTTTTAGAACATTTTCATCACCAAAGAAACTATATCCATTAGCAGCAACTGTCCATCCCTCCTTGTTCCCCTTACTCCCACTCCAGTCCTCAGCAACAACTCATCCACTTTCTGAATTCTAGGTATTGAATATAAATTGAGTCATATAACATGTTTCCTTTTGTGACTGGCTTCTTTCACTTAGCATGTTTTCAAGGTTCCATGTTCCAGCATCCATGTTGTAACCTGTATCTCTGCTTCATTTTTTTTCAAGACTGAATGACACTATACCTTATGGATATACCAGTGTTTTTATCCATCCAGTACTTGATGGGTATTTGGATTGTTTCCACTCTGGCTATTATGAATAATATTGCCATGAACACTTGTTATGTAGATTTTGTGTGGACATAGATTTTCATTTCTCTTTAATATATACCTGGGAGTGGAATGGCTGGTTTATATGGTAATTCAGTGTTTAACCATTTAAGAAATTGCCAGACTTTTTTTCTGAAGTGATTTTACCATTTTATATTCCCATCAGTGTGTCTGAGGGTTCCTATGTCTCCATATCTTCACCAACACTTGTTGCTATTTGTCTTTTTCATTATAGCCATACTATAATGCCGTACTGTGAAGCAGTGTGTTGTTATGTTTTGATTGGCATTTCCCTAATCATTAGTGATGTCGAGCATCTTTCTGTGTGTTTATTGGCCAATTATATATATTTGTGGAGAATTATCTATTCTTATTCTGTGCCCATTTTTTAATTGGTTTATCTTTTTAGTATTGAGTTGTAAGGGTTATTTATATATTCTAGATAGAAATCTTATGGATTGTGCATAATTTTTCCCATTCTGTGGGTTTTCTTTTCACTTTCTTAATGGCATCCAGTGAGGTACAGAACATCTAAAATTTTGATGAGTCCAGTTTAAATATATTCTTTATTTTACCTGTGCTTTTGGTGTCATATTTAGAAAGGCTTTTCTTCTGTAGTGTATGTGTTCTTGAACTTCTTGTAAGTGGAATCAAGTAGTATGTACTCTTTTGCATCAGGGTTCTTTCACCTGATGGGCTCCATACAGTCCATGGGGTTGCAAAGAGTTGGAAAGGACTGAGCAAGTAACACTGTTCTTCACTTCTTTCACCTAATGTTTATAAGATTAATGTTATGTATCAGCAGCAGTTTGTATCTGAGTGATGTTGCAGTGAATGAATATCACAATTTGACCGTTTATTTTTCTGGATATATGGGTTGTTTCTGGACTTTATGAATAAAGCTTTTCTGAACTTTAAATTGTAAGTCTTTTTGTGGATGTAGGTTTTCATTTTTCTTGCTGTCATATAAAAATGTATTCAACTTTATAAAGAATTGCCAAATAGTCTTCATAGTGGTTGAACTCTTACTACTGACATGGATATATTAAAGTCACAATTGGTCTCATCTTTGGCAGCACTTAGTATGGCCAGTCTTTAAAATTGTAGCCATGCTGATTATGTACATAGTATGGTTTTAACTTGGGTGTCTTTGGTGACTAAGGATGTTGAATGTTTTTCAGTTGCTTATTAGCCACTTGACTATTTTGTTTTGGAAGGTGTCAGTTTAAATCTCTTACTCATTTTTAAAAATGTATTGTTTGCCTTCTTAATTATCAACTATAAGTGTTCTTCCTGTATTCTGGATGCCAGTCTTTTGTCAGATGCATATGTTGAGGATATTTTTTTTTCAGTTTGTGGCTTACCTTTTCATTTTCTTCAAAGTAGAGCTTTTAAAATTTGAAAGGCAATTTAGTATTTTTTAGTCAATTTTTTTCTTTTATGGTTAATGTTTGTTGTGTCCCATTAATAAATTTTGCCTATTCCAAGGTTGTGAAGACTTTTTCCTGTTTTCTTCAAGATGTTTTATAGTTTTAGTTTTTATATTCAAGTCTGTTGTCTATTTTGAGTCTTTTTTTTTGTTGTTGGTATTATGTGAATTAAGGCAGGGACAATATCTTTAAATAATGTGAAGTCTGTACTTGGAATATATCATTTGTAATGTTTTTCAAAGTTTTGTATATTTATAGTACTTATTGCATTGTCCTCTGAAGATGAACTGTTTAACTCTCTTCTCTAATCCACCCATGAATTCATTTGGTTTTCCTGCTTATCCTAAAAGTTATAACATGGAGATCTCTGAGACCTTTCTGACTGTTAAAAAATAAACAAAACACCCTTCTTTTTAGGTACTTTTTCATTTATGCTTTCATTATATCTCAGATTTCTGTTTAGCTTAGGAAACACCAGTATTTCCTTTTTAACTGCATGTCTTTATTAATGGTAGTGGTGAAATTTAATTATTTGTCATATAGTGAAGTGAGGTCGCCCAGTTGTGTCCGACTCTTTGCGACCCCATGGAATGTAGCCCACCAGACTTCTCCATCCATGGAATTTTCTAGGCAAGAGTGCTGGAGTGGGTTGCCATTTCCTTCTCCAGGGGATCTTCCCGACCCAGGGATCAAACCCGGGTCTCCCACATTGCAGGCAGACACTTTACTGTCTGAGCCATCAGGGAATCCTAAAAAAGTGAAAGTCACTTAGTCATGTCAGACTCGTTGTGACCCCATGGACTATACAGTCCATGGAATTCTCCAGGCCAGAATACTGGAGTGGGTAGCCTTTCCCTTCTCTAGGGGATCTTCCCAACCCAGGGATGGAACCCAGGTCTCCCTCATTGCAGGAGTATTCTTTACCAGCTGAGCCACAGGGAAGTTAGCAAGCATTCAATGAATAATTAAGTGAAATGAACTTGGATTCAGGTTATTTCTGTAAAGTTTGTTTGTGTATTCCATTTATAAATCTTGAGGTTTAGAATCATACATAAAATTACTTGTATACATACACTTATTTTTTTCATAAGTTATATTGTGGACTTATTAAAATAATATCTATGGAAAAAATAGTATTTAAAGCAAAACTTTATCATTAATTAGTTTTTTTCTGATAAAGACTATTTATAGCAAATAATTGACCCTGAATTAAGCTGTTTTATAAATTTTTCTATTTCTGGCAATATTTGGGACATTTTATTTCATTTAGTGTTGCCATGAAAAAAATGTATTAAATTATGCCATGAATAAGGAAAGTGTTTTAGTTTATATTATTGTGTTATTGAGTTTGATCATCTCATATTTGAAGTTTTTTTTCTTTAATATGGGGGTTTGAGTTTTATTTCAGTTCTGTCAGTTTTCAGTGTATTTTGTTTTGAGCTAAATACAAAGACAATATAAAGGGATATAAAGATGAGTAAGACATAAATGTGGCTTGCAAAGGATTTTTTATAGTCTGCTAAATATAATTTGACTCATGTTTCTTTATTAGTTTTTATACATCATAAATTAATATTGGGAGCATTTTTTGTCTAAGCAGATGATTTTCTGAAGGAGTTACTGGAAGTAAATAGTATCCATGTTAAATAGATGTTTTAGGACCCCATGGCATGTAATTTACATCTTAATAATGATAGAGCCACATTTTCCAGCCTTTTTTTTTTTGATAGCCTGTTTACACGTGAAAGAAGTAATGGATTTGATGTTGTATTGAGTTATGGAATGGATCTCTGAAATTATCTTAACCTGTCTTTCTACAGATAAGGAAGAGGCCTTAAATAGGGCCTTAACAGTGATGAGGTCTCAATTTAAAAGTGCATGTCCAGTGATAAATGACAGCTGTTAGCTGGCCTGAGTTTCTGGGAGATAGTAGGTTTTATGGAGAGTCAGTGGATTAAAGTCCTTTCTCATTTAAAGGGAGAAGCTTCTACCCTGCTACACCCTGTTTTTCTGGAATATAGGCTAGTTTTGCCCTTCTTGTTTTTTAAGAGATCCGGAATTGTAAATACAAATGTATGTTGGAGAAGGAACTGGCAACCCACTCTGATACTTTTGCCTGGAAAATCCCATGCCTAGAGAAGCCTGGTGAGTTGCAGTCCATCAGGTCGCAAAGAGTTGGACATGACTGAGCAACTAACACACACACACACACACACACACACACAGATGTATGTGTATATAAACAAATGAAATCTTCTAATTTTAGTTTTAGTAATTGTTCGTTCTTTTTACACAAAACATTGCATGAGCCAGACAAAACACTCTTTGGGCAGATCAGTTATGCCTGGGTGAAGCAAAATTGAAAGAGACAAAGATTTGATTAATTTGTGTGTCTGCCTTACTTTTTTAGTCCTAGACACATTTTAAACATGTTAGGGTTAGTTCTTCCATAAAATTAGTTAATACCTCTTTCAAGTACAGTTTCTTTTTTCCTGAAGCGTTCCCAGTGAATTTCTCCCCAGAAGACTTCTTCTAATTTGAATTTTTAGTGGAGATAAAGGGAAATTATGATGGGACTAATAGCACTAAAATATTTAACATAATTTACTTTATCAAATTTTTAAATTGCTATTCTTAGTAGAAAAAAATATGTAGCAATTAATTTTGTAGATGTCAACCAAACATTTTTAAAATTACGTATATTTTAAAACTATGGCTAAATTGCTGTAGTGAAGCCCTTAAGTATCATCATGTTGTTGCAGAAAGGGGGACCCCTTCCAGGGCCTGAGAGTGGGCTCTTGTCTAACACTCGGAATGGATTGTCCAAGGAGGTGCATATACTGACAAAGCTAGATACTTTATTGGGAAGGGGCACCTGGGCAGGGAACCCAGGAGGACTGCTCTGCTGTGTGGCTTGCTGTCTCATGTTTTGCGTTGATGAGATTAGTTTCTGGGTTGTTTCTGGCCAATCAGTCTCGAAAATGAGTCCTTCCTGGTGGCATACCCATTGCTCAGGCAAGATGGATGTCAGGATCCTGGGAGGTGGTAGGACAGGTGCGGTCTCCTTTTGGCCTTTCCTGAACTCTTCCAGTTGGTGGTGGCTTATTAGTTCCATGTTCCTTACTGAGACCTCCTGTGGTAAAATACTCATGCAAATAGTTACTATGGTGCCTGGCCTGGGTGGGTGGTTTTAGTCAGTGTGTTTCCTCTAATATTGTCATCTAGTGTCACTGTGAGATCTTGAACAATTTTTAATTATATTTTAGATTGTTAGAGACAGATAGTAAGTCTTTAAGATCTGTAAATGGATCAAGAAGGAACAGTGGCTCCTCCCTGGTGTCAAGTTCATCAGCCTCTAGCAACCTCAGTCACCTTGAAGAAGACTCTTGGATTCTTTGGGGAAGAGTTGTTAATGAATGGGAAGATGTGCGCAAAAAGAAGGAGAAACAAGTTAAGGTATTCATATTCTTTGCTGAAGTTCTTCCTCTTATTCCATCAGGCAGAGATTGATAGAAGATTAAAAAAAAAAATTGGATTCTAGTACTTCCCAGGTGCTATGATGAAGAGGTCACTTTATATGTTTTCTTCAATTGTGCCAGTAGAAGTTTTGATTTGCAGCTATCAGCTATTATAAAAGTCTCCTAACTGTAGAAATATAGATTCAGAAATGAAGTGGTGACATCCAAAATCCTTCAGTTATCATTATTTTACTCTTTTTTTTTTAAAGCATAAAACAGCCCTTTGAAAGATCATGGTTACCATGCTATCTGTCATTCACAGCTCTGCAGATTATCAGTTCCTTAATACCTTGAGAGGCCATACTCTGAGTGAAATGACAGAAATTTATCCACAGCATTGTTGTTCCTCTGATCAGAACACAATACATCAGTATCTTAGCCAAATCTTAGCTTTGGTTAAAAAGTTCCCTAGTCTTATTATACGGAGAAGGCAATGGCACCCAACTCCAGTACTCTTGCCTGGAAAATCCCGTGGATGGAGGAGCCTGGTGGGCTGCAGTCCATGGGGTCGCTAAGAGTCGGACACAACTGAGCGACTTCATTTTCACTTTTCACTTTAATGCATTGGAGAAGGAAATGGCAACCCACTCCAGTGTTCTTGCCTGAAGAATCTCGGGGACAGGGGAGCCTGGTGGCTGCCGTCTCTGGGGTCGCACAGAGTCGGACACGACTGAAGTGACTTAGCAGTCTTATTATAAAAGTAGCTTTGTGAATTAAAATTTGGGAAAGTAAAAAAAAAAAAAAATTTTTTTTTTAAAAAGTCATCTGCTCCACTCCAGCTTCCAATCCCCGTGGCTTTCAAGGTAGGAAGACTAAATAAGTCATTTAAACATTTTTATTTTTATTTTTTAGGAACTTGTTCGTAAAGGGATACCCCATCATTTTAGAGCAATAGTTTGGCAACTTTTGTGCAGTGCACAAAGTATGCCAATTAAGGATCAGTATTCAGAACTCCTGAAAATGACCTCACCTTGTGAAAAATTGATCCGAAGGGACATTGCTAGAACTTATCCTGAACACAATTTTTTTAAGGAAAAAGATAGCCTTGGACAGGAAGTTTTGTTTAATGTAATGAAGGTAAGTTCTATTTATTCTTTTTGGGGGGGGGATGAAATAAATTCTTATGTTGAAATTAAACATTTCTCATAATGAAGTATGAACTCATTCTAGTAATCAGTTGCTTCGGCAATCAATTTGATTTTAGCATAATTTTGACTTTAATTCTGATGTTTAGGTTGCTGTCTGATTTGGAGAACTCTTGGAAAATTCCTTACATTGCTTGGTATTAGTTGAAGTCAAATAACCTATAAATGACTATACATACCATAGAGAAGACCCTTCATGAAAATGAGTAATTCACCTTCTATGAGTTTCACAATCTGGGAGCAGATTTTCTGTTTGCCATGGCCAGCATCACTAAGAGCTCCTCACCCTTGAAAGTCTGTGGCATTGTAATTTTTTCTTCCAATATTGTCTTTTCTCTTTGCATAATTCCTTTCCCTTTTAGCTACCCCTGTGAAATTATGATTTCTTGTTAAACCATATCAATTTTGTCAATGCTTTACCATCATCCTACTCAAATTTTACTCTATCAGCTACATATTTTTAATGATTTTTAAGCTTTGCCGCTTCCCTGAGTACAAATTCCTTTATTTTCTTGTCCTTAAGAGCTGACAGTTCCTAATTTGTAAATCATCAAAAGAAAATTTTATGTAGTAAATCATATAGGGTAAGAGCATCTACAGCAAAGGAAGCAAGAGCTTCTCTAAAAAATAAATGGTCTTTAACCCACCTTCTCAGTATTTTTAGGCTTTTAGAGAAGGAAGGTATGCTATATCATGATAAAGTATTTTGAACAGTGTTTTTTACTTTTTAGGCATATTCTTTAGTGGATCGTGAGGTTGGTTACTGTCAAGGAAGTGCTTTTATAGTTGGATTGCTGCTTATGCAGGTAAGTTATATAAGTATTAAAGTTGGAGAATTTAAAAATCATCCTTGTTTTTAGTAAGTGGATTTTGGGTGTTTTTCTTCTAAGCATAATCTAAATAAGAATGTTTAGTTTGCAATTTAAAATATTAAACATGTTGAAAATAACACATAGTAAATATCCTACCACTAAATCAAATTTTGTCTTATCTACACTTGGAATCTTATATGTCTGTATTTAATGAGGAATGGTCTTTTCCCAGCTAAGGAGGACTGATTAAAGTGTTTGTATAGAAATCTTACTTTATGGGACTTCTCTGGTGGGTTTGATCCCTGATTGAACTAAGATCCCCCATACTGTGTGGCAAGGCTACATGCACACACAAATCTTAGTTATGATATACAATGTCTTTGGAAGTTTTTACAGTACTTTTATTTGTCACAGAACTGAGGGCTTGTTACACCTCTCTTATTACAGGCTCAAAAATAGAGGTACTCAGTCACTTCTACTGCCTAAAGGATAAACATGTTTCCATTGGCAGTAGCTTATATTAGGTGGGGTGTTTTTGGAAGTCAATGACAGGACATAGCTTTGACAGGAAATAGCATGTGGTGTTATCTATTCAGCGTTATTGAAAATTTTTTAAAAAGTCTGTCTGTATTAAGTTTCAGATTGAAATATAACTTGAAAAGAAACCTTGGAGATAACTTTTGAGTCATATAGGCTTGTTTTTGCAACTCAGTTCTACACTGAGTTCTGTAATCTTGGGCTAGATTATTTTAACATCCTTTTCATAGCCTTAATTAGGTACTACTTCTACTTGTAGATTCATTATGAGGGTTATATAAGATATTATATGTAATAGGCTAGCATGGTGTTTGACACATGGTAGACATGCATAAAAGTTCAGTGACTTGCCCAAGGTCACATATCTTGGTAGATAAGAGCAGTGTAGAAATCAGAAACTGTGTTTCTCCACTGTTACTGTTGTTCAGTCACTCAGTAGTGTTGAACTCTTTGTGACTACATGGTCTGCAGCATGCCAGGCTTCCTTCAGCAACTTCTGGAGCTTGGTCAAACTCATGTCCATTGAGTCAGTGATGCCATCCAACCATCTCATGCTCTGTTGTCCCCTTCTTCCTCCTGCCTTCAATCTTTCCCAGCATCAGGGTCTTTTCTAATGAGTCAGTTCTTCACATCAGGTGGCCAAAGTATTGGAGTTTCAGCTTTAGCATCAGTCCTTCCAGTGAATATTCAGGACTGATTTCCTTTAGGATGGACTGGTTGGATCTCCTTGCAGTCCAAGGGGACTCTGAAGAGTCTTCTCCAACACCATAGTTCAAAAGCATCAATTCTTCGGCACTCAGCTTTCTTTATAGTCCAACTCTCACATCCATACATGACTACTGGAAAAACCATAGCTTCGACTAGATGGACCTTTGTTGCCAAAGTAATGTTGCTGCTTTTTAATATGCTGTTTGTCATAACTTTTCTTCCAAGGAGCAAGCATCTTTAATTTCATGGCTGCAGTCACCATATGCAGTGATTTTGGAGCCCAAGAAAATAAAGTCTGCCACTGTTTCCACTGTTTCCCTATCTATTTGCCATGACGTGATGGGACCAGATGCCACGATCTTCATTTTTGGAATGTTGAGTTTTAAGCCAGCTTTTTCACTCTCCTCTTTCACCTTCATCAAGAGGCTCTTTAGTTCCTCTTCACTTTCTGCAAAAGGGTGATGGCATCTGCATATCTGAGGTTGTTGATATTTTTCCTGGTGATCTTGATTTCAGCTTGTGCTTCATCCAGCCTGGCATTTCGCATGATGTGCTCTGCATATAAGTTAAATAAGCAGGGTGACAGTATATATCCTTTTCCAATTTTGAACCAGTCTGTTGTGCCATGTCTGGTTCTAACTGTTGCTTCTTAACTGCATACAGGTTTCTTGGAAGGCAGATAAGGTGGTCTGATATTCCCATCCCTTGAAGAATTTTCCACAGTTTGTTGTGATCCACACGGTCAAAGGCTTTAGTCAGCGAAGCAGAAGTTGATGTTTTTCTGAAATTCTCTTGCTTTTTCTATAATCCAACAGATGTTGGCAATTTGATCTCTGGTTCCTCTGCCTTTTCTAAATCCAGCTTGAACATCTGGGAGTTCTCGGTTCTCATACTGACTGAAGTGGAGAATTTTCAGCATTATGTTACTAGCACGTGAGATGAGTATAATTGTGCGGTAGTTTGAGCATTCTTTGGCATTGCCTTTCTTTGGGATTGGAATGAAAACTGACCTTTTCCAGTCCTGTGGCCACTGCTGAGTTTTCCAAATGTGATGGCATATTGAGTGCAGCACTTTCACAGCATCATCTTTCAGGATTTGGAATAGCTCAACTGGAATTCCATCACCTCCACTAGTTTTGTTTGTAGTGATGCTTTCTAAGGCCCACTTGACTTCACATTCCAGGATGTCTGGTCTAGGTCAGTGATCACACCATCGTGATTATCTGGGTCATGAAGATCTTTTTTGTACAGTTCTTCTGTGTATTCTTGCCATCTCTTCTTAATATCTTCTGCTTCTGTTAGGTCCTTACTATTTCTTTCCTTTATTGTGCCCATCTTTGCATGAAATGTTCTCTTGGTATCTCTGATTTTCTTGAAGAGATTTCTAGTCTTTCCCATTCTATTGTTTTCCTCTATTTTTTTTTTTTTGCATCGATCACTGAGGAAGACTTCCTATCTTTCCTTGCTATTCTATGGAACTCTACATTCAGATGGGTATAGCTTTCCTTTTCTCCTTTGCCTTTAGCTTCTCTTCTTTTCTCAACTATCTGTAAGTCTTCCTCAGACAACCTTTTTGCATTGCTTTTTCTTGGAGATGGTCTTGATTCCTGTCTCCTGTACAATGTCATGAACCTCCGTCCATAGTTCATCAGGCACTCTGTCTATCAGATCTAATCCCTTGAATCTATTATTCACTTGCACTGTACAATCATAAGGGATTTGATTTAGGTCATACCTGAATGGTCTAGTGGTTTTCCCTACTTTCTTCAATTTAAGTCTGAATTTGGCATTAAGAAGTTCATGATCTGAGCCATAGTCAGCCTCCCATCTTTTTTTTGCTGACTGTGTAGAGCTTCTCCATCTTTGGCTGCAAAGAATGTGATCAGTCTGATTTCAGTGTTGACCATCTGGTGATGTCCATGTGTAGAGTCTTCTCTTGTGTTGTTGGAAGAGGGTGTTTGCTATGATCAGTGTGTTTTCTTGGCAAAACTCTGTTAGCCTTTGCCCTGGTTCATTTTGTGCTCCAAGGCCAAACTTGCCTGTTACTCCAGGTGTTTCTTGACTTCCTAATTTTGCATTCCAGTCCCCTATAATGAAAAGGATATCTTTTTTGGGTGTTAGTTCTAGAAGGTCTTGTAGGTCATCATAGAACCATTTATCTTCAGCTTTTTCAGCATTACTAGCTGGGGCATAGACTTGGATTACTGGGATACTGAATGGTTTGCCCTGAAAACGAGAGATCATTCTGTCATTTTTGAGACTGCACCCAGGTAATGCATTTCGGACTTTTTTGTTGACGATGAGGACCACAACCATCGACAGGAGAATTATGGGTCCCACCAAAAAAAGTGTTTCCCATGCCTTTGCTTCAATTTCATGACAATTCTACCTAAGCCTCAAAGCTCTGTATCTGTCAAGAATAGGAATATACACACTTCTTTTCTCAGTAGCAAAAACAGAGACCTTGGCTTATTTGACTGATTTTTACTTTGTTTTATAACTGCCCTCAGTTATTGTTGCAAGATATTTTCCCATTTCTAGGTGACATTTGGTTTATTTTAAAAAACAAAAAACCCTAAAACTAGATTTATTAATGTTGAGATATATCTGTTCTCCAAAGTTGTGATATTCCTAATTTGTAATTGGTTACTATTAGTAGACCTTTCACTATTGAACTCAAACATCCCTGTTACCAATTTATTGATTTTTGTCACAATTCTGTTCCTTTTACATCGCTTCAAAATAACCTTTTATTTCTTTTGCACATAGAAGAGCAGTTTTTTCCCTGCTTGAGATATGAGTCTCACAATATCTGACCTAGCTCTCTAGGACTCCTAAAGGGGGTCATCATACTTTTCTTCAAGACGCTGCAGGTGCTGGTAGTGTCATTTTCTTTCAGTGATTGATTTACTCGACTGTTATTGTCAGTGGCAGCTAAAATACTACCATAACAGTAACCACTTAACAGCTCAGGACTAGAAGCTAGAAGATGTCGGCAAACAGATTCAAAAGCTGTCCTGTCTGTTTCTAAAGTGATTCTCTTTATACCCTAATGCTACTTTGCCTCCCACATATTAGCTTAGAAATATAACTCAGAGTCTGATAAAATTTTTTGCAAGTTAGCTTATTTAGTACATGGTGTTAAAATAGTTAAGAGTACTGGGTATATGTTTTGTGTACAGCTTAGTACTGCTTTAAAATTGGGTAGATAGTGTCCCCACTAGACCTTTGCAAAAGACATGATTCTTATTAACTCAGTGTCATAGAGAAAATGTGTATCAGAGAGAAGGGGCAGTTAGTGGCAATGAGGCATTGAGGTCCAAGGAGGGACATGTGCGTCTCTACCCCTGCCCTCTTCCAGTGCTGGGGGAGAGAAAACAGCCTCCTCAGGAGACAGCCAGATTTCGGTTTTGAAGTATCCTTAGCGGGGGGAATCAGGTTTCACTTAGAGAAAGACAGTGAAAGAACATTTGGTGAAGAGATTGAGGGTATAGACAGGATATTTTACTGATGGCAGGTTATTAGTTCCAGAAAGTGCTGTGTAAAGGGTTTACGGCATGTTAGAAATGGGGTAGATTATGGTAGCCCCGGAACCACATGGGATGAGCATTCTAGGATATTGGGCTTCTTGTAGTGACTGACATAAAAATCAGTGAGGCAATAAAGCTTGATAGGATTAATGAAGATATGTGTTGGGAGGAAGGAAGGAAGTATGAGTTTTGCTAAGAATAGTTCTTGGCTCCTGTTCATTCCCTGTGTTGAGGCCAGGAAAAATGTATTGTTAATAAATGTAGTCTTCAATAAGAAAAGTGCTTAGAGACCTTTTGAGGTTTCCTCTTTTGAAACACACTGGTATAATGTGAGTGAATGAACATTAGAAAATTTTATCTTAATACACAAGAAATTCCCTGGCAGTCCAGTGGTTAGGACTGTATGCTCCTAGGGCACGGGTTCCACCCCTGTTTGGAGAACTCAGATCTCTGCATGACAAAAAAAAAAAAAAGACCACACAGTAATTTGTATGTTATGTGTCTAAATTTAATATCTGTGTAACTCTACAGAGCTTTTATATTCAGTATCTTAGTTGATGTAGTTATCTAGTGAGTTACACACAAAATATGAAATTGAAACCTTTAAAACTCTAATTACAGATTTTTTGGGAAAACTTATTTTACTAGTTCTTTTAACACTTATACACTATTATTTCTGCTCAGAACCCTTGAAAAGCCTCCCATCTCACTTAAGATAAAAGTTCAAATCCTTACAGTGGCTTCTAAAATCCTATGATTTGGTTTGTTGTATTTCTCCTCTATAACCATACCTTCATTTGTAACATCACTCCTAATTTAGTAGTCCCGTGTTTATTGTTCCTTGAGCATGCCACTCGTGATTCCATTTCAAGACATTTGTATTCTCTCAGCACTGTTCTTCCCTCAGTTGTTCCCTTACTTTCAGTATTCTGCTCAAATGTTACCTTATCAAGAGATGTTCTCTGACCTACCTATAAATAAATAGAATGTATCTCCTCAGGATTCCCTGTTGCTTTACTTTGTCTTATTTTCATAGCACTTTGCACCATCTGACATGTATTAATTGATTATTCCATATATTGCCTGGAGAATCCCATAGACAGAGGAGCCTGTCAGGCTACAGGGGTGGGTCACTGGGGACTAAACCACCATGTACTGTCTTATCTCCCCTTACTGGAAGGTTCAAACTCCCTGAAAGTAGACTGTTTATTTTGTTCACTGGTATATGAGAGAGAGAGAGAGAAGTATCTGGCTTTAAATGAATATTTGTTGATTAAATTCATGAGTTAGGCAAGTGAGGCAGCTGGTCTCAGTTGTAAGATTTGTCTAATTTCTCAATGATGGTGATAGAATGGGAAATTAGAATCTTCTGATTCCTAGTCCATTGCTCTTAATATTACATCACTTGGCACTCAAAACAGTGGTTATAGTTGGATGAGTACTTAGTTTAAATGTATTTAGCTTATTTATCAAAGAACATTAATATGTGTTGCTTTTTTTTTTCTCCTAATATAGATGCCAGAAGAAGAAGCTTTCTGTGTATTTGTTAAATTAATGCAAGATTATAGACTTCGTGAACTTTTTAAACCAAGTATGGCAGAATTAGGCCTTTGTATGTACCAGTTTGAATGCATGATACAGGTAAAAGTGTGGTGTTAACCAAAAACATACTGCCCTTACATTTTTTGTCATCTTGGTTTGAGTGACAACTAAGCAAATATAATGTTAAAAGCATTAAAGCAACTGAAAAAAAAAATCACTGTTTTGATTACATGATTATTTGTTGGTCTGTTAACCCACAATTTAGACTTTACTTCCCAGTTAGGTGCTGTCCCAGGTAGATCATCTAGAACTTTACTACAGTTTTTATGTTCAAATCTTAAACATTTGTGCCAAGTATATCATAACCTAGGTGCATGAGTTTATTTATTATTCTGTGTTGATGACATTATTTTATGTAGGTTATGCTCTCCTACAAGAAGCCCATGACATTTGGATGCTGGTATTAATTCATTTCCTTTGAGATGGTCTCTCATCTCTTTCAGTCCTCTCCCCTGCCTTTCCCCTACCTTTCTTTACTGCCTTTCATCTCACTTTTTCTGCTAGCCTGTAATCTTAAAAAAAAATTACTGTTTCTATCCTTTTATATTGCTAATTTAAGATTCATAGTCTTATTGACTGAGGGTGAAGAGAAGAGAAAGAGAGGAATCAAAACCAAGTAAAAAATACCTTTAAAGTATTTCACCTTTCTGGATTTAGTTTTTGTATTTATATAAGTAGATTTGCTATTTTTCCCTGTGATCTAATGGTATAAATATTCTCCATTTACTTAAATTTCAATTATGTAAGCAAAATTTAAGAATATAGTTTAAGGATTCAGCTGGCATAAGAGCCATTTTCCTGAGAAAAGTCTCCATTTCCCTGGCAGCCTTACACACAGGAATTTTAAAATCCTCTGCGTTTTCTATGTGTGATGAGAAGAAAGGGATATACCAAATGTTTTTGCATTTTAAAGAGAAAGGCAAAGTAGGTCTTGATGATTCTTATTTGTCTTTTAACTGGTAAGCTTATTTTTATCAACCTTAAACTCCCTTGGTTTATTTTCAGTTAATGTGTCATTTATGTTTTGAATTACTAGAGTTGCTGAAGTATCTGTATTTCGGATGAGAAGGGAGCTTAGGATAGGCAATTGGGTATATAGCACCTGAAAGTATTTCAACATAGCATCTTTCCTTTAAAATAATTTTTTTGAAAATATTATAGTTTATAGAAAAGTAAAGAAAATTATAAAAATTTTACTTATTTATTTTAATTTTTCTTATTAAGAAATCATTAGAAAGTTCCAACTTTTTAAGATCCAACTCCACATCCTTTTTCCCTTCTTCCTTTTCCAAATAGTAACTATCTAAAGTGTCCATTTCTGCCTCTTATTTCTTTCATATGATTCCTGAATTTTTATGTTTATGTTTGGTAAGGGCTAATTTAGTATGTGTACAATGGTGTGGCTTAAAATACTCCATTTTACAATGTTTTTAGCTAATTAATTCCTTTCTTCTATTTAGGAGCACCTTCCAGAGCTCTTTGTGCATTTTCAGTCTCAGAGTTTTCATACCTCAATGTATGCATCATCATGGTTTCTGACTATCTTCCTTACAACTTTTCCACTACCAATTGCAACAAGGATATTTGATATCTTTATGTCTGAGGTAAGTTAGTGGGCAACTTACCAGACTGAGCACAGGAATCATTGGGTTAATGAGAGCTAGGCAATGAGGAGAACAATAAAGGAGACTCATGTGTTCCAGGCTAAACTGCTTGCATGGATAATCTCATTTAATCCTATAACATCCATATGAGTACTGTTCATCTTCTCTTTTGATGGATGACAGGTGAAGAAGCTGATACTTAGAGAAAGATTAAGTAGCTTGTGTATGAACACATAACACGTAAGTGGTATAGTAACCAAGATTCAAACACAGGCAGTCAAAATCAGGAACCCATACTCTTAATCAGACCTGAATTACCTCCTTTTTGATTTAGTGAGAATTAGTGAGGGTTAAAATTTCCTTTACAGTTACTATTGTTGCAATGCATCTGTTACCCAAAGAGGAAGAAGTGAGTATAATTTTCTTCTATCCCATGAACACCTTGCAGGTAGTCCTCTTAATTGTCACTAACATGTAGTGGTGATCCTTTGTCTTCTATATTTTGACTGAGAAGGTAAGGATAGGTGATCAGTGATAGCACCAAAGAATGTTATTAATTGTTATTAATTACATCTTGGGAAGATCAATTTATATAACATAGCTAAATTCGGTTAGTCTGGAGCCAGTCTGGAGCCAGGAAACTATGAATCATGTACTGATCTGTCCTGGTTTGCCTGCCAAATCTGTCCTTTCTGTAAATAAAGTTTCTTGGAACATAGCCATGACTGTTTGTTGATGTGATGTCTGTGTCTGCTTTTCAGCGGCAATTCCTGGGTTGATTATTTGTGACACTTATAGGTAGGGCTCCTAAAGCCTAAAACATTTGTTTTCCAACTCTTTACAGAAAATGTGTGCTCTCCTCTAGTCTAGGTACCTAAGTATTTACCTTAGTATTCTTTTGAGTGATTAGTTGTTGTGAAAGAGTAAGATAAATTTGACTTTATAATTTGATTCTTCAGGGTTTAGAAATAGTGTTTCGGGTAGGATTAGCGCTTCTTCAGATGAATCAGGCAGAACTGATGCAACTCGACATGGAAGGGATGTTACAGGTAAGCCAGGTCCAGATTTCTTAAATGTCTTTAGATTTAACTATTTATTAATGAGTAATAAATGGCACTAAGTAATTCTTACGTTTTTCTTCTGTTGTATCTTAGCACTTTCAGAAGGTCATTCCACATCAGTTTGATGGTGGTCCAGACAAATTAATCCAGGCAGCTTACCAAGTCAAGTATAACTCTAAAAAAATGAAAAAGTAAGTTAAGTATTTTATATTTTGTTTTTTTAGTTATAGGGTTTGTCAGTGCATTTTAGGAGATTAAATAGAAGCAGCAAAACATTCTAGTAGTGAGTACAACTTTCCTCATCATTTTATAGAACTAATGTTTTATTTGGTGGTATTAGTTTTAATATGACATAAATTTAATATTGGAATTTCATAGTGCTCTGATGGTGCATAGGACTATTGTGTATTACTGTTTTTTTCTTTTTGATTGCACTTTTAAAACTCCTTTCCCATTCCACAATGACTAGAATTAGGAACCTGTTAAGTGTATATATGTGAGTGTGTTCTTGTTTTAGGAACTGCTTTTATGGTGTTGTCCCTAACATTCTTTTCCTCTCAGTTGATCCCAGTCTGTCACTTAAGTTCAAGATTAGCATAACCAACAAGATAGTCATGAGGTGTGCATTGTTAAAATTTTCTTTATTATGTATTCAGTTCAGTTCAGTCTCTCAGTCATGTCCAACTCTTTGTGACCCCATGAACCGCAGCACACCAGGCCTCCCTGTCCACCCAAACCCATGTCCATCGAGTTGGTGATGCCATCCAACCATCTCATCCTCTGTCGTCCCCTTCTCCTCCTGCCTTCAATCTTTCCCAGCATCAGGGTCTTTTCCAGTGAGTCAGCTTTTCGCATCAGGTGGCCAAAGTATTGGAGTTTCAGCTTCAACATCAGTCCTACCAATGAACACCCAGGACTGATCTCCTTTAGGATGGACTGGTTGGATCTCCTTGCAGTCCAAGGGACTCTCAAGAATCTTCTCCAACACCACAGTTCAAAACCATCAATTCTTCAGCGCTCAGCTTTCTTTATAGTTCAACTCTCACATCCATACATGACCACTGGAAAAACCATAGCCTTGACTAGACAGACCTTTGTTGGTAAAGTAATATCTCTGCTTTTGAATATGCTATCTAGGTTGGTCATAACTTTTCTTCCAAGGAGTAAGCGTCTTTTAATTTCATGGCAGCAATCACTGTATGCAATGATTTTGGAGCCCAGAAAAATAGTCTGACACTGTTTCCCCATCTATTTGCCATGAAGTGATGGGATCGGATGCCATGATCTTAGTTTTCTGAATGTTGAGCTTTAAGCAAACTTTTTCACTCTCCTCTTTCACTTTCATCAAGAGGCTCTTTAGTTCTTCTTCACTTTCTGCCATAAATGGTGGTGTCATCTGCATATCTGAGGTTGTTGATATTTCTCCTGGCAATCTTGATTCCAGCTTGTGCTTCCTCCAGCCCAGCATTTCTCATGATGTACTCTGCATAGAAGTTAAATAAGCAGGGTGACAATATACAGCCTTGACTTACTCCGTTTCCTATTTGGAACCAGTCTGTTGTTCCATGTCCAGTTCTAACTGTTGCTTCCTGACTTGCATACAGGTTTCTCAAGAGGCAGGTCAGGTGGTCTGCTATGCCCATCTCTTTCAGAATTTTCCACAGTTTATTGTGATCCACACAGTCAAAGGCTTTGGCATAGTCAATAAAGCAGAAATAGATGTTTTTCTGGAACTCTCTTGCTTTTTTGATGATCCAGCGGATGTTGGCAATTTGATCTCTGGTTCCTCTGCCTTTTCTAAATCCAGCTTGAACATCTGGAAGTTCATGGTCCACGTATTGCTGAAGCCTGACTTGGAGAATTTTAAGCATTACTTTACTAGTATGTGAGATGAGTGCAATTGTGCGTTAGTTTGAGCATTCTTTGGCATTACCTTTCTTTGGGATTGGAATGAAAACTGACCTTTTCCAGTCCTGTGGCCACTGCTGAGTTTTCCAAATGTGCTGGCATATTGAGTGCAGCACTTTCACAGCATCATCTTTCAGGATTTGAAATAGCTCAACTGGAATTACTTTCTAGTGAAACTTTCTTTTGTATATATTTCATTAAAGTTCAAGATAAGCAGTCTTGTCTCGTAAAGTTTGATTTCTGAAATATGATAAAAGTGTTAAGAACAATAGCTCTTATTCTTCTAGCTTTCATAAGTTAAATAAATCTTAACCTGAGGTCATAATTAGCATTTCTGACACTTGTTAATGTGGTACGAGATGCTTTAAAATGATAACAGTACTAGCCTCACTGTTCTTAATATCTTTGCTGCTGCACAATGAAATTGCATTAACATGTAGAATGTACTCCCATAGAGATTCCTACTCCAAAAATATATTAGAATATGAGTAAATATTTTGTTATTAAAATTAGCTAACTCTAATTTGTGAAAACAGATAATCTATCATGTTCAACTAGTATTGTTAATAAATTGCCTGTGAAATTACTAATAACTAATCACATCACAACATCATTTTGAGGCATTTTAGACCAAAAAGCTGTTCTGTTCTATAATTGATAAAATCTTAGGAACCATCTCAGTTTCTGCCTCTTGACCTTAATTTAAAAGTACTTTATATCATTTGATCCTTTAGTAAGTTGTAATCTTTTACCGTAGTAACATCAAAGATCCCTGATCACAGGTCACCATAACAAATATGCTTCTGTTTTTTTCCTTTTTTTTTATCTTTTGTTGGTACTTGCCTTCCTTTTCCATTGCAATATCTACTTCTTACTGCTTATTATGCATATTCTGGAGAGTAATGTTTTATCAGTATTAAAGGATGAGTTTCATCTGTTTCTAATAAGTACCACTCTCAGAATATAATGAACTTAGACTTGGACCTGACTCTGAAAAAGGTTCAAACTTCCTGTACATAGGATGATGGCAGAGCAGGGAAGTAAATAGCTCATTACAATTATAGTCTCAGTTCAGTTCAGTTCAGTCTCTCAGTCCTGTCTGACTCTTTGCAACCCTATGGACTGCAGCATGCCAGGCTTCCCTGTCCATCACCAACTCCCAGAGCTTGCTCAAATTCATATCCAAACTCATGACTCTCATCCTCTGTCGTCCCCATCTCCTCCTGCCTTCAATCTTTCCTAGCATCAGGGTCTTTGTCAATATAACAGGTTACTAATTCGACATGTAAGAGATGCATAGCCTACGTGTCTTTAAACTGTATACACAGTCTAGTCTGCTGGGGGCCAGGAAAATGTTCAGAGCATAGTGACTAGATTTTCAGTTTCCATTTATATTCTTTCCTAACTTTTATCTTCATGATAATATTCCTGAGTTTGAGGTATTTTTACTGAGTTCAGGCATATACTAGTCACTGGCCACATGACAGGCCAGTAAATCAAGAGTCAGGGAAGAGTGACTTTATTTGGAAAGCCAGCAGACTAAGAAGACGGAGGACTGGTGTCCCAATGAACAGTCTTACCAGAGTTAGGAGTTAGGCCTGTTTAATGCTAACAGGGGAGTGAGGGTAGCTGGTTGTTGCAAATGTCTTGGTGCCGAAATTCTTTGTTTTTGCAGCAGTCCACAGATCCGGTCACAATGTTCCTATAACCCCCCAACAAGACAAATTTTCTTCATTTTACATATTTTTATCTCCATATGAATAGAAAAGTGCTGTCCTTTTAATGATCAAGCCTGGGAGGCGGAACCTTGAGAATGGGCTCTCATTTATATTTCAGGCTCATGTATCTAGGCAACATCTTTGTACAACAGTTTGGAGCCAGAATGACTAAGCACAGGTAACAAAGCACAAAGGTTAGAGCTAAAGGAGTAGATCCAATGTGGAGTCAGGTCTGTTCTTCGTTACAGTATCTTTGTGTTCCTTTCTACCTTCCCTTTTACAGTCTGCCTTCTAGTACTTTATGAAAGTAAGGCAAAGCTGTCATAGTCCAATTCTTACTGTGGTACATTACTTTGGGATATAAAAATATCTGGGGTACCAAGTCAGAGGGGCAATTTCAGAAAATTTTGCTCCAGAAGGAGTGTGCCCTGAGAGAACAAAGCAAGAAAAATCAGATGGAACAGCTTCTTACTTCATCCACCTTACAGATGCTTGGCAGTACTGCCTTATCTTGCTTACAATTAGAATTGAAAGTTAAAATGGTGATGATGGAGTTCAGTTCAGTTCAGTTCAGTCGCTCAGTCGTGTCCAACTCCTTGCGACTCCATGAACTGCAGCATGCCAGGCCTCCCTGTTCATCACCAACTCCCGGAGTTTACTCAAACTCACGTCCATCGAGTCGGTGATGCCATCCAGCCATCTCATCCTCTGTCGTCCCCTTCTCCTCCTGCCCTCAATCCCTCCCAGCATCAGAGTCTTTTCCAATGAGTCAGCTCTTCACATGAGGTGGCCAAAGTACTCTAGTTTCAGCTTTAGCATCATTCCTTCCAAAGAACACCCAGGACTGATCTCCTTTAGAATGGACTGGTTGGATCTCCTTGCAGTCCAAGGGACTCTCAAGAGTCTTCTCCAACACCACAGTTCAAAAGCATCAATTCTTCTTCACAGTCCAACTCTCACATCCATACATGACTACTGGAAAAACCATAGCCTTGACTAGACGGACCTTTGTTGGCAAAGTAATGTCTCTGCTTTTGAATATGCTATCTAGGTTGGTCATAACTTTCCTTCCAAGGAGTAAGCGTCTTTTAATTTCATGGCTGCAATCACCATCTGCAGATGATGGAGTTAAGTATTATCATATACTTATTTGAGTTGAAAATAATTGCTGATTGCTGTTTGTGATCAGATAGGTGCAAAGAAATTGTTGCACATCTCTCCATTGATTTTGTACTTCTCCCCACTGGTGTTGTACCCTTTCCTCTGGCTGAAAAGACTGCTAAGAAATTTAAAGAGATTTAAAGGGCTATCGCCCTTTTCTCCCCTTCATTTTTGTTTTTTTTTCCCCTTTTGGGAGCCAGACACTAAAGACATTCAAAAACAGCTCCATATATGGAGGAAATTAGAACGTGATTGCACATGCCCAAGGGAGAATCTCAGAAAAGACCTGAAAATACCTTAAGTTTACATCTCAGGTTGGTCATCACCAGAGACAACTTATAACAGTCAAAAAGACAATAACAGTAACAAAAGAACAGCAAACCCTGGGGAGGAGGAGAATCTGATTTACAGAGTTACCAAATTACTAGGTTCAAATGTCTAGTTTTCAACAACAAAAAAATCAAGGCATACAAAGAAATAGGAAAACTATGACCCATTCAATTGGGTCTTTCCTGGTGATCTCTTGGAAATGTATAAAAATGTCAGGTCACTGTGTTGTGTATCAGAAACTAACATAGTGTTTTAGGTAAGTTATACTTCAGAATCAAGCTCATAGAAAAAGAGATCAGATTTGTTAATACTAGAGAATGGGGGTCAGAAGAGGGAAGTTGATGAAGGCAGTCAAAAGGCACAAATGTCCAGGTTTTAGTGCTGGGGATATAATGTATAATATGAAGATAGTTAACACTGCTGTACATTATATATGAAAGTTTTTAAGGGTAAATTGTGAGTTCTCATCATAAGGAAAAAAAAATTTTTTTCTATTTTAAAAATTTTGTATCTATATGAGGTAATGCATGTTCACTAAACTTACCGTGGTAATCATTCATGATGTATATAAGTCAAATCATGCTGTACACTTAAACTTATAGCACTTAGATCAGTTATATCTCAGTAAAACTGGAGCAAAAAATTTAAAAATTTTAAAAAGTTCTATCCATTAGAGACTCTTAAAATTTAAAAATAAAATATGTTCAAAACAATTTTTGTGTATTCTAAGAAAGACACTCAACAGAAAAGACAATCCACAAAATGGGAGAAAACAATTGCAAATCATATATCTGATAAAAGATTAATATCTATATAGAGAATTCTTAACCTATGTATTATCTATTTACTGTTATCTATATCTCTTATCTATATATTAATATATATCGATATATTAACATCAATATATTAATATATGGATATATTAATATCTATATGGAGAACTCTTACAACTCAAAGCCAAAACCAAACAACTGAATTTAAAAATGGACAGTGGATTTGAACGGACATTTCTCCAAAGAGCTATAAATGGTCAATAGGCGCATAAAAAGATGCTCAATATATGGTATAATATGGGTAAACTATGGGGACATGATGCTGAGTGAAATAAACCAGTCACAACGGGACAAATGCTGTATAATTCCATTTCTGTGAGATACTTAGTGTTGTCAGACTCACATACATAGAGCATAAAACAGTTGTCAAGACCTGGTAAGAGGGGGCAGTGGAATGTTATTCTTTCATAGGTATAGAGTTTCATTTTTTAAGATGAAAAAAGCTGTGGACATGGTGGTAGTGATAGCTTCACGACATTCTCTGTGTGCAAGTGCAAAGTGCAAGTGCAAGTGCAAACTTGATGTTTGAAAGCAGCTGTAAGTTATGTGGAGCGTGGTTATTATTTGGAGGGTTAAACTTGTTATTAACATTTTTGATTGAGAACAAGATTAAAAAAAAAAAAAACTTGGTAGTACTAATTTTTGGATGGCCAGTCATTTTTTAAGATAATTTTATGCGTTAATAGTAGAGTTGCAAATATAGTACCTTGCATTTGTTTGTCATTTCTTACTGTCTTACAGTCTGTGACAGTTCCTTAATCTTTTCTTGTGTTTTCTGACCTTGACACTTCTGATCGAGCTGGTCAAATGTAATTTATTTAGAATGTCCTTCAGTTGGGGTTTAATGATTCCTCTTGATTAGATTGAGGATATGCGTTACTGGGTAGTATACCACAGAGGTGAGGTGCCTTTCTCAGTACGTCTTAACACGGAGTGTGTGATGTCATTTGCATTACTAGTGATGTTAACCTTGATCATTTGGCTCAGATGTTGTCTGCTAAGATCCTATACTATAAATTTTCTATTTTTTTCTGTTGTAATTACTAAATGTTTTGGGAGAGATACTCGGAGATTGTGTCTAAACTTCTACCCACTGATTTTAGCATCCATTTTTCTTGCCTATGGCAGTTATTTATTGTAGAGCTCTAATGGTGATTTTTATATTTGCCTCATTCGTTCCATATTTATTAACTGGCATTTTTTTGGTAGGAGGAGTTGTTCGTTTTCTCCCCTTACAGATTTCTTAGTCAAGCTTAGTTAAGATCCAATTGAATTTTATCAATGTATTCCAATTTGAGGGGGAAGGGTAGGTGGTTCTTTTGTAAGTAAAGGGCTGAATAGAATCTATAAGCTCAGTTCTATGGTTTGTGCTTTATATTTGTAGCATTTTGCTTTTTAAAGTTTACTTTTCTGTGGTTCTTATTTTTATTATTATTTTAAAATACTTATTTTATTATTTATTTGGCTGTACCAGGTCTTAGTTGTAACATGCGGGGTTGTTGATCTTTGTTGTGGCATGCAGGATCTTTAGTTGTGGCATGTGGGATTTTTATAGCTGCAGCAATTGAACTTAGTTGTGGGACATAGAATCTAGTTCCTTGACCAGGGATTGAGCCCCGGCCCCCTGCAGTGGGAGCCTAGAATCGTAGCCACTGGACCACCATGAAAGCCTCTTTTTTTTTTGTCTTTGAAGTAATTTTTTTTGTGTGAAAACGCATACAACTATTGAGATGATTTTTCTGATTTCAAATATTGCAAGTCATAAGTTAGGGGAACATAGTAAAATTGTATTTTGTGTTAATATATGGTTTTAAATTTTATAATTTCCATAGCTAGATTGGAATTAAAGCATACCTTTAACTTTTTTTTTTCCCCCTCTTTCTTAGGCTTGAGAAGGAATATACTACAATAAAAACTAAAGAAATGGAAGAACAAGTTGAAATTAAAGTAAGTATCTTAGGACTTTTAAAAGTACTGAACATAACTTGATTGAAGTCAGTTATTTGGCAATATATGTTAGGTAATGTTGACATGTGTTGATATATTGCAGATTGAATGATGGTGTTTGTATTTATTTATTGATAAATTTACCATCCCACTAGGTTATAGTTAAAAACAGACATTTCAAAAAATAATGTGACTGAAGTGGTTTTCATTCTAATATGGAAGAAAGCAGCTTTTCCTTTTTCTGAATTTATTGGCAGGTCATCAGGAGAAAATACTTCTTTGGGGAAAAAATAATTATCATTCCATTTAAGCATGTTTTAAAAAGTTACAGAGAAGATAATCTATAACATGTTGAGACTACAAGCCGTATAGTATAAGGGAGACCAAATAGAGGAGATTATTGCATTAGAAATAATTTTGGCTGCTTTAGAGAAGCAGAAAGCTTTGACTAATTCAATCTTCCAATCTCTAAGCAAAGGTTATATTTTAATTACTGTTCAGAGAAACAGGTAGGTTTTCCATCTGAAGGACATATAAGTTCACATGTATATCTTAAAATTGTATCCCTGTAGGCTAGAAATTGCTGAGGATCCTTTAGCATTGTGTAAGCTGTGTGTTAAGGAAAATTAAATTGGCTCTTATGCTGATATTTCAAGATGGGGATAATGAATAGAAGTGTGAGTTAGTGAAGGAACTCAGTGACTGGCTGATCCAATTTCTTACCTTTTATTTTCTCCCTAACTCCTGTAAAAGAAAAAGAAAAAACAAAAACGAATTTATTGAATGACTCCACTTTAAAAAACAAAACACAACTGTATGTTTGAATGTCTCTGATTTTTAACTTGGACCTAACAAGACATTGGATGACCATCTTATTTACAGTTTCACTAGCCATGTACTAATTCAACCTTGCTATAAAAATAAGACTTCATTACTCACATCCTACAGGCTCTTTTTACTAGGGAGTGAGTTCTGCTAAATTGCTACTCTTTCTTACCATAATCCTGCTCAAAAGCCTCCTGAAACACAATTTCTTCCCTCATCAACTCTGTTTCTCTTTTATTTCCATTTCTATCACCTACTCACTACCTGTTGGAAATAGATACTTCTAGATTTTTCAGAGAGAGGAAGAGAGAGAAAGAAAAGATCCCTGTGGATTTTTTTCCTCTTTTTTTTTTTAAAAAAAAAAAAAAAAGGTCTGTCATCCAACTGCTGCTCTACTATTTGCTTTTCTTTTAGGTTCCATGAGTAAGAGTAATATTAAATCATACCCTCCACTTCAACCTCCTGAAAGTAAAAAGTACGTCATCCTGATGACTGGGGCGAGACCATGGGTTATTCGGAACTGCAAATCAAGAATCTGAGGATGGGGAAACCATCCTGTTCATTTCATCATGCTTTGTTGTTGCAAAAAAAAAAAAAAAAAAAACAAACCTCAGTTCTATGAACAATCCTTGCTCTTGAAGTTTTTTTTCAAAGATTAAGTCACATATGTAGGAATATCAAAAGGCCTTTTCAAAAAGATCTAGCAGACTTGAGCCTGTATTTGCAGGTTTTTTTTCAAATTTTTATTTTTGGGTAAAGTAATAGCTGACATACCTCACAAAATACTTTAAAACATGTTTTAGGCAAAAACAGATGGCTTATAAAGTTGTTTATAGAGAAGAATCTGGGGAAAAAACGTTTAAAAAGTTAGTGGAATGCATTGGGTAAACAAAGTATGCTGATTTCAAAGATAGTTCCTTTTATAAAATCTTGTTTCCACTTAGTTCTTTTTTACTCTTGTACCATTTTCTTTCCTTTCCTCATTCCTCCTGCCCCTTAAAGGACAAAGCCAAAACAATTTTTGTGTAACTGTACTTTTTAAACTTGGTTTGCACATGTGTGATTTTTAAGTTGGATCTGGCAATTATTCTCAGTCATAATCAGAAGACCACATTATTTACAGTTAATTAGCCATGTATTCTTGGAGCCTTTCTCATCAGTGAGTAATACCACTTCCTTATTCACATTCCCTTCCCCTCCCACAAGGTCCCTTTTACAAGAGAATTAATTCTGTTAAACTAGTACTTTCTTGCTTTGGTTCTTAAAAGCCTTTGGGAGATAATTTTGTATTGTGCTTTTCACAAATAGTATGATCATAATTATGTGATTTTTTTCCCCATTTTATTGCAGTTTGTAGATATTATATTTTTTTTGTTTATTTTAAATTGGAGGATAATTGTTTTACAATGTTGTATTGATTTCTGCTGTACAGCAACATGAGTCAGCCATAAGTAAGCATATGTTTCCTCCCTGGTGAACCTCCCCCCACCCCATCCTTTCCCTCTAAGTTGTTATAGAGCACTTGGTTGAGCTCCCTCGTGTTATACAGAAGCTTCCCACTAGCTATCTGTTTTACACACGGTAATGTATATGTTTCAGTGCTACTCTTTGAATTGGTCCCACCCTCTCCTTCCCCCGCTGGTCCAGAAGTCTGTTCTCTCTGTCTGTGTCACCATTGTTGCCCTGTAACTAGGTTCATCAGTACCATACTTCTAGATGCCATATATATGTGTTAATATATGATATTTGTTTTTCTCTTTCTGACGTACCTCACTCTGTATAAAAGGCTCTAGGTTCATCCACATCAGTTCAACTGACTCAAATTCGTTCCTTTTTATGGCCAAGTAATATTCCATTGTATATATGTACTACAACTTTTTTTATCCATTCATCTGCCAGTGGACCCAGAGGTTGCTTCTATATCCTGGCTATTGTAAATGTTAATCTCCAAAATACACAAGCAACTCGTTGCAGCTCAATATTTGAAAAGCAAAAAAATCCAGTCAAAAAATGGGCTGCAGACCTAAACAGACATTTCAAAGAAAACATATAAATGGCCAACAAACACATGAAAAGATGCTCAGCATGGCTCATTGTTAGAGAAATGCAAATAAAAACTACAATGAGGTATCATCCCACACTGGTCAGAAGCACCATCATCAAAAAATTTGCAAACAGTAAATGCTGAAGAGGATGTGGAGTAAAGGAAACCCTCTTGCACCATTGATGGGAACGTAAATTGATATAGCCACTATGGACAGCATAGAGGTTCCTTAAAAAACTAGGAATGAAACCACCATATTACCCAGCAATCCCACATCTAGGCATATACTCTGAGAAAACCATAATTCATAAGCACACATGTACCCCAGTGTTCATTGCAGCACTGTTTACAATAGCCAGGACATGGAAGCAACTTTGATGTCTATCAGCAGATGGATGGATAAAGAAGTTATGATGATATTTTGATATAGAAGTAAAAGATTATTCTTTGATGTTGTGACATGTGTTTAAGGTTTGACCTTCAGGTCAATAACTTATGCTAAGAATTCTGTCTGTCAGCTTCTTGATCAAGAAGGTGACTTTCAAGTATTTTCCATTCTTTCTCTGAAAGTGTTATAGGAAGATTTTGTTAATAACGATTTCATATGGTGAATGTTAGACATTTTACCGTGTGAAATTTTTTGTTGAAACACCTTTGTCAGTATTTTCTTCCAGTCTCTTGATGTTCTACCTGAGGGGGAGGAGGTAAGAAATACTAAAATTCTAGCTTATTTGGGGGTAAACCACAGATCTTTAAAAAAGAAGAGCCTTTATCCCCTGCTCTATTTAAGATAAACATATGAATTTATGTTTAAATTTGTGCTTTGGGGCATAGAGATTTAAGTCCTGTGAAGAGGAGTTAGAAATTCTGACTGGTTATTAGTCAGATTTGGATATTTTTTACTTCAAAAATTATGAGATATTCCAGATATGCTGAAAACTAGAGCATATATATAAAAATATTTTTATACATATATAGAACATCTGTTTTCACTGCCTGACATAAATAATACAAACATGACAAGTGTTACTCAAGTCATTCAGGAATTATATTAAACAATCAATATAAAGTACTAGTATTCACACATTTATTCAACACTTAAAATATAAAGGATAATTTATATACATTATCTCCTTTTAATCTTCGGTAACCTTTTGAAACGGTTGTTCATCTTTCTGTGAAGAAACCAAGGTTCAGGAAGCTCAAATAATATGCTAGTGGTTATATTGACAGAGGGCTTCCCTGGTGGCTTAGACGGTAAAGAATCCATATGCCATGCAAGAGACTTGAGTTTGATCCCTGGGTTGGAACAACTGCCTGGAGAAGGAAATGGCAGCCCTCTCCAGTGTTCTTGCCTGGAGAAACCCATGAACAGAGGAGCCTGGCAGGCTACAGTACATGGGGTCTCAAAGAGTTGGACATGACTGAGTGACTAAGCACGCAAGGACATATTGATAGAAGATTGTCAAGGGTTAGAATTCTGATTTGGGTTAGTGTGGATTCATACATGTTCTTAAGTGTATACATTGTGCTGCTTGCCAAGAGAAACTTTAATGTATTGTTATCTAAAAAGGACTTGTATGCCAATTTTTCTGTTGCTTTACAAGTTTTTCATTAAAAAATGAATAGCTATGGCAAAACCAATACAATATTGTAAAGTTAAAAAATAAATGAACACTGTCAAAAAAAAAAAATGAATAGCTACTTAATAAAGTCCAGTGGGGAAACAAGAGCATAATTTATTGAAGAAATCATTCATTTAACAGATATCTACAATGCCTACTGCATGCCCAAACACTGTTCTAGGCATTTGAGATGTGTTTATGAAACAGACCAATTCCTTCCCTCGTGATGCTTGTTTTCTAGTGTGGAAAATATACAGTAGGTAAAATGTACAGTATTTTAGATGGTGATAAGTGTTAAACAGAGGGGAAAAAGTCTTAGGGAAGGTCAAATAAACTGATGGTGTCTGGATTAAAAATTTAGAGTAATTGACCACGTTTCCTTTGAATAAAGACCCGAAGGAAGTGAGAGATCTAGATATTATAAGGAGAGCTGAGTCTGGTCAGGAGAGTGCTGATGAGGAATAGTGATGGAACAGCATGAAAATGAAGGAAGTAATAAGACATAAGATGCTGCACGTTACAATAATATAGGGAGTTGCTGAACACATGAAGACTTGAGCTTTTCCTCAGGCGAGCTGTCAGAGTTTTCAGTAGAGAAGGACAAGGTATGACTTAAGTTTTCAGTATGTCTTCTGGTTGCTGTCATGAGAGTATATTGCAGAGGGTAGGCACAGAATCAAGAGAAATAAGTAGAAAGCTGTTGAAGTAATGCAGGCAAGAGGAGGTGGTGGCTTGGACTGAGGTGTTAATGATTGGATGGTATAACTGATGTGGAGGTGTCAGAGGGACAGGAATCAAGGACTTTGTCCTGAGCAATTAGGAGAATGCAGTTCCCAGTGCCTGCAACAGGAAAGTATACAGAAGGAATATCAAGAGCTCCAGTTTTGGCTCTATTAAGTATGAGATACCTAGGAGCTGTTCAGGTAGCTCCTCAAAATATTTGAAGTTGGAGTTAAGAGAGCACAGGCTGGAAATACAAATCTGACAGTTATTGACAAGATCATATTAGTATTAAAAGCCATGAGAGTGGATGAGATTAACTGGGGAATGGATGTAGATAGAAGAATTCAAGAATTAAGCCTGAGAGCATGTCAACATTTAAAAGCTAGGAAGACCAAGAACTAATCAGTAAAGCATAACAACAGGGAAATGTAACACCTAGAAGTAGAGAGACAAAAAAAAAAGTGTTTCACCGAGAGTCATTTACTGTGTCAAATGCTAAAGAAAGATTTTGTGTGATGAGGATAACAAGATAATGATTGAGTTTATCAACATGGAAATAGATTAGTAAAAGTGTTGGAAACTAAAGCTTGACTAGAATGAACTAGAAAAAATTGGAGTTAGAGAGTATAAGTATTTTTCAGGGAATTTGCTATAAGGAAGAAAGAAGTGGAACAGTATGCTTAGGGTAGTGATTTTGAAGAGATTTTTAATTTGTTTTTCCTTCCTTTTTTGTTAAGATGGAATAATTAAATAGGAAACATTCATGATGTATGATTGTCAGGATAATTGCTGGAATGAGCAGGATTATGAGGTTTAGAACCGAGGTGGAAGACTCACCCTGGTCTACTGTGTAGATCAGTTCAGTTCAGTCGCTTAGTTGCGTCTGACTCTTTGCGACCCCATGGACTGCAGCACGCGAGACTTCCCTGTCCATCACCAACTCCTGGAGCCTACTCAAACTCATGTCCATTGAGTTGGTGATGCCATCCAACCATCTCATCTTCTGTCGTCCCCTTCTCTTCCTGCCCTCAATCTTTCCCAGCATCAGGGTCTTTTCCAATGAGTCAGTTCTTTGCATCAGGTGGCCAAAGTGCTGGAGTTTCAGCTTCAGCATCAGGCCTTCCCAATGAATACTTAGGATTGATCTCCTTTAGGATGGACTGGTTGGATCTCCTTGCAGTCCAAGGGACTCTCAAGAGTCTTCTCCAACACCACAGTTCAAAAGCATCAATTCTTCGGTGCTCAGCTTTCTTTACAGTCCAACTCTCACATCCATACATACTGCTGCTGCTGTCACTTCAATTGTATCCAACTCTATGCGACCCCATGGTCTGCAGCCTATCAGGCTCCTCCATCCATAGGATTTTCCAGGCAAGAGTACTGGAGTGGGGTGCCATTGCCTTCTCTGACCCATACATGACTAATGGAAAAACCATAGCTTTGACTAGATGGACCTTTATTGGCAAAGTAATGTCTCTGCTTTCTAACATGCTGTCTAGGTTGGTCATAGCTTTTCTTCCAAGGAGCAAGCGTCTTTTAATTTCATGGCTGCAGTCACCATCTACAGTGATTTTGGAGCCCCCAATATAAAGTCTGTCACTGTTTACATTGTTTCCTCATCTGTTTGCCATGAAGTGATGGGACCAGTGCCATAATCTTAGTGAACTCTCCTCTTTCACTTTCATAAAGAGGCTCCTTAGTTCTTCACTTTCTGCCCTAAGGGTGGTGTCATCTGCATATCTGAGGTTATTGATATTTCTCCCAGCAATCTTGATTCCAGCTTGTGCTTCATCCAGCCTGGCATTTCTCATGATGCACTCTGCATGTAAGTTAAATAAACAGGGTGACAAAATACAGCCTTGACGTACTCCCTTCCCAATTTGGAACCAGTCTGTTGTTCTATGTCTGGTTCTAACTGTTGTCTCTTGACCTGCATACAGATTTCTCAGGAGGCAGGTCAGGTGGTCTGATATTCCAGTCTCTTGAAGAATCTCCCACAGTTTGTTGTGATCCACGCAGTCAAAGGCTTAGTGGCATGGTCAATAAAGCAGTAGTAGATGTTTTTCTGGAACTCTCTTGCTTTTTCAGGGATCCAACAGATGTTGGCAGTTTGGTCTCTGGTTCCTCTGCCTTTTCTAAATCCAGCTTGAACATCCGGAAGTTCACGGTTCATGTACTGTTGAAGCCTGGCGTGGAGAATTTTGAGCATTATTTTGCTAGTGTGTGAGATGAGTGCAATTGTGCGGTAGTTTGAGCATTCTTTGGCATTGCCTTTCTTAGGGCTTGGAATGAAAGCTGACCTTTTCCAGTCCTGTGCCAACTGCTGAGTTTTCCAATTTTGCTGGCATATTGAGTGCAGCACTTTCACAGTATCATCTTTTAGGATTTGAAATAGCTCAACTAGAATCCATCACCTCCACTAGCTTTGTTCGTAGTGATGCTTTCTAAGGCCCACTTGACTTCACATTCCAGGATGTCTGGCTCTAGGTGAGTGATCACACCATCGTGATTATCTGGGTCGTGAAGATCATTTTTGTATAGTTCTGTGTATTCTTGCCACCTGTTCTTTATATCTTCTGCTTCTGTTAGGTCCATGCCGTTTCTGTCCTTTATCGAGCCCATCTTTGCATGAAATGTTGCCTTGGTATCTCTAATTTTCTTGAAAAGATCTCTCGTCTTTCCCATTCTGTTGTTTTCCTCTATTTCTTTGCACTGATCACTGAGGAAGGCTTTCTTATCTCTCCTTGCTATTCTTTGGAACTCTGCATTCAAGTGTGTATATCTTTTCTTTTCTCCTTTACCTTTCACCTCTCTTCTTTTCACAGCTACTTATAAGGCCTCCTCAGACAACCAGTTTGCCTTTCTTTTTCTTGGGGATGGTCTTGATCCCTGTCTCCTGTACAATGTCATGAACCTCCATCCATAGTTCTACAGGCACTCTATCAGATCTAATCCCTTGAATCTATTTAGTCACTTCAGTGTAAGATACTATGTAGATAATTAGTCCACAGAAAGGAGAGAAAATATAAAAATATTGGGCAAAAAAGTAGGTAAGGTGTCAGATGTGGTTGTGGGATGTAGTGAAATTCTATTTTGATTGTTTTTAATTGTTTCTATAGTTCTATTTTAATTTTTTCATGAGCTCAGAAATAAGATTATCATCTGAGAGTGACAGTAGGGTGTGAAGGGTTGCTGTTTGAAGAGGGGAAAGTATGAAATAGTGATCTAAGAGGGTGGGAGAAAGAGTGGACTAAGGACACATTATTATTGCTAGGATGCATTGAATCCAGCTGAATTTAGTGATTGTTAATTGAAATAAACTTCTTGGTTTTATTTTTCTTTGATTGTATTTACTGGGTGAGGCTCAGAATTGTTAGTGTGTTTTGATCCAGAGTGGTGGTTTCCCAGGCAATGCTGACTACTAAAGGAGAGAAGGGATAGGGGAAATAAAAGCAGGGGAGAGTCTGCAGTGATTGGAAATTGAACTTTGGGAAGAAAGGATATTAGGGAATGAGAGACAGTGAAAACTTGGTAGGATCAATGGATTATCCCAACTAAAAACATTATTGTATTTGGGTTATTTCATAAAATGAATAAGCTGAAAAGAATAGAGTGAGTTGTTTAAAGCTAATATTCCTCGATTTTGGGATATTTCGGTTGTTTTCATCATTAAAAAATAATGCTTATAGTTTCCATCTTTGTATATAAAGTTTTGTGGTATTTTGTATTTCCATTGTTGTTGTTATTTAGTGGTTAAATCGTGTTTGACTCTTTTGCGACCCCGTGGATTGTAGCCCACCATACTCCTCTGTCCATGGAGTTCTCCAGGCAAGAATACTGAAGGGGATCGCCATTTCCTTCTACAAGGGATCTTCCCGACCTGGGGATTGAACCCATGTGTCCTGCTTTAGCAGTCAGATTCTTTACCACTGAGCCACCGGGAAACCTTTAAAAGCTGTAATTGCTAAAATACTGTCAAGGTAACCCTGAAACAGTCTTTAATAACTCATAAAGACTATTTTATATTTTCCGTCTCCTCAGGAAGTGGATATCACACAAGTGAGGAATTGATGATGAAAAGTGATATTTGTGTAGGTGCTATAGGGGAACATATTTGTATAGGGGAAAATGAATTTAGGATTTATTTATAGCAAAATTTCAGAAAATTTAAATGGTGTGGGAAAGGAAATCAAAGTGTTTTTAGTTTAAAATTTTATTATTTTATAATCATTTCAAGTGTAAACTTTATTCTCTTAATTGTCTGGTTGAACTTTACTTCCTAAGTCTTTTAGAATAAACAAAATGCTACTTTTTTTTTTTTTCAAGAAATATGTTGAAAAGATACTGAGAATGTTTATTTCTTTAGCTTTCCAGACTTTAGCAGCATTTAATAGTTGTTTATTTGTGTAGACCGTTTTACTGTATGTAATATGAGTTGCCAAGAAGTATTTTATTCTCCTCAAACTATTTTGTCATCTGAGAGCACATATAAGGTAATATCTATTCATATCACCTAAATATATTCTAGTGAATAGAGCAAGAAAATTTAATTTGCCAAGTATCTTTGGAATAACTCTTAAGATATATTCCACTTTATGGTCTACCCAATAAGAGAACAATAATTTATAGTCTTTTGTTTTGTTACGAGATTTTATATGTTATGTGCTCAGTCGCTCAGTTGTGTCGTACTCTTTGTGGCCCCATGGACTGCCCATGGGGTTTCCCAGGCGAGAATACTAGGGTGGGGTGCCATTTTAGTCCTTACTGACAAAATAATAGATCGAATCATAGAAAAATTTTGTGAGGAAGACATTTTTAGCAGAAAGTTAGAGAAAAGTAGGGTTGAAAGAAAGTTAGATTGAGCTCTAGAGCAAATTGGTACAGAAAGGTAAGAGGGAGTTTGAAATTACAGTGACGGCAAAATGAAGGTATGACTTATATTGGTGACTATACAAAAAGACGACGATTTTTTTTTTTTTAAACTTTACATAATTGTATTAGTTTTGCCAAATATCAAAATGAATCCACCACAGGTATACATGTGTTCCCCACCCTGAACCCTCCTCCCTCCTCCCTCCCCACACCATCCCTCTGGGTCGTCCCAGTGCACCAGCCCCAAGCATCCAGTATCGTGCATCGAACCTGGACTGGCAACTCGTTTCATACATGATATTTTACATGTTTCAATGCCATTCTCCCAAATCTTTCCACCCTCTCCCTCTCCCACAGAGTCCATAAGACTGTTCTGTACATCAGGGTCTCTTTTGCTGTCTCGTACACAGGGTTATTGTTACCATCTTTCTAAATTCCATATATATGCGTTAGTATACTGTATTGGTGTTTTTCTTTCTGGCTTACTTCACTCTGTATAATAGGCTCCAGTTTCATCCACCTCATTAGAACTGATTCAAATGTATCCTTTTTAATGGCTGAGTAATACTCCATTGTGTATATGTACCACAACTTTCTTATCCATTCATCTGTTGATGGACATCTAGGTTGCTTCCATGTCCTGGCTATTATAAACAGTGCTGCGATGAACATTGGGGTACACGTGTCTCTTTCCCTTCTGGTTTCCTCAGTGTGTATGCCCAGCAGTTGGATTGCTAGAGTGATTTTTTTTGTATATCTGACTTACAATGATGTGTTAAATTTTGCTGTATAGCAAAGTGATTCAGTTGCACGCATACATATTCTTTTTCATATTATTTTCCATTATGTTGTCACGATATTAACTATCATCCTCTCTGCTATACAGTAGGACCTTATTGTTTATCCACCCTGTATATAGTAGTTTGCATCTGCTAGTCCCAAACTCCCAGTCTGTCCCTTCCCCATCCGCAGTCTCCCCTTTAGCAGCCACAAGTCTGTTCTCTATGTCTGTGTGTCTGTTTTGTTTCATGGATATGTTCATTAGTGTTGTATTTTAGATTCCACTTATAAGTGATATCATGTAGTATTTGTGTTTCTCATTCTGACATACTTCACATAGTATGACCGTCCTTGTTGTCGCAAGTGGCATTTTATCATTCTTTTTATGGCTACTGAGTAATATTCCATTGTGTATGTGTACCACATCTTCTTTATCCATTCATCTATTGATAAACATCTAGGTTGTTTGCATGTCTTGGCTATTGTAAATACTGCTGCTGTGAACATAGTGGTGCATATATCTTCTTGAATTACAGTTTTGTCTTGATATACATGGGGATTCCCAGGTGGTGCAGTGATAAAGAATCCACCTGCCAGTGCAGGAGATGCAAGAGATGTGGGTTTGATTCCTGGGTTGGGAAGATCCTCTGGAGTAGCAAATGGTAACCCACTCCAGTATTCTTGCCTGGAAAATTCCATGGACAAAGAAGTGTGGCGGGCTACAGACCATGGGGTCACAAAGAATTGGACATAACTGAACAACTGAGCACACACGCTTGATATGTATGCCCAGGAGTGGGATTGCAGGATCAAATGGCAACTCAATTTTTAATTTTTTGAGAACCTCCATATTGTTTTCCATAGTGACTGCACCAATTTATAGGATGTTAGATTTAATACTTAATAGCAGTAATTTGACAGAGTTTTGAGAGTTGGGCATTGAATAGTTAGGTGCAGAGTTTTTTTTTAAATCAGGTTTTACTTTTAACTGTAGGAAAATGCTAATAATTAAGTTTGACGTAACTCATGATAAATAATTCATTTGATGAAATCAACTCATTATATTTTCAGAGTGGAAATTTGCAACTTTGCATGTACAGCACATTATAATTGGAAGCTGATCTAGTTTTAAACTGACAATTTGATATTTATCCCATTAATATACATTTTTCGGTTTCTTATTTATTTGATAATAGACAATTATTATTTACACTGTCATTGTAGGAGATAAAAATGAGTTAGAATCTTTTCTATCTAATGGGGATGTTAAGACATATAAGAAAATACTGGGAATTCCCCAGCAGTCCAGTGGTTAGGACTCTGTACTTTCAGTGCTGAGGACCTGGGTTCAGTCCCTGGTCGAGAAACTAAGATCCTGTAAGCTGCAAGGTGAGGCCAAAAAAAAAAGTAAAAGTAAATACTGATTATGAGTCCTTTGGTACAGAAAAGAAAGAGATTATTTCTGTATGTACTCTAGCTTATATTTAAAATTCAAACATAGGCAGAATGATAAATATGGTCATTTCTTTTTCCATGCATTTCTTACACTGAGCCTTTAAGAATTTCACAGATGATAATGTAGCCATTTCTTAGACTCTTTTCCAGTTTATTAAAGGTAGTACATTTTATGGACTATGATTTAGGTGTCATTTTTCCTTCTCAGGAATGTTTGCAAACAAACCTTTGTTTTTTTCTGCAGAGGTTACGAACAGAAAATAGACTTTTAAAACAGCGCATTGAAACATTAGAAAAAGTAAGTAAATTGCTACTTCTGTAAACATCTGTTGAATTCACAATAACTTTTCTATTTTAAATAAAGGCTCAAAAATCTAGCACATGTCTCCAAAATTCTGGTACTGACTACTTAGCTTGCATAGCTTAACTAAATAACTTGTCAATAAAAATTGATCATTACTAGTCCTTGAACTCTCAGGCTAAAGTTTCAAACTAAGGTTATTAATAGAGTAACATATTAATATTATTTGTTTTCATTATATAATCTCTAAAAAGTGTGTTCTTCAGGGGTAACCTAATTGAGAATCGATTCTGTATAGTATTTTAAAGATGACTTTCAAATGTTGCCCTGACTGTCCAGACATATATTAAATGTGGCAGTGATTTCTTTAAGGCCTAGGCTTGCTTTAAATTTAGTCAAAGTGACCGACTAATTTCTAACATAAAAACTCATCATGAACTTTGTTGATTTTCAATTCAGGAATTGTGCCTAAACTTTTGGTTCTTAGAATTATTTTGATAACACTTGTTACCTCTTCCTCTCTATTTCATATAAAATAATGGGTAGGTATTGCAATTTTGTGTTTTTTTCTTATTATGCTTTTGATATAACTTCTTTTTCAGTCTTCTTCCTGGTGCTGTAATAATATATTGAGTAATTAAAAGCATAGTCTAAGACACTTGTTTTATTAAAGATGTCCTAATTCACAAACCCTTGGTGTATTTTCTGTTTGTTTGTTTGTTTGTTTTTAACCAAAGATAAGAATTAGTTGTTTAAAAAATACTCCTCATGATATTGCCAAATATCTTAAAATCTTCCCTGAAAATTGATTGGTCAGTATTTAGGAACAAAATGAATGAAGATATCGATTATTTGCATTTTTTCTTTTGTTTGGAAGTGGTTTCATATTAAATAGCATAGCACAAGGACAGGACTTTATTACATATGTATTTTTGTTGTATAATAATTGCAGGTACATTATATTAAGGATATAATGCCTTCATCTTATTAGAGTTGCTTTGAAGATAATTCTGCTTTTTTGGTAACTGCAAAAGGTTGTGCTCTTAATTGTCTTTAAGTCATTCTAATTTTATATATATATATATATTTTAAACTCAATATTCAGTTTATAGTAAACTATACCTCTTTCTAGGTGGTCTTTTATCTTTGGAGTAAGACATTTTCACAGAGAAAGTATTTTTATTTCCTCGAACCTTGAGAATAATAAAGGTGCTGTTGGAAAGTGTTAAGTTTGGATTTTGCTTCAGAAAATTAAATAGTTTTTTGCTGGCTTATTTGGCCTAGGTGTGTTCTTTAGCACTTAGAATCCTGTAAATACTTATATACCAATTAAAGTCCATAACCACAATGTTTACTTACTCAGTTAATGCTAGAGTTTATTTCGGTTGAGCTCATTAATATCATTTGTCATATTTTCCTTGCTTTGTTCCTTTGGAAGTTGCTGTTGCACAAATTGCTGTCATACTTTATAAGTGGAATTGCTTACTCAAATTCCTTCTCCCTTTCATATAAATGATTTGACAATATGGATAATGCTAAAAATACTTTAAAAGTATGCTTTAAAGAGAAGATATTGGTTTGTCCAAATTATGAAAGAAACCCTCTTGGAATTTGTGTTTGGTTTCTTCTAGAAGTACATGATGTTCTCCCATTTATCTTTATTTTGATATATTTTTCTTTAAGAATAGAAATACAATAAAAAAACTTTTAAAATCTAAATGTCCATTTTAATTGCAATGAAAAGTAGGTGGAATTTGGGTATGTGTTGTTTCTTCTTATTCCTAATTTTATCACCTTTGTTTTATTTCTGTCTCTTACATTCCTATCTGAATTTTTCCTTTTGTAGGAAAGTGCTTCCTTGGCAGATAGATTGATACAGGTATAGTTTTTTGGTTTTTTTTTTAAAGCATTTTCTCTAACATCTAAGGGAAGTCCTAAACCTAGAAATTCATATTTTAATGCATGCAATTTTACATGCATTTTTCTGGAAGTAATTTTTGGGTGTTATCTATGGTTGTAAACTTAATTTTTGATAACAATGTGTTACTTTTATTAAAATAAGCCCATCTTTTGCACGTTTTAGAGCTAACCTTATTTTAAAGTATTTATTTCAAAATGGCAATCAGTGGATTCTGCAAAATTAACCACTATTCATTGAAAACATTAGTCCTGCATGTACAGTAATATTGCATGAATTGAATTTTTATTGACTGAAAGAGGAATTGTTCTTAAGATTATCAGATGAATTTTTCATTGAGTCTCCCAAAATTTGCTGGAGCAATAATAAGCTGCTGGCTAATGATTACTTAGGTTATTCTGTTTTCTGAGGTGATTTTTTTTTTTTAACATGTCAAAGTAAGTAACTAAAGCTCACAAAGGCAGTCTTTCTTGAATCTGTCCTAAATTGCTTTACACACACAAAAATTATGTCCTAAGGGACAAGTGACAAGAGCCCAGGAGGCTGAGGAAAACTACCTCATAAAACGGGAGCTGGCCACCATCAAACAGCAGAGTGATGAGGCCAGTGCTAAACTGGAGCAAGCTGAAAATACCATCAGGAAGCTCCAGCACCAACAACAATGGGTAAGGAGTCTGGTAGTGTTTTTTCTCACCTTCCTCATTCCCTTCCTTTAAACTTTTTTTTTTTAAGCACAACTTCTGTGCTCTAGTTTTTTAACAATTTTGTTTTCTACTGTAATTGAATTCTTAATCAATTTTAAGTTTTATAATACTTAGGGGTCTTATTGTGGCCTAAAGCCTCCTCGTTCTAACATTTTTTTTTTTTCTGTTTACACAGTTTTGTTAGAAATGGGTATTATTTTGTTTCCTTACATTATGTTTTCAGTCACAGCAAATAAGTGGTGTTTGTCAGACCTGCTTTTTAGGTTTTAGATATCTGTTTCATAAAAAGTAGTTTTTCATTTTACAAATTAAAAGATTAATTTATAAATCTTTTGCCAGTTTTTGTTAATTGTGTATATAGGATACTACCTAACATACAGAAAATACATAAATACGTCATTTAGATCTTTGATAATATGGTGATTTATATCTTAGAAATACTGTAGTCCTCATACATCGAGGCATTAAATTACGGGTTCAGTTGTATGCTTATGTTTTTTCCAGAAGAGAGAAATTGTCAAAATGAAAAAAAAAAAGATGTAAAAAATATTATGTTAACTATCTTTGCGACCCCATGGACTGTAGCCTATCAGGTTCCTCAGTCCATGGAATTTTCCAGGCATGAGTACTGGAGTTGGTTGCCATTTCCTTGTCCATAACTTACAGTAGTAAACTGCTACTGATCATAGAACTATCCTCAGGTATCTTTTGTAACTTAGATACTATTTTCCATTGGCAAATTCAGACCAGTGTGATCTTAATCAAAAATTTGGAAGTTAAAAAAAACCCAACTATTGAGTTGAAAAGCCAGCTGTTTATCTTTGAGAATATATTATTTCTTATTTCAGCTTTCTGTTTTCAAGTAAGAGTTGGATTGTAACAGGAATAGGAAGAAAAAGTGTTAAACCTATAACTCTATATGGGTCCGTAAAGCAAAAAGAATGACTTCAAAGTTGGGTGTTATTTTTATTCAGAAAAATTAAGAAATTGTATTCTCTTCTGAGCATGAAAATCAGAAAACTAAAAGCAAAAAGAAGAAATTGGTAATTGAAAAAAAAATAGATTTTTTTCTTATTATGTTAATTGAATATGGTTACCAAAAAATGAATAAAAGAGTGGTCAAAGAATACATTCACTGCTTATTATCTGTGGAAGACTGGTTCCAGGACACTTGAGGATACCAAATTATTGTGTGCTCAAGTCCCTTTTGTAAAAGGCATCGTATTTGCATTTAATCTGCATGCATCCTCTCATATGCTTTGTTACAGACAAACCTGAATGAACTTTTGGCCAACGTAATAGATTGTACTAGGTATTACTATTATAAATCATCTCTAGGTTACTTATAATAGTAATACCTAGTACAGTCTATTACGTTGGCCAAAAGTTCATTCAGGTTTGTTTGTACCATCTTACAAACCTGAACGAGCTCTTTGGCCAACCCAATAAATGCTATGTAAATAGTTGCCTTTGTATGACAAATTTAAATTTTGCTTTTTGGAACTTTCTGGAATTTTTTTTCCTGAATACTTTCAACCCATGGTTGGTTGAATCTGCAAGTGCAGAACCTGTGGCTGTGGAAGGCTAGCTGTACTAAGAAGATGGGAACTCAGATGTTTTATTTTGCCTTTGAATGAACTGTCAGTAATATCAAAGCATAAAAACAGGAAAAACAGAATTGAGAGGTCATGCGGAGAAGGCAGTGGCACCCCATTCCAGTACTCTTGCCTGGAAAATCCCATGGACAGAGGAGCCTGGTGGGCTGCCGTCTGTGGGGTCGCACAGAGTCGGACACAACTGAAGTGACTTAGTAGCAGCAGCAGTAGCAGCTGAGAATTAAGCTGAACTGAGTTATCAGTGTAATCTGATTTTGTCATGAGGAAAGATAAATACTATATTTACATTTAGTATAAGCTACAGTCTTAATAAAATACATTAGAATCATGAATTACTAGTTTTTTACATAGTTTTTCAAATAATAAGACCTGTGGATAGATGTGTATCAAAGATTAAAAGAATACTGGTTTATAATGAAAGAGCTAAGAGAGCAAAAAAAAGCAGCCAGAATGAACTGAAGCTTTTGAAAATAGTCAAGTGTAACAAAAAGAATATTTGTACTCTAATTCAGGGACAGTTCAGTTTAGTTCAGTCACTCAGTCGTGTCCAACTCTTTGCGACCCCATGAACCACAGCACACCAGGCCTCCCTGTCCATCACCAACTCCCAGAGTCCACCCAAACCCATGTCCATTGAGTTGGTGATGCCATCCAACCATCTCATCCTCTGTGGTCCCCTTCTCCTGCCCTCGATCTTTCCCAGCATCAGGGTCTTTTCAAATGAGTCCAGCTCTTCGCATCAGGTGGCCAAAGTATTTGGAGTTTCAGCTTCAACATCAGTCCTTCCAATGAACACCCAGGACTGATCTCCTTTAGGATGGACTGGTTGGATCTCCTTGTGGTCCAAGGGACTCTCAAGAGACTTCTCCAACACAGACCCATACTGAGGGCCTATGATACAGCAAGTAGAAAGCAAATCTCTACTTCAATTTTGTTACCGTCTAAGCAAGCATTCTCTTAAACTGAAATAAACTGTAAAGCAGACGTATAAAACAGCAATGCACAAAAATAGGTGAAAATATCAGAGCCTTGGTTAAAATTTCAACTTCAAAGTAAAGTGTATATCCCTGGGTAATCAGTTATCAGGATGATCACAGGAATATTACTTTTTTAAAAGGATCTTACAAAATAAGAGATACTAAAGGCTTTGAGGTTGGCAACTGCAGCTAAGTAATAATGGCTGGATATCTCAAAAGAAGATCGGTGACCTTGATAATGCTTCATTAAAAATTCCTGAAGCATGTGATTTGTGAATAAATAGAAAAATAACTTATATTAACTGAATGCTAATTTACTCTATATGTCATAACAAACTAACTTTATTTCTATAATAAACAGAAATTCTTAGAAGTTATTGGTAGTCTCTCTCATGATATCATTCTTGACAAAGTAGAAAAATATAGATGGAATTAGTGAACAAGTGGTTTTACAAGTGACTGTGTCAAAACGGCTATTCATGTTGAAGAGATATCAGAGGTCTTTGTCTCCTAAGTCTATGCTTCAAATATATATAATTTAAATCTTCATGTACAAGGTATGTTTAGAGTTTATATATGAAATATTTTAGGAATGTAGGTAATATGCTAATGGTGAGTCAAGATTTCAAAATATTTAAAGTCTGTTCAGAATAAGAAACTAAATAAAAGATTATCTCATAGAAATAAATCTATAGTTTTGTCTTGAAGTTTAAATCTTAAAGATATATCTTAGTGATGCTTTATGTAACAAAACCTTGAAATTGAGAATCAGGAATTACCAGTAATAATATGATACTCCCCAAATCCCAAGTATAGTGTTCTAGAAGTATAATAATCCAATTCTAAGTAGCTTGTAGAAACTTAGTGGTGTTGTATCTAGTTTGAATACCAAAACTCATACGAAATGTTTACAGACTGTATTGTGGCAAGTTTAGGAAGATGTGGAATCCCTGGATATTTTTAGATTCCACTAAAGAAGGTTTTAAAGATCATCATAGGTAGTTATTTTTAAGTATTTGAGAGGTGAGTTTATGGAAAAGTAGTTAGTCTCCTTTGATATTGCTTCAGAGGCAGAATGTGTTTAAGATCCAAAGATATAAAATCGTATTGGAATTTTGACAAATGGAATAATTTCTTTGCAAGGTACTGAGAATACCACTTCTTGAAACTGACCAACTGACATTGCTAAATGTCTTGATTACAGCCTTCCAATATAACATCATGAAGTCTTCAAAATTCTCTAAGGTTTTCAAGTTTATTCCAGCAGGAGATATTGAATTACCAATATAATCAACCGCCATCACCACCCTCTACTGCCAGTAGTGTCATTTTATATGATATACATAGCTTTGGATTTCATATAGGGAGCTGAATTCTAATCCTGTTTTGCTAGCTTTGTGACTTTGGATACTCAAGGATTGGGTTTCTTTTTTTTTCTAAAATGATTGTATAAGGCTAAACCATGTCAAGTCTTTCTCTTTAATTTTTTAAATGAACTTTGTTGAGGTATAAGTTACATGCAATCGAATTCATCAAATTAAAATTAAAATATATGGTTTGATGTGTTTTGACATTAGTTGTATAACCTTCACAGTCAAAATATAGAGCATTTCCATCACCCCCACAATTTCCTTCATGTCCCTTTGCATTTCACCTTTTCACTCCCAGCAGCCTTTCTGCTTTCTGTCACTGTAGTTTTGCCTTTTTTAGAATTTCATATAAATGAAATTGTAAGGTATGCAGCTTCTGTGTCTGGCTTCTTTCACTTAACATATTCACTCACTTTTTTTCTTCTTGAAAATTTTTTTCTTCATTGTGGTAAAATAGACACAACATAAAATGTACCATTTAAGTGCTCAGGTCAGTGGCACTAAATATACTTTTACTGTTGTATGACAATAACTACTGTATTTCTAGAGCTTTGTCATCATATCAGACAGAAACTTTGTACCCATTAAAAAATAACTGTCCTTTGCACCTCCACCTCTTCACCCTTGGTAACCTCCATTGTATCATGTAAGTAGAATCATATAATATTCATCCTTTTGTATCTGGCTTATTTCATTTAACATAATGCTTTCAAGGCTCATCCTTGTTGTACCATTGCATTAATATCAGAATTTCCTTAGTTTTTACTGTGGCTGCATAATATTCCATTGTATGTGCATATATTTTGTTTACCCACTCATCCGTTTATGGTCATTTTGGTTGTTTCTACTTTTTGGCTGTCATGAATAATACTGCTGTGATCATTGATCATTAACACACAAATATCTGTTTGTGTCCCTGCTTTTAATTCTTTTGAGTATATACCTAGAAGCAGAGTTGCTACATCAAATGGTTAATTCCATGTTTAACTTTTTGTAGAATCAGCAGACTATTTTCCACAGCTGCTGCATCATTTCACATTCCCACCAGCAATGTACAAGGGTTCCAATTAATTTCTCTACATCCTCAACAACTCTTGTTCTTTGCTTTGCTTTTTTTCTTTACTGTTTTTTATTTAAAGAAAAAATAGCCATCCTCGTGGTAGATGTTAAGTGATAATTCATTATGGTACGTAGGAGTAAATTTAACTAGGAAGATGAAAGACTGTGCACTGAAGACTATGAATCATTGTTTATCCATTCATCTGTTGATGAAAGAAATTAAGGCATAAATAAATGGAAAGACCCCATGTTCATGTATTGGAAGATTCATATTATTAAGATGTCAGTGCTACCTAATATGACATATAGATTTAATTCTGTCAACCCTATCAGTCTTTTACAGAAATGAGAAAACTTATCCTTAAGTTCACATGGAATTGCAAAGAGCTCTAAATAGGGAAAACAGTCTTGAAAAAGAACGGAGTTGGCAGACTCACATTTCCCAATTTGAAAACTTACTACAAAGCTAGAATAATCAAAACAATGTGACAAGAAGAATATAGAAATATAGATCACTGAAGTAGAAATTGAGAGTTCAGAAATAAGCCAATACATTTATGGCCAATTGATTTTAAAAAAAGGTTACCAAGACCAATTGGTAAGGAAGAATAGGTTCTTTAACAAATGGTTCTTGAAAAACAGGATATCCCCATGCAAAAAAATAAACTTAGACTCTTATCATATACCACATTAAAAAATTACTCAAAATGAATATCAGCCATCTTTGTGCTTTTAAAACAAATAAAGATAAACCTTCATGAGCTCAGATACGGCAGTGGATTCTTAGATATGAATTCTTTGGCACCAAAAGGATGAGCAACAACCACCACCAAAAAACAGGTAAACTGAACTTCAAAAGTAAACCCTTTGAGCATCAAAGAACATTATCCAGAAAATGAAAAGACAGCCAACAAAATGGTAGAGAATATTTGCAAATCACATATTTAATTGTTTAGCATCTAGAATGTATAGAGGACTCTGAACAAAAAGACTGCTGCTGCTGCTGCTGCTGCTAAGTCGCTTCAGTCGTGTCCAACTCTGTGCGACCCCATAGACAGCAGCCCACCAGGCTCTGCCGTCCCTGGGATTCTCCAGGCAAGAACACTGGAGTGGGTTGCCATTGCCTTCTCCATTGTGTGAAAGTGAAAAGTCAAAGTGAAGTCGCTCAGTCGCGTCCAACTTGTAGCGACCCCATGGACTGCAGCCTACCAGGCTCCTCCGTCCATGGGATTTTCTAGGCAAGAGTACTGGAGTGGCTTGCCATTGCCTTCTCTGGAACAAAAAGACTACTCAGTTTTAAAATGAACAGAGAATTATACAGCATCAACCAAGACATGGAAACAACCTACGTGTCCACCAATGGATGAATGGATAAAGAAAATGATACACATAAACACACACGATACACCCTTGCATGCTAGAATATTATTCAGCCATGAAAACAATGAAATCTTGCTATTTGCAACAACACGGATGGACATTGAAGGCATTATGCTAAGAGAAATGTCAGATAGTGAAGGCACATATCACATGAGTCACTTATATGTGAACCCAAAAACAAAAAGTCCAGGCTCATAGATAGAGACAACAGATTGGTGGCTTCAAGAGATGGGAGGATGAGTGAAATGTAGTTAAGGGAATCAAAAGGTAGAGATTTCCAGTTATTAAGTCATGGGAATGTAATACACAACATGGTGATTATAGTTGACAATACTATATTGCACATTTGAAAGTTGCTGAGAATAGGTTTTGAAAGTGCAAAATTGTAACTGCATATGGTGATGAATGTTAGACATTGTGGTGATCCTTTCGCAATTTATATGAATACCGAATCATGATTTTGTACAGCTATAGTTAATATAATGTTATACGTCAATTGTATTTCAGTAAGACATTTTTTTAAGTAGGCAGCAGACTTAAATAGACCTTTTTCCAAAGAAATATACAAAAGGCAACAAACATTTGAAAAGATCCTCAACATCATTAAGCTTTAAAATCACCTCTCAATTACTTAAAAATGACTACTTAAAGCATTGGCTAGTGAAAAATTTATAGCATCGAATGCTTATATTAGGAAAGGAAATAAGTCTCAAGCCAACAATCTATTCTTCTACCTTAAGAAACTAGATTTGTCCGAGAAAATTAAACCTAAAGCAAGTACAAGAAACAAGAATAAAGAGAGTAAAAATTAATGAAATTGAAAACAGTATAAAATAAAAATAGAGAAAATCTGTGAAACCAAATGCTGGTTCTTTTAAAGCATCAATGAAGTTGATAAAACTGTCTAGACTGACTAAAGACAGAAAAAAATAATAGCCCATTTAGGGATAACATTGGCTTTTTACATATGTAACTAATTTGTCTTGTCTTATACCCTGGATTTGTCTGATTCCTTCTTCATGGTGTCATATCTTCTGTAAACTAGACTCAGTAAATATTTTTAACATTTAGATTATAGATGATGTTGTGAACTTTGCTTTAAATCAGAAATCCCATAATGTAAGTTCCCACTATTTAGTGATGCTGAGTTAGTTTGCCATGCTGAGTTTGGTTACCATACACCCTCTCCCTTGTAAAGGTATGGTTTCTTCTTTGCAATAATTAATATATTGGGAAATACTTTTGTACCAAATAAATATCTTGTCCTCTATTCATCTGTTACCTAATGGTTTTAGCATCCTCTGATTGGGTTTCCAAGATGGTGATTTCCATATTTTCTCATTTTTTCCTACTCTGTTAGCTAATGTTTCTCTGTAAAAGAGAATTTTTTCTTTTCTTCCCCTTCAATCTCTCTCTCTCATGTACTTTGAATACTTTTGTATCATTCCAGACTCATGTGCTTTTATTTGTTTTGATGTTTCATATCATTTTTAATGCAGTTAGTACGATGATATATATTAAACTTTTGAATGGCAGTTTTTAGTATAATTTTAATAGATTTTGAGTATTGATATTCCTTAAAAAGCATTTGTGCAGTATACAATTATTGAGTAATTGTCTTTAACAGGTCACTGGTTCCAATGAACTTGATATTGCTGGTTTTCAAAAATGATGTTATTTTATTATAATTTTTTAATTGAAATATGTAGTTGCTTTATAATACTAGTTTCAGGTATGCAACATATTTACTCCATTTAAAGTTATCACAAAGTAATGGCTATATTTTCTCGTGCTGTACAATGATCTGTGTAATTTATTACTTAGTATTTACTGTACTAAACAAAATGTACTTCCATTTAGTAATTTTAAGTGATAAACATTAAACTAAGCATAAGATAAATCCAAGCATTTAGATTAAACTATCCTAGTCAAGGCTATGGTTTCTCCAGTAGTCATGTATGGATGTGAGAGTTGCATTATAAACAAAGCTGAGCACAGAAGAACTGATGCTTTTGAACTATGGTGTTGGAGAAGACTCTTGAGAGTCCCTTAGACTGCAAGGAGATCCAACCAGTCCATCCTAAAGGAGATCAGTCCTGGGTGTTCATTGGAGGGACTGATGTTGAAGCTGAAACTCCAGTACTTTGGCCACCTGATGCGGAGAGCTGGACTCATTTGAAAAGACCCTGATGCTGGGAAAGATTGAGGGCAGGAGGAGAAGGGGATGACAGAGCATGAGATGGTTGGATGGCATCACCGACTCAATGGACATGGGTTTGGGTGGACTCTGGGAGTTGGTGATGGACAGGGAGGCCTGGCGTGCTTCCGTTTATGGGGTCGCAGAGTTGGACACGACTGAGCGACTGAACTGAACTGATCCCTTGAAGTGTTTGCTATACAATGTTATGCATCAGTTTTCCTAGGAAGCCCATAGAGGTAGAAATGATCCAGTAACATTTCATACAGTCGCATGTCTGACTCTGTCCCTTTTGAGTGTGTTGAGGCACAGATGTGTTTATGTTGGATGGTTTTTCCTGAGGAGATCTACTGTCTGAGTCTTGCTTGATCTATTAATATTTAAAAACTTTTTATCCTACACACGACTGCCTATCATTCAGGTGTCCTGAATAAGTAATCTTTGTCCATCAGTTTATTGGCTAGGATCAGCGTATACAAGAAGGATTGTAACAGTTAATGTAGTTGACTGCTGAAGTGACTGCCTTTCAGATGATTGGGACCTTTGTACCAGGAGGTACTAAACAGGAGGCTAGGCAAGATTTCTTTTGATCTTCCTTCCTCTTCCTATAATTCTAGAAGAAAATATGAAATAATTACGTGATAATTTTAAGAACCAAGGATTTGGTGTGCGGAATAAAAACTAATCGTACTTAGAGTAAACATATGAATAAACATTAATAAACTAAAAACTGTTAGTGCACTTGTGAAATCTTTTAGATAATTCATTTTAGAAAATATGTTTGTTGAGCAGCATTTAGAATTGCCCAACACCTGATTTTACCTAGTAGGTTTGTTTTTCTTTATGAATATGGAAGTTAATATCTAACATCTCTTCCTGCACAATAAACACTTTTAAACTGTACTTTGGTGACATTTCAAGAAAAAGCCATTTAATTTTTAAAAGCCATGTAATTATTGGTAAATTTATTTAAATTTCCTAGAAATCCAAAATAGACTATATTCAGTTCAGTTCAGTTGCTCAGTCATGTCCGACTCTTTGCAACCCCATGAACTGCAGCACGCCAGGCCTCCCTGTCCATCACCAACTCCTGGAGTCCACCCAAACCCATGTCCATCGAGTTGGTGATGCCATCTAACCATCTTATCCTCTGTTGTCCCCTTCTCCTCCTGCCCTCAATCTTTCCTAGCATCAGGGTCTTTTCAAATGAGTCAGCTCTTCACATCAGGTGGCCAGAGTATTGGAGTTTCAGCTTTAAAATCAGTCCTTCCAATGAACACCCAGGACTGATCTCCCTCAGGATTGCCTGGTTGGATCTCCTTGCAGTCCAAGGGACCCTCAAGAGTCTTCTCCAACACAGTTCAAAAGCATTAATTCTTCGGTGCTCAGCTTTCTTTATAGTCCAACACTCACATCCATACATGACCACTGGAAAAACCATAGCCTTGACTAGACAGACCTTTGTTAACAAAGTAACATCTCTACTTTTGAATATGCTATCTAGGTTGGTCATAACTTTCCTTCCAAGGAGTAAGCATCTTTTAATTTCATGGCTGCAGACACCATCTGCAGTGATTTTGGAGCCCAGAAAAATAAAGTCAGCCACTGTTTCCACTGTTTCCCCATCTATTTGCCATGAAGTGATGGGACTGGATGCCATGATCTTAGTTTTCTGAATGTTGAGCTTTAAGCTAACTTTTTAAGCTTGGTAAATTCTTACACTGTTGGTCAGTGTGCCTAGAAATCTGAACAGAAGTTTTCTTCCAAAATAATTTTGGCCTTAGTCTAAGATTAAACGTTTTACATTCATATGTAATCATTTCTTTTCAGCCTAAATAATAAATGAATGCTCACTTTAATGGAAATAATTGTTTTCTTAGCATTTTTTTTCATCAGAGTATCTTGCAGTTGAGTATAAAAATAATCAGAGATGATCTTCCACCTTAAAGGATGTATGTAAGTTTTCAGATGTTGGAAATCATTTAAAAAATTATATACCATTTTTTCAAAAAAGTTTAGTGTGGCAAATCTTAAATAGGGAATCCATATTGTTTGGGTTTCTTTTAAACAAAGACTACATGGAGCATGTAGGGAGGATTACAAACATCTTTTGGGATCATATGCTGGGTGGGAGAGCAAGATACAACTTTTTATTTAAATTTTTTTTTATCTTCTGATATTTCTTTGCATGGAATCATATTCTGGACTGTTTGCCTATGTAATAATAATTTTCTCAGATGCTTTAGCCGTAACAATAGAATGTACCATGTGCTGTGTTGTGCTTAGTCACCCAGTTGTGTCCAACTCTTTGCAACCCCATGGACTGTAACCCGCCAGGCACCTCTGTCTGTGGGTATTCTCCAGATAAGAATACTCCAGTGGATTGACATACCCTTCCCCTGGGGATCTTCTTTACTCGGGAATTGAACCTGACTCTCTGGCATCTCCTGCATTGGCAGGCAGATTCTTTACCACTGAGCCACCTGGGAAGCTCTAATTCTTAATATAGTACATATTAAAATTCTTCCCTGGTGGTTCAGACAGTAAAGAATCTCACTGCAATACAGGAGACCAGTGTTCAATCCTTGGATCGGGAAGATACGCTGGAGAAGGACATAGCTACTCACTCCAGTATTCTTGCCTGGAGAATTCCATGGACAGAGGAGCCTCGCAGGCTACAATCCATGGAGTTGCAAAGAGTCAGACATTACTGAGGGACTAATACTTACACATATTAAAACAATATATTAAGCTCTAAAAAGTATTATTTCATCCTTTATATGGCTTGCAAGTTATAAATATGGGCTCTGTAATCCATATTCCCAACTGACAGAATTGCCAATTTCTTTTTACCTTACTGGGTCTTTTTAGGTTACTTAGGTTAAGTGAGAATACAAAGCACTTAGCATATGCCTGACATATAATGAGCACTCAGTAGATGTTAGCTGCTATCATCATTGTTGTTACCATCATAAACTTTAAAAATCTGTTTTATAGTGAGTGTAACAGGAACATCTTAAAATGAAACAGCTGCATCGGAAATGATCAGGGCTTGGGCTCAATGTGATAGTTGTTATTAAACCTCACTTTGAGCTTCTCTTGGCTTTGATGATTTTTTAAAGTAATTTTATTTATTTATTTTGGCTGTGCTGGGTCTTCGTTGCTGCATGGTCTTTTCTCTAGTTGAGGTGAGTAGGGGTTACTCTCTAGCTGCAGTGTGTGGGCTTCTCATTGCAGCAACTTCTCTTCTTGCAGAGGGGCTTAGTTGCTCTGTGGCATGTGAGATCTTCCTGGATCAGGGATAGAACCTATGTCTCCTGCGTTGGCAGGCAGATTCTTTACCACTGAGCCACCAGGGAAGCCCCTTGATGATTTCTTTCTTCTCTCAAAAGTTTATCATTCTTTCTTTATTTTTTTTAATTTAATTTTATTTTTTAACTTTACAATATTGTATTGGTTTTGCCATATATCAAAATGAATCCGCCACAGGTATACATGTGTTCCCCATCCTGAACCCTCCTCCCTCCTCCCTCCTCCCTCCCCATGACACCTTATCTTTGACAAAGGAGGCAAGAATATACAATGGATTAAAGACAATCTCTTTAACAAGTGGTGCTGGGAAAACTGGTCAACCACTTGTAGAAGAATGAAACTAGAATACTTTCTAACACCATACACAAAAATAAACTCAAAATGGATTAAAGATCTAAATGTAAGACCAGAAACTATAAAACTCCTAGAGGAGAACATAGGCAAAACACTCTCCGACATACATCACAGCAGGATCCTCTATGACCCACCTCCCAGAATATTGGAAATAAAAGCAAAAATAAACAAATGGGACCTAATTAAACTTAAAAGTTTATCATTCTTTTCCTGACCTCAAGTCAACCTCATATATAAAAGCCCAATTTTTGTTGATTTGTTTTAAAACTTTCAATGCAGTGTTGTTGGTTTCCAATTTTTTATTGTTTTTTAATTATTTTTTTCTGTTTGTTTGGGAAAACTATAAAGTGAGGTGGACTATCCATGCTAAAAAGTTTTCTAAGTACTCGGAATTTTTGTTCCCAGTGTTCACTTGTTTCATAGCACTGTCGTCATGGCACACCCTCCTAATAAGCGTCTGGAAATGCCCACGTGTGCTACAGTTTTTTTTCAGACTGTATGGCACCCATAGCCTTTCTTGATATCTCTTATTCCACTGGAGGTAGTTAAATTAAAAGGCTTCATAAAAACAAGAGAAACAAAACTCCTTGTTTTATAAATGACACTCCCCCACCCCCACCCCATGGAAAAAATTTAAAAATTGAAACAGGTATTTTACAGTGCACAGTAATGTCTTTTAACAGTGGCATTTTTATCCCAATTCTGCCACTCACTATTTGTCCTTTTACAAATTACTTCTGTATACAATACAATTTTTTTTATCCTATATATAATAAAGGATTATTGAGATTTAAGTGAGTTGGTCCTCTGGAAAAATGCTTAGCATAGAATGAGTACTCAATAAGTGGTAGTTATTATTAAGATTAATATTAACATTATTTCATTATTCTACCAGCTTGTTTGGTCAGTGGCATAAATGGCTAATAACCAAAACTTAAAAGACTAAAACTGACAGGTGAAGTTTTAATATCAGAAGTATATAATTTTCCTGATCAAATTTAGATCTGCAAAATTTTGAACAGCAAAATTGGAAATGTAGAAATAAATACCAAATAAGAGAATTCAATTGCAGAAACTCTGAGCCAATTGAAAGGGACCAAAACCAAGCAAGAATAATAAAACCTCTATAATCAATAAATGTTATCTTATAAAATTTACCCTGTATTAGAGTTCTGCAGAGTAATGAAAGTAATTCTAGTCCAAGGGTAGGAGAAGACTAATGTCCTAGCTCAAGCTCTGGCAGGAACAGAATGAATCCTCCCTTTTTCTGCTACATGTTCTATTAAGGCCCTGAACAGATTGGCTGGTCCCCACTTACGTTGGGAGGGCAGTCTACTAAGTCATCTGAAAACACCTTCACAGAAACACCCAGAAATAATGTCTAATCTGGGCATCCCATGTCCTAGTCAAGTTGATGAAAATTGACCATCACAAGTCCAGCCTTTGTCAACTTGGCACCCATGTGCATCTTGTTAATCTATACTTAATCTCCAGGTAAAGAAAACAATAAGGTCATAATTCTGCATAACTTCATACAGTTATGTCCTGAGCATAACCAAAAATGTACTAATGCCTTCCCCAGAAGAGGTGGTGAAATTCTTGAGTAATGTTTTCCCTTCTTGATATCTTGTAATTTAATTACAGGATATACTGTAAAATTAACAATACTTATATGCTATAATATAAAGTCAGTGCATCTTATATTGCATGATAAGAGAACAAGAGAGGAAAGAAAACACACATATTCAAAGAAAACAGAAAACATTCATAGCAAAATTGGGAGGAATTACTCATGGCAGTTACAGTCCTTATATATGTAACTCATCATGTGGTAGTATTTGTAACTACCTTCTTCCACTACCCACTCTGTATTCCTTTACCTTCAACAAGCACCTCAGCTGGTCATGGTTCTTTGCTTGGTGGGATGACCCAAACCTTGAATCCTGAAGGATCTGGGCCATAAGCAATCCTTCCTGTATTGAATTATTGTAATTTTTTTTACCTTAATTACAAGGCATGAAAATATTAAGACACTTGAAAGGATCTCCTATGTTTCACATATATTCTTCCAAGTCTCCACTGTAGTGTAGTGGACTACTCGGTAGTGATCAGTCAGCCAAACCAACACCATAATTCTCTTTTTTTACTCACTAATTCAGATGTGTGAGGACTCAAAGTGGTTTGCCTTAACTTCCAGTTTACTGTCTCTTCATGGAACCATTCCTCCCTCAGGAACTAAGAAATCTAGACCAGCAGAACATAATGTTGCAAAGCAAACATTTTGTTGGTGAGTCTGTAGCACTAATAGTGTCACTCCTATTTACACCCCTTGATTCCTATATCTGTGAATTATGGGGGAAAAATGACACTATATTGCACAGTGACTCACAGCATATTCATTCTTCTGGAGAACCTTGTCCCAGTCTTGTAAGGTATTGCCACCTAGCTGGCACTAGAAATGAGTTTTCAAATGGTCATTCCACCCTTCTGTCAGTCCAGCTGCTTGATATTAGGGAATTTGATAAGACTGATGAGTTCCATGAGCATGGGCCCATTGCTGTTCTTATTTTGCTGTGATGTGCACTCCTTGATCAGAAGCAGTGCTGTGTAGAATACCATCACAGTGGAGAGGTATTCTGTAATTCCATGGATGATAGTTTTGACAGAAGCATTGCATGCTGGGAAAGCAAGTCCATATCCAGAGTAAGTGTGTATTCCAGTAAGAGCAAAACGTCCCTTCCATTTTGGAACTGGTCCAGTATGATTAACCTGCTACCAGGTAGTAGGTAGATTACCCCCAGGAATGGTGTCATATCAGGGGTGTAGTGTTGATCTCTGTTGCTGGCAGATTGGACACTTAGCAGTGGCAGTAGCCAGATCACTTTGGCGAGGAGAAATCCGTGTTGTTGAGCCCATGTATAACCTCTGTTCCAGCTACTGTAGCTACTTTGTTCATAAGCTTATTGGGCTTTCTGAGGATAGAGGCTGACTGGTATCCACGGAATGGGTCATCCCATTCAATTGAGTTTTTTTTTTTAATGACTTAAAATCATTTATTTCTCTAACTTGAGAGCACCATTTTCCCCTTTCTCTATCAAGCAATGAAAAATATTTGACTCCAAAAGTAAAAAGCAAGAAACAAAAAATAAAACAACTTTTTAGTGCTTAATAGCAAATAGTATTACAGTTTTCAGAGATGAGCTGAAACTGACCTCGTAGAGCAGAGAGCATAGTGGAAGAAGCAGATGTTATTATATTCCTTTCATCTAAGTAGGGCAACACTGCAGCTTTTGTGATTTGTCCAGCCCAGAAGGGAAGAATGAGAATGCTCTTGCCACAAGAAATTTTGGACCACACTTTCCTTAGAACCTAAAGCAGAATCTTTCAACTGATTTTTAAAAATCCTCTGCTGAGGTCAACTTTTGGCGAGCATTCACATGGAAAGCAGCATCTTCACAGTTTTAGCATATTCAGAAAGGTATGTCTCCATACATCTTCCCCAGTTTCTTTGTCACCAGTTTTCCCTTTCTTTACATTGAACCAAGGCATGTCCAGCATTTCCAGTTCATTCACCATGGGCCACCCTTTGGTCCATATTCCAACCAAACAAATGCTAAACCCCCAAGTCATAGCACTAAATGCAGAATCTCCAGTGAGTCCATATCAGTACTAAGAACTGATCCCAATAAAAGCTTTTTGTTCAATAATGCATATGAATGTAATTGAATAGTTCTAGTTGCTATATACAAAAATTGATAATGAGATGAAATTGGCTTAGTGAAGTTAGGTTTATTCTGAATACTCTCTTAAAGTGTATCACTGCTTGTATAATTTTCATTAACATGTTTGTACTAATAAACATGGAATTAAAACTTCTTTAATCTCAGTACAAAAGGAAAAGAAAACACCTGCCTGGGCCAGGTGGCAATATCGTAAAAATGCTTCTACTACAATTTAGTGTAAGCTGTAACATAAAATACAGGTATACCTCAGATTGTGGGTGCAGTTCCAGGCCACTGCAATAAAGCAAATATCACAAAAAGTGAGTCACACAAATTATTTGGTTTTTCAGTGCATATAAAAGTTAGGTTTACACTGTATTGTAGCCTGTGAAGTATGCAGTAGCACTATGTCTTAAGAAAAACAATGTACACACATTAATTAAAGATATTTATTGCCAAAAATGCTAACCATCATCTAAGCCTTCAGTGAGTAAGCTTTTTGTTGGTGAAAGGTCTTGCCTCGATGTTGATGGCTACTGACTTACCAGGGTGGTGGTTGCTGAAGATTGACAATTTATATTTTTAAAAAGGCAAAGTGAAGTTTGTTACAGCGATTTTGATTCCTTTCATGAAAAATTTCTCTGTATCATGCAATGCTGTTTGATAACATTTTGCCCACAGTAGAACTTCTTTCCCAGTTGGGGTCAATACTCTCAAACCCTGCCAGTGCTTTATTAGGTAAGCATGTGTAATATTCTCAGTCCTTTGTTGTCATTTCAGTAATCCACATGCATTGTCACCAGAAGTAGATTCCATCTCAAGAAAGCATTTTCTTTGCTTATCCATGAAAAGGAACTCCTTGTGCAAGTTTTACCATGAGTTTGCAGCAAGTCAGTCACATCTTTAGGCTCCACTTGTAACTCTAGTTCTCTTGCTCTTTTTGTTACATCTGTACTTACTTCTTTCACTGGTCTTGAACACCTCCAAGTCATCCATGAAGGTTAGAATCAGCTTCTTCAGTTAATGTTGATATTTTGACTTTTCCCCATGAATCATGAATTTTCTTAATAGCACCTAGAATGGTTAATCTTTTCCAGAAGGTTTTCAGTTTACTTTTCACAGATCCATCTGAGGAATGGCTCTTTTTTGACAGATATAGCCTTACAAAATGTATTTCTTAAATAATAAGACTTGAAAGTCAGGATTATTCCTTGATCCCTGGGCTGCAGAATGGATATTGTGTTAGGAGGCATGAAAACAACATTAATCTCATTTTACATTTCTTTTTGGGTGACCAGGTGCACTGTCAGTGAACAGTAATATTTTGAAAGGAATCTTTTTCTGAGCATTAAGTTTCAACAGTGGGGCTTACAATGGTAAGCCATGTCATAAGCAAATGTGCTATCATCAAGGCTATGTCATTGATTTTTAGAGAGCATAGACAGTAGATTTAGCTTAATTCTGAAGGGTCCTAAGATTTTCAGAATGGTAAATGAGCACTGGCTTTGACTTCAAGCCTCTAGTTACATTAGCCCCTAACAAGAAAATCAGCCTGTTCTTTGAAACTTTGAAGCCAAGCATTGACTTCTCTTCTAGCTATGAAAGCTTTAGGTGGCACCTTCTTCCGATAGGAGGCTGTTTCATCTACATAAAAAATCTATTGTTTAATGTCATCACCTTCATTAATGATCTTACCAAAATCTTCTGGATAAGTTGCTGCAGTTTCTACATTAGAACTTGCTGCTTCAGATTGCATATTTATTTTATGGAGATGGCTTCTTTCTTTAAATCTCATAAATCAGTCTCTTTTTAACTTCAAACTTTTATTCTGCAGCTTCTTCACCTCTTTCTGCCTTCATAGAATTGAAGAAAGTTAGGTCCTTGTTCTGGATAAGACTTTGGCTTCAAGGAGTGTTGTGGCTGGTTTGATCTTCTATCCAGGCCACTAAAACTATTTCCATTATCAGCAGTAAGGCTTTTGCACATTTTTACCATTTATGTGTTCAGTGGAGTAGCACTTTTAATTTCCTTCAAGAACTTTTTCTTTGCATTCACAACTTGGCTGTTTGGGACAAGACCCCTAGTGTTTGGCTTATCTTGGCTTTCAACATGCCTTCCTCACTAGGCTTGATCATTCCTAGCTTTCAGTTTAGAATGAGAGATATGCAGTACTTCCTTTCTCTTGAACATTTAGAGGCCATTGTGGGTTATCATATGGCCTGATTTCAACAGTGTTGTATCTCAGGGAATAAGGAGGTGCAAGGAAAAGGAGAGAAATGCGGGGAATGGCTGGCTGGTCAGTAGAGCTGTCAGAATATACACAACGTTTATCAGTTAAGTTTACCATCTTAAATGGGTGTGTGGTTCATGGCACCTGAAAACAACTGTGATAGAAACAGCAGAGCTCACTGATCACAAGCCAAAACTAATAATAATGAAAAAGTTTGAAATATTGTGAGAACTACCAAAATATGACACAGTGACTTGAAGTGAGCAAATGTTGTTGTAAAAAACAGCGCCATCAGGATGGGGAACACATGTATACCTGTGGCGGATTCATTTCAATATATGGCAAAACCAATACAATATTGTAAAGTTAAAAAATAAAATTAAATTAAAAAAAAAAACAGCGCCAATAAACTTGGTTTGAAGTAGGGTTGCCACAGACCTTCAATTTGTTTTTAAAAAAACCAGTTTTCAAAGTGCAATAAAGTGAGGAGCAATAAAATGAGGTATGCCTATATTAAATAATACCCACTACGAACTGTAATTAATAGTTAGATGGTCATATATGTAAGACTATTGCAGTAGTTCAAAGAAAGATGAGAGCATAAATAAAAACAATGACTGTGAAGGTGGAAAGGAGCAGACAAATTCAAGAGGTAGCTGGAAGAAAAACTAAGATGTGGTGACTGATTTGGTATGGGTTGAGTTTAATAATAGGGGAAGTTTTTACTTGGATGGTTGTTAGATGATGGGATCCTTAGCATATAAGGAGGAAAAGATAAGGAGTCCAGTTTTGAAAGGTTGAATGTGAGGTGAGTGTGAGGCTAAACAAACGAAGAAAACCAGTAGGAAGTTGTTAATATGAATCTGTAGTTTATTAGAAAGATCAGGGTGAGAATACGGACTTGAGAGTCATCACTCTTTATATATCTGTATATCTGTTGATTTCTATCTATATTTATTGTCCTTCAGTTCTGTTCAGTCGCTCAGTCGTGTCCGACTTTTTGCGACCCCATGAATTGCAGCATGTCAGGCCTCCCTGTCCATCACCAACTCCCGGAGTTCACTCAGACTCATGTCCATCGAGTCGGTGATGCCATCCAGCCATCTCATCCTCTGTCGTCCCCTTCTCCTCTTGCCCCCAGTCCCTCCCAGCATCAGAGTCTTTTCCAATGAGTCAACTCTTCGCATGAGGTGGCCAAAGTACTGGAGTTTCAGCTTTAGCATCATTCCTTCCAAAGAATACCCAGGACTGATCTCCTTCAGAATGGACTGGTTGGATCTCCTTGCAGTCCAAGGGACTCGCAAGAGTCTTCTCCAACCCCACAGTTCAAAAGCATCAATTCTTTGGCGTTCAGCTTTCTTCACAGTCCAACTCTCACATCTATACATGACCACTGGAGTTCCATTATTGTATGTTCCTCTCCCTCTCTACCCCCGCCACCAGCTTTTTTTTTTTTTTTTTTTTTAACTATTTTGCAGGTCCTTCCTTGGTGATCTCATCCATTGTCTATATAGAATTAAATAGAGTAAAAATCTGATACACATTGTATCTGATAATGTCTTTGTATGGACTGTATTAGACAATGGATGAAATCACATAGGAGGAATCTACAAAATAAGAAAATTAACAGAAAGATTGAGAGAAGACACAGAATATAGAAACTCTGAGGCCTACTGATTGATACACACATATATATACACATAAGCACATAGACATATCTATAATGAAGTAGTAGAACTGACAGAGCAGACAGAGAAGATATGAGGTAAAACCATGAAAGAGTAACACTTTGGAATCTGGGGGAGGAGAAATTTTTAATGAGTGGTCAGTTGTTTTAAATTCCATAGACTATCTGGTGAAGCTAAGAGCTGAACAGAGGGGCTTTTCATTGAGTTTTTATGTTGTTATTGGATATTAATACTGTTAGTGATTAGAGTAGTTTCATCAAGGGATGAAGGCTAAAATTAGTTTGTAGTGGATTAAGGAACAACTGGAGAGAAGAGAAATAACATGTACACTGTAGAAAGAATCCCTTGAACAACAGAGGATGATTAGAAGTTTTGTAAATTTTATTGCTAAAAATTTGTTCCCAATATTACTAGTCTTTTTTTTTTTTTTTTTTTTAACACTTGGTTGGATGGGTTGGTTTACACCAGATCAGTGGTTCCATTCTCATATTGGCCATTTGGGTTTGATGTGTTCCTTGGGCCCTCCTAATAAAGTCTTAACAAGTAAGCCTGGATTACTGTTGTCAGAGCTTTAGATTAAAGGCAAAAGATTCTATTATTACTCATAAAATAACTGTGATCTAATTAAACAAAAATCATGACACCTGCATTTTGGATGCAGCCATTCTAAAACTGTCATTTTTCTGTTTGGTAAGGTAAGTATTTGCTAAGGTGATATACCTATTGCAGATCTGTTTCTTATATTGAAATATTGTTTTAATAGTATCAGAAAGTTACTGGGAGAAATAAAACTTAGTTTAAAAGTTCTCATTTGACCAGTAGGTGAACTGTGCATTTTTAAAACTTAACTTTTTGAGTAATGGGCAAAGGAGTACTGTATATTTTAATTAAGTATTTAATAGTTTTTAAATAGTTTTAATTTGTTATTTGTTTTGTTCCTAATATATTAGAGTAAAAAGACCCATTCTTTACTTATGTTAGTTCAGTAGGAGATTATTCTCTGTGACCCTTATTTTGGAATTTTGAGTTGTCACTATTTTTTAAATCACGTAGTAATTACTACGTGAATTAAATGTGAAGCGATAGTTTATTTTAGGAAGTCTTTTAGAGTGGTAAATTAGATGTCTTTTTCCTTTTTAGAACATTTTTGTGTACAAACTAGTTTGAAAGGGGGTTTCTTAAATAGCTACATTGGTGTAAAGTAGGAAAGGAGATGGAAGAGTTCATCCTTTCATGGTTAATTTCTTTATGCAGCATCGTTGCTTCTAACAATCATTTTCATGAATATATTTAAAGAGATCAGTACATTTTTAACAGCAAATACATTTTTGTTCTTTTGGGATTTAGGATGGTTTACATTATTATAGATGTCTTATTTTTATTCCTATTAGGTTAAAATAGAATTTTCAGTAAATTTGAACTTCTGTAGTCTATATCAGTGCTGTCTAATATCAATATAATGTGAGCCACATATGCCTTTTAAAGTGCCATAATAAAAGGAATAACTAGCAATGAAATTAATAAATAATAATTTTTATTTGATTAAATCAGTATTTTAACTCAGTACATTTGAAATATTATTTCAACATACAATCAGTATTAAAATTAATGAGATATTTTGCCTTTTTATTTCACATTAAGCCTTCAAAATCCAGTTTGTATTTTATACTTACAACCTTTGTTAATTTGACTAGCCGCATTTCAAGTGCTCAGTAACCATATATGACTGGTGGTTACGGTGTTGTTCAGTTCAGGTCTATAGAGCTGGAACAGATTCTTAGCATCTGGATGAATGGACAGATAAAAGAAGATATTTATTTTCTATGAATTGGATTCAATTATAAACACCTGATAATGTGATCATCATTATAGATATCAAACCTGGAATTTTTTATTTTCTGGAAAGGAGATAAGCTGGAAATACTAGGTGGATGGAACTTTTACAATCTGGTTACCCTCAATAGCTGTATTGTGTGATTGCACTTATTTTTAATATATATACATGTTCAAACTTCTGAAAAATTTCAGTGTATGTCTATAACTTGTAGCATAAATGCAGTTCCAACTACAATGAAGATTTTGTGCTACAGCTGGAGAAGGAATTGGTCCAAGCCCGACTGAGTGAAGCTGAGTCTCAGTGTGCACTGAAGGAAATGCAGGATAAAGTTCTGGATATAGAAAAGGTAAGAACAACATGAAGGCTGTCATTCCCAAACTAGAGGGGACATATGATAGATAATTTAAGTGCTTATTGAGTGGTGAAATTTGGCATGGTTTTTTGCACATTAAAAATCTTACATGGTTATAAGAGAGGAAAGGAAAAACTACATGATGCCTATTTAATTTTTATTGTTACCATACTAGTCAAAGCCCCATATTTTGGGTAAAAATAGAGATTAAAGTCCTTTTAGAGGGAAACAACCAGGATAATTTTGATATGAATGATATTTAATTATTGGAGAAAAGAAACTTAAGGAATAGAGATTAACTGTTGTCAAGATAAGTAGTACTTAACAGCCTTTAGAGTCACCCAACTATAGCTGACACAGTATCTCTCAGACTGCTGCTGCTGCTGCTGCTGCTGCTGCTGCTAAGTCGCTTCAGTCGTGTCCGACTCTGTGTGACCCCATAGATGGCAGCCTCCCAAGCTCCTCTGTCCACAGGATTCTCTAGGCAAGAATACTGGAGTGGGTTACCATTTCCTTAAAATCCTGGGGCAATTGGGATAATATGAACTATAAAAGTCTACAACGTAGTAATATTACATCTTGGCCATTGACCGAATACTAACCCTTTTTGTTTTTAGTATATAAAATATGCTGAAAACATTCCTCTTAAGCACATTTCAGTTAATGTAATTAAACAGAAGGCAGCAATTTCCTTCTAGAAGAATTAGATTTAGCTATGAAAAATTTGCCATATATTTGTTAAATTAATGTATGGAATACTTTTGGGTCAGTGTAGACCACATTCGTAGTTCTTTTAAAAATGAATATTACCATTTTTATCCCAACAGTATATAAATATATCACTTGCTTTTCTCCCAATTCAAGGTAAATTTAAAAAAATCCACTGTGAAATTTGCATCCTCAGCACAAAATACACAAATATTCTTTTTTTTTTTAATTTTTATTTTAATTTTTAACTTTACAATATTGTATTGGTTTTGCCATATATCAAAATGAATCCGCCACAGGTATACATATGTTCCCCATCCTGAACCCTCCTCCCTCCTCCCTCCCCATACCATCCCTCTGGGTTGTCCCAGTGCACCAGCCCCAAGCATCTAGTATCGTGCATCGAACCTGGACTGGCAACTTGTTTCATATATGATATTATACATGTTTCAATGCCATTCTCCCAAATCTCCCCACCCTCTCCCTCTCCCACAGAGTCCAAAAGACTGTTCTATACATCAGTGTCTGTTTTGCTGTCTTGTATACAGGGTTATTGTTACCATCTTTCTAAATTCCATATATATGCGTTAGTATACTGTATTGGTGTTTTTCTTTCTGGCTTACTTCACTCTGTATAATAGGCTCCAGTTTCATCCACCTCATTAGAACTGATTCAAATGTATTCTTTTTAATGGCTGAGTAATACTCCATTGTGTATATGTACCACAGCTTTGTGTCTTGTTTTTCTTGTAAAAGTAAATTTGTTTAAAGAAAGAAATTAACCATTGTTTTCAAATATTATAATAGTTTTATCTGCAACAGTGTATAAATAGACTAGTTAAATAAATACGTAAGCATTTCAGGGAAATTTTCATCTGAGTATAACTGTTACAGCTTTCTAAGCTACAGAAAACCATCACAGTTTATATAGGAAGATTTTAGCTGGAGATGTACTTACAGAAGTTAACTTACCTCTTTTGAAGGTTATTAAAGTACAGATGAGTAGTGGAAATAAAAACACTTTTAGGTTTCTTATAACCTCAGACTTGAGAGTCTGTGTTCCAAATCACAAATTCTGAATCTCTGTTTTCTCATCTATAAAATCATAAATGATTTGGGTTCTGTGTTGCATTTGTTTCTTTTACCCTTAGGTAGTATCTAGCCATTGATTGAGAATCTCATAAACAATGGACATGGAAGAGCCTCAAATTCTTAACTGTTTCTTAATGAAATAGAACAGGGTATAACTACAGTTAATAGTTGAATAATTGTGCTAGAAATCTACTTGCTATTTTTATATTATCTTTGGAAAACTTTTTCTCCTATTTGTTGAGAAAAAAGCCAGAAAAAAATAAAAAATGCCTAATGGGGAGTATTCTGGGCTCCTTGATTTAGTTAAGAATCTGGATCTTTCTGTTTTGAATATTTGGAAGAAGGAAATGTTCTTGGGTCCAATTTAAAAATAGATTTTTAAAGTAGCTTTGTTGGTATTCATGCATCCTATGGTTAATCTGGGGAGGCCTTACAAATAGCTGTGAAAAGAAGAGAAGCGAAAAGCAAAGGAGAAAAGGAAAGATATAAACATCTGAATGCAGAGTTCCAAAGAATAGCAAGAAGAGATAAGAAAGCCTTCTTCAGCGATCAGTGCAAAGAAATAGAGGAAAACAACAGAATGGGAAAGACTAGGGATCTCTTCAAGAAAATCAGAGATACCAAAGGAACGTTTCATGCAAAGATGGGCTCGATAAAGGACAGAAATGGTATGGACCTAACAGAAGCAGAAGATATTAAGAAGAGATGGAAAGAATACACAGAACTGTACAAAAAAGATCTTCATGACCCAGATAATCATGATGGTGTGATCACTGACCTAGAGCCAGACATCCTGGAATGTGAAGTCAAGTGGGCCTTAGAAAGCATCACTACAAACAAAGCTAGTGGAGGTGATGGAATTCCAGTTGAGCTATTCCAAATCCTGAAAGATGATGCTGTGAAAGTGCTGCACTCAATATGCCAGCACATTTGGAAAACTCAGCAGTGGCCACAGGACTGGAAAAGGTCAGTTTTCATTCCAATTCCAAAGAAAGGCAATGCCAAAGAATGCTCAAACTACTGCACAATTGCACTCATCTCACATGCTGGTAAAGTAATGCTCAAAATTCTCCAAGCCAGGCTTCAGCAATACGTGAACCGTGAACTTCCTGATGTTCAAGCTGGTTTTAGAAAAGGCAGAGGAGCCAGAGATCAAATTGCCAACATCTGCTGGATCATGGAAAAAGCAAGAGAGTTCCAGAAAAACATCTATTTCTGCTTTATTGACTATGCCAAAGCCTTTGATTGTGTGGATCACAATAAACTGTGGAAAATTCTGAAAGAGATGGGAATTCCAGACCACCTGATCTGCCTCTTGAGAAATCTGTATGCAGGTCAGGAAGCAACAGTTAGAACTAGGCATGGAACAACAGACTGGCTCCAAATAGGAAAAGGAGTTTGTCAAGGCTGTATATTGTCATTCTGTTTATTTAACTTCTCTGCAGAGTACATCATGAGAAATGCTGGCCTGGAAGAAACACAAGCTGGAATCAAGATTGCCGGGAGAAATATCAATAACCTCAGATATGCAGATGACACCACCCTTATGGCAGAAAGTGAAGAGGAACTCAAAAGCCTTTTGATGAAAGTGAAAGTGGAGAGTGAAAAAGTTGGCTTAAAGCTCAACATTCAGAAAATGAAGATCATGGCATCCGGTCCCATCACTTCATGGCAAATAGATGGGGAAACAGTGGAAACAGTGTCAGACTTTATTTTTGGGGGTTCCAAAATCACTACAGATGGTGACTACAGCCATGAAATTAAAAGATGCTTACTCCTTGGAAGGAAAGTTATGACCAACCTAGATAGCATATTCAAAAGTAGAGACATTACTTTGCCAACAAAGTTTCGTCTAGTCAAGGCTATGGTTTTTCCTGTGGTCATGTATGGATGTGAGAGTTGGACTGTGAAGAAGGCTGAGCACCGAAGAATTGATGCTTTTGAACTGTGGTGTTGGAGAAGACTCTTGAGAGTCCCTTGGACTGCAAGGAGATCCAACCAGTCCATTCTGAAGGAGATCAGCCCTGGGATTTGTTTGGAAGGAATGATGCTAAAGCTGAAACTCCAGTACTTTGGCCACCTCATGCGAAGAGTTGACTCATTGGAAAAGACTCTGATGCTGGGAGGGACTGGGGGCAAGAGGAGAAGGGGACAACAGAGGATGAGATGGCTGGATGGCATCACTGACTCAATGGACATGAGTCTGAGTGAACTCCGGGAGTTGGTGATGGACAGGGAGGCCTGGCGTGCTGCGATTCATGGGTGGCAAAGAGTCAGACACGACTGAGCGACTGATCTGATCTCTGATGGTTAATTTCTTCATGCAATATAGTTATTCTTAAAATACATATACAGTAAATTTCTGGATTTCAGTTGAGAAAATATTTAAAATCCATCACAAAAAATGTGTAGTTGGCAAGAATAACTTTATTCAGCCACCTCTGTGGGCTAACATGTTAATGAAATATTTCAGAGATAGAAAATTTTGTAGACTTGGAACTTAGTTTACTCAAGGAACTTTTATTAGAGCCTAATTTAGAATTCTTTGGTCATTCCTGAGAGCAGTTTAATATGGCAACCCTATATCCTAAGATGGGTCTTTCAGGACCCATCTTGTACCCTTAAAGGAAATACTTAGATTACTTTAGAACTAATTTCTTGAGTATTGATTAGTCACAGTAGTGACTAATGTACAAATATTTTACACTCCTTTTCCAAAGTGGTGTGTTGAAAAAATAAAACAAAATTTGAACTGCTCTCTTCTATAAATCCTTAAAATATAAATGATGTTCATGCTTTGTTTGAAGTCCTAATCAGAGGTTAGTATGTTTATTGCCATGTTGAAAAACATTTTTAATCTTGTTGCTCCATAATTCTGATTAGTATTTTATTAAAACAGAATTAGACTTTCAGTGTCCTTAAAATTAAAGACAGTTCCTTCCTGGTGGGAATGTAAAACATGCAGCTGCTTTTGAAAAGTTTGCCAGTTTCTTAAAAATTAAATGTAGAATTACCATCTGATCTAGCATTTCTGCTCTTTCACATATACTCAGGAGAGTTAAAAACATACATCTACACAAAAACTTTTACATAAATGCCCATAGCAGTGTTACTCATAGTAACCTCAAAGTGAAAACAACTTATATTTCCATCAACTGATGAATGTATAAATAAAATGTGGTATATCTGTACATTGAAGTTATTATTTGGCAATTTTAAAAAAATGAAATTTGAAAACATGCTGAGTGAAAGAAGCTAGTCATAAAAGGCCATAAATTGTATGATTGCATTTGTATGAAATATTCAAAATAGGCAAGATCATAGAGACATACATTAGTGATTGTCAGGGCCTGGGGGTGTAGAAAACATAGAGTAACTGCAAATGGGCATAGGGTTTCTTGGGGGTGATTAAAATGTACTGAAATTAGTTTGTGATGATGGTTGCATAACCCTGTGAATACTCTTAAAAACGGCTGACTAATAAGTTTCATAGTTTGTGGATTATATCTCAATAAGATTGTATCAAATTAAGCACAATTACATATGAGATAAAATAGCTCTTGTTATTTTGCTGTATTGTTGTATATGCTGTATTTTATTCTTTAAATTAAAAAAAAATCCCCAATTCTCTATTGCTTTAGAGAAACAACTCCTTTCCTGATGAGAATAACATTGCAAGACTTCAGGAAGAACTCATTGCTGTGAAACTGAGAGAAGCAGAAGCTATTATGGGTTTGAAAGAGCTTAGACAACAAGTCAAGGATTTGGAGGAACACTGGCAGGTATATGAGTATATTTTGTGTGCTTTTTTTTAAAAAAATGTAAAACCTGAATATCCATTTTGTGTAAATTTGAAGTAGTTAATGACCAACACTAGGGTTTGAGTTTAAAGTGAGAAAGACTCTGTTAGGTACAAAACTGAGAGCATTTAGAAATTGAAAGTACTTTTAAGCTTTTTTTCTCTTTGATTTTTAGAATTAAGCAAAATGTAAAATAGAGACCAAGTCATATTTTTGTTGTCTTATTATACCATTGTGATTTAAGTTAACTTTTTCTAAAGAACTAAGAGAAAATTTTTTTATATTATACTTATTTCTTCTGTTGTTAAATTCATTGGTCATTATGAAGCATCAGAATGGTGTGTGGCATCAACATAAATTTATGAATTTGTAACTTCTTTTGAAAATGGTTTTATCACAAAATAAAATAGACATTTAGTTGGTTATATGCCACAAATTTATTCCCATATGAGGGAAACTACTGATAAGTAGCAAAAAAAAAGAAAAATAGAATCCATAAGACAGAAGGGAAAACAGAAAGGAAAAAAACTACATATTATTTCAGAAAGTGATCTTGGTATGAATTGGGGTGGGGAATATATCTAGCAAAGTTCTTTACATTGCCATGGCTTTTTTTTTTTTTTTAAGAAATATCAGACAGCAATAAACTGGAAATTAATTAAAAACAAATGAAAGAATTTTTTGAGAACACTGTTCTTAATTTCTGCTATTGTTTCCTTAATTCATGAATGGTTCCGTTTCCCCCTTTTCCTGGGATTTCATTAAAAAATAATGTAAAAATCTCTCAGGGAAAAATGAGGATTAAAATTATATTTTTTACAATAATTAATCTACAGAATAAAAACATATTTGAACTGTATCTGAGTTTATATCCCAAATCTGCCACTTACTGGCTGTGGGACCTTTCTGGAGTTGCTTAATCACAATTTCCATTTTCTTTTCTGTACAGTGAAAATAATAGCGTTTAACTTTTAAGATTTTCTGGAAATTAAATAAAATGACACATATAAAGTAGGTTATACAGTACTGGGCCTGAAATAAGTGCTCAGTTAATTTGGCTTTTATTTTAGTACTGGGAATATTTGTTGCAATATAATTTTTTTTTTAAATTTTAGCGCCACTTAGCTCGTACTACTGGGAGATGGAAAGACCCACATAAGAAAAATGCCATGATTGAGTTACAAGATGAACTGATGACCATCCGACTTAGAGAAGCTGAAACACAAGCAGAAATAAAAGAAATAAAACAGAGGATGATGGAAATGGAAACACAGGTAGGCTAATAACTTTAAAAACTATTGTTAACCCATCAAAAGTTTATGTACAAATTGTATCATTCTTAGAGTAGAGCTAAAAGGTGGACATACGAAACTGCCTCGTCTACAATTTTCTATCCCAAATGAAAAGGACTAAAACGTAATACTATATATATATATATATATTTTTGGCCATGCTATGTGGATGCAGGATCTTAGTTTCCCAACCAGGGTTTGAACCTGTGCCCCCTGCACTGAAAGTGCAGGGGCAGTTTTGACCACTGAACCACTAGGAAAGTCCCAAAACCCATATTCCTTGATGGCAGAGATTTAGTGTCTTCTTTCACTCTTTCAGCAAAGTTGAAGCAAGTCATAAAACTCTATTTGACTTTGTTTCCTTATTGCACAACCTGAAAGGGAATATTCAGGTCGAGCAAAATTTCTTAACACAACTTAACATTTGGGGCCAGATAATTTTTTATTGTGAGACTGGCCTGTGCATTGTAGCACGTTTAGCAGCATCTCTGGCCTCTAACTACTACCACATCCCTCTACTCTCTATTCAGAAGCACCACACCCCCACCTCCCTATGATGGCTGAAAACATCTCCACACAGATGTCAAATGTCCCCAGGGAGGCCAAATTGCCCCTGCTTGACAACCACTGATACAGAATGTAATGTGAAGGATGCTTCCTAAAATTGTGTAATGTGGTGACTCTGAGCAGTCAGTTCCAGAGTTATACTTCTCATGTCCCCTGTTTCTCTAATAAATACTATCTCAAATATTCTTGACTTAAAACCTACAAAGTCCTTTTTATGACACCCATTTGCATTATAAAAGTACATTTGGGATATTTGGTTTTTATGTGGTACATCTATTCTCTGTAATGTTATTTGGTTTTCAGAATACTTTTTCAGTCAGTAGGGGGCATAGTTAACTCATGTATCATTCTATACACTTAAATGTAAAATCATCATCCCAACTTGAATGTGATAACCCAGATATGTAAATCCTTTAGAAGAAATATATCTTATTTTACATTGTTCACAGAGTTATTTCATGTGTTTTTCATTGTAGTTAAAAATAACAGTAAGATTATAAAAAGTAGAAATCTGGCTTTATGATGGGCAGTTTTATTCTTATGATCAGATTTTATCTCAATATAAATACTAAATATGCAACCACAACTTTTTAGCCAGTGTTCAGGATTTATTTCAGAGTGACTATAGGTAAATGAGTCAAACTCAACAAATGTAGTTTTGTGAACTTATAAATACAAAGCAGTGTGTATCCATCAAAGATCTTATACTTGAGAAATCAGTCATGTACAAACTGTATTTAAATTCGCTACATAAGATGAATGTTAACTAAATTTACTGTGGTAATCATTTCACAATATATGTAAATCAAGTTATGCTGTACACCTTAGACTTATACAATGCTGTATGTTCACTTCAGTTGCTCAGTCATGTCTGACTCTTTGCGACCCTATGAATCGCAGCGCGTCAGGCCTCCCGTTCCATCACCAACTGCCAGAGTCCACCCAGACCCATGTCCATTGAGTTGGTGATGCCATCCAACCTTCTCATCCTCTGTCGTCGCCTTCTCCTCCTGCCTTCAATCTTTCCCAGCATCAGGGTCTTTTCAAATGAGTCAGCTCTTTGCATCAGGTGACCAAAGTATTGGACTTTCAGCTTCAACATCAATCCTTCCAATGAACACCCAGGACTGATCTCCTTCAGAATGGACTGATTGGATCTCCTTGTAGTCCAAGGGACTCTCAAGAGTCTTCTCCAACACCACAGTTCAGAAGCATCAATTCTTCGGTGCTCAGCTTTCTTCATAGTCCAACTTTCACATCTATACATGACCATGGGAAAAACCATAGCCTTGACTAGATGGACCTCTGTTGACAAAGTAATGTCTCTGCTTTTTAATATGCTATCTAGGTTGGCCATAACTTTCCTTCTAAGGAGTAAGTGTCTTTTAATTTCATGGCTGCAGTCACCATCTGCAGTGATTTTGGAGCCCAAAAAAATAAAGTCAGCCACTGTTTCCACTTTTCCCCATCTATCTGCCATGAAGTGATGGGATTGGATGCCATGATCTTCGTTTTCTGAATGTTGAGCTTTAAGCCAACTTTTTCACTCTCCTCTTTCACTTTCATCAAGAGGCTCTTTAGTTCTTCGCTTTCTGCCATAAGGGTGGTGTCATCTGCATATCTGAGGTTATTGATATTTCTCCCGGCAATCTTGATTCCAGCTTGTGCTTCCTCCAGCCCAGCATTTCTCATGATGTACTCTGCATAGAAGTTAAATAAGCAGGGTGACAATATACAGCCTTGATGTACTCCTTTTCGTATTTGGAACCAGTCTGTTGTTCCATGTCCAGTTCTAACTGTTACTTCCTGACCTGCATACAGGTTTCTCAAGAGGCAGATCAGGTGGTTTGGTGTTCCCATCTCTTTCAGAATTTTCCACAGTTTATTGTGATCCACACAGTCAAAGGCTTTGGCATAGTCAGTAAAGCAGAAATAGATGTTTTTCTGGAACTCTCTTGCTTTTTCGATGATCCACTGGATGTTGGCAGTTTGATCTCTGGTTCCTCTGCTTTTCAGCCAGCTTGAACATCTGGAAGTTCACGGTTCACGTATTGCTGAAGCCTGGCTTGCAGAATTTTGAGCATTACTTTACTAACGTGTGAGATGAGTGCAACTGTGTGGTAGTTTGAACATTCTTTGGCATTGCCTTTCTTTGGAATTGGAATGAAAACTGACCTTTTCCAGTCCTGTGGCCACTGCTGAGTTTTCCAAATGTGCTGGCATATTGAGTGCAGCACTTTCACAGTATCATCTTTCAGGATTTGGAATAGCTCAACTGGAATTCCATCACCTCCACTAGCTTTGTTTGTAGTGATGCTTTCTAAGGCCCACTTGAGTTCACATTCCAGGATGTCTGGCTCTAGGTGAGTGTGAGTGATCACACCATCATGATTATCTGGGTCGTGAAGATCTTTTTTGTACAGTTCTTCCGTGTATTCTTGCCACCTCTTCTTAATATCTTCTTAATATATTAATATCTTTGAAATATCTTCTGTTAGGTCCATACCATTTCTGTCCTTTATTGAGCTCATCTTTGCATGAAATGTTCCCTTGGTATCTCTAATTTATCAATAAAACTGGAAGCACTATATAATTCAGAAATTTGTAATTAGGGAATTAAATACAAATTGCTATGGAGAATAGGACAGGACAATTAATTCCAACTAGGTGGTTTGGAAAACCTAGAAGAAATTTGGAAAGGAGAAAACCTTCCTAAGGAATTTGTATTTTGCACTATTCCTGACTAATGTATTTGGTTCCTAAACGTCAGGGCATGTACTGGTGATGATCCATGATGCTTTCTCATTGCAAAGTGAGAAAAATAAATAAAAATAGTGTGGTGTGTTGGTTATCTAAAGAATATTGCATTAAACACCCATGTATCCAGCATCCAGATTAAGAAATAGGTCCTTGCTGATACATGTAGCTCCAGTTCCTTCATTTTAATGACTCTTAGAAAAGTGTGCCTGGTAAGTATACCTTAGTTTATGGAGCCACTTTCCTCCTTGTACTGACATTTGCTATTACAGACATTGCTGCCCTGAACATTCTTGCATGTTTCCTTGTGTATATCTCCAGTAGGAGTTTCTTTAGTACAGGGGTTCTTATCTGTTTTGTGTGCCATGCACCCCTTTGGGAGCCTGAAACTTATGAACCTCTTTTCAAAATAATATTTTTTAATGCATAAAATAAAATATATAGGGTCGTGAAGAAAACCAGTTATATTGAGATACAGTTATCAAAATACAAGTTTGTGATATAGAGGGCAGACACAGAAACATACACAACATATTCCCATTGCAGGAATCAGGTTTTTCATAATTTAGATTTTTTTGTACCTGAATTAGATTGTACTATAATTTTCTTTTGTGGGGAGACTTTTATCTGGTTTTGGCACCAAGGTTATAGTAAGCTTGATAAATGAATTGGGTTGTATTTAACTTTTTCTATTCTCAGAAGTTTTTTGTAAGATTGAAATTACCTGTTACTTAAATATTTGCTGGAATTCATTCCTTTTCTTTTAACTCTTTTTTTTTTTTTTTGGTCATGGGGCAGTTGGGATCTTAGTTCCCCTACCAGGGAATGGAACCCCTGCCCCCTGCAGTGGAAGCAAAGACCACTGAACCACCAGGGAAGTCCCTGGAATTCATTCCTTTAAACAGTCTTGTCTTTTTGTTTTGTGGGCATGTTTAAGCGATACATTTGAAATTCGAATCTTTAGATGAAGTGGACAATTTCCTAGAGAAATACAATTTGACTTGATGTGACTTTTGCTTGTTTTTTCCTTGAGTTTCTGGGACCTGTGAATTTGTGACTGCCATGAAATTTGGAAATTTCTTAGTCATCATTTCATCACATACTTATCCCACACTCTCTTCTTCAGGAATTCCAGTCATACTTACATTAAATTGTTGATGTTGTCCAGCAATTCTTGGTTATTCTTTGCCTTCCCATTATTTTTCCTCATTGTATTTCAGTTTCTGTTGACTGACCTATTTCTCTTGATTTATCACTAAGTTCATTGATTCTTTCCTCCACTTTGTGAGTTGTCTGATGAGCCATTGAAGGCATTCTTTACGTCTGTTACTATGCTTTTTACTTCTAGTATTTCCTTTTAATTCTTACAGTTTTCATTTCTTTGCTGGTATTACCTATCTGATGTTGCATATCTTTCTCCTTTCCCATAGAGCCCTTAATTTAAATTCCTTGTCAGAAAACTTCAATATCTGTGTCATATATGAGGCTGGTTCTGTTGATTGCTTTATCTCTTGGAAGTGTTTGGTTTTTTACCTTTTCCTATGCTTTGTAATCTTTTTTTTTTAAACTAGATGTGCGTCTTGTGTAGGAGAGTAGACTAAAGTAAATGGTTTGTATGCCTGGAAATGGGTACATCTTTCCTTCTACTGGGCCTTTAATGTGGGGGGTTTGAGTTAATACAGTCAGGAGTTGGGCAGGTTTGAGGTTTGTTGTTTCTGTGGTTACCCTCATTGCACCACAGGCTTCAAATTCCTCTAGCAATGTCTTATTTTTAGGTTAGGGGCTGGTTTGCCAGAGGGTTTTCTCACTATCTTTAGGTCTTCCCTTTGCACAGCACTTGAGGAGTTGTCAGTCCCCAGCAGTGTCCCACTGTTACTTTTGTTCCACAAGAAACTGGAAGAGCAGGGAAAACGCCTGCCCTGTTCTGAGAAAGCCACAGTCTTTCGCTGCGTTAGTGTGTTCCTGTATCTGGGGCATCTGGCCTCAGTGCTCGAGTCCTTTGTGTGTTAGTCGCTCAGTCGTGTCTGACTCTTTGCAACCCCGTGAACTGTAGCCTACCAGGCTCCTCTGTCCATGAAATTCTTTAGGCAAGAATACTGGAGTGGGTTGTTATGCCCTTCTCCAGGGGATTGTCCCAACCCAGGGATCAAACCCAGGTCTCCTACATTGCAGGCAGATTCTTTACCATCTGAACCATCAGGAACCCTATTCCCAAGCTATAGTCCAGCCCCTTCCCCAGATGCACTTGTTTTCCCAGTGCCCAAGGGACAGCAGTGTTTGTTGTCCTGCTCCAAGCAAATTAACCTTTGGTTCCCTAGAGGAGATAAGCAAGGATTAGTGCCCTTTCCCCCTCCCTGAGGCCTGTACTGTGGAGATCTCTTTCTCAAGACTCTCATCCGTCTTTTCTGTCTGTTCTGTTGAAGGAAAATGTACAAGAGTTTGTGAACTGTTTTGTCCCCACAGGCTCCACGCTTTCTAACCAGCCCATACTTATGCTCCACCAGTTTGATATTTATTCTAGCTGAATTATTCTTAATGGCTTCTAGCAGCATCTGCCATGTGCCTTCTTAGATTTGGGACTGGTTAGTTGTCCTGTGACCTCTCAGTGTGTTCAACAGTAGTCATGAACTTAGAGTTTGGCTGCCCTTATTTTTTTTTAATTGAAAACCAGTGTTCTTTCTGACTCTCTACATCCTCAATCAGAAATCAAAAGTCTTTATTATGATGTATTTGAAATTATTTTATTTTATACTCTCTCTCTTCTTTTTTTCTGTTTTTTCCTCCTTTCTCACTTTTTATTGGATTTGTTTTTCTTTTTCTTTTTATTCAGCTCAGTCGCTCAGTCATGTCCAACTCTTTGCAGCCCTATAGACTGCAGCATGCCCAGGCTTCCCTGTCCATCACCAACTCCTAAAGCTTGCTCAAACTCATGTCCATCAAATTGATGATGCAGTCCAACCACCTCATCCTCTGTTGTCCCCTTCTCCTCCAGCCTTCAATCTTTCCCAGCATCAGGGTCTTTTCCAGTGAGACAGTTCTTTGCATCAAGTGGCCAAAGTATTGGAGTTTCAGCTTTAGCATCAGTCCTTCCAATGAATATTCAGGACTGATTTCCTTTGAGATTGACTGGTTGGATCTCCTTGCAGTCCAAGGGACTCTCAAGAGTCTTCTCCAACACCACAGTTCAAAAGCATCAGTTCTTCAGCACTAAGCTTTCTTTTCTTAATGGTTCCAACTCTAACATCCATACATGACTACTGGAAAAACCATAGATGGACCTTTGTTAGCAAAGTGTCTCTGCTTTTTAATACGCTGTCTAGGTTTGTCATAGCTTTTCTTCCAAGGAGCAAGCGTCTTTTAATTTTATGGCTGCAGTCACCATCTGCAGTTATTTTGGAGTCCAAAAAAATGAAGTCTCTTAACTGTTTCCATTGTTTCCCTATCTGTTTGCCATGAGTGATGGAACTGTATCCTATGATCTTCATTTTCTGAATGTTGAGTTTTAAGCCAGCTTTTTCACTTTCCTCTCTCACTTTCATAAAGAGGCTCTTGAGTTCCTCTTTGCTTTCTGCTATAAGGGTGGTGTTATCTGCATATCTGAGGTTATTGATATTTCTCCCAGCAATCTTGATTCTAGCTTGTGCTTCATTCAGCCCAGCATTTTACATGAGATACTCTGCATATAAGTTAAATAAGCAGGGTGACAATATGCAGCCTTGATTCGCTCCTTTCCCAATTTGGAACCAGTCTGTTGTTCAATGTCCAGTTCTAACTGTTGCTTCCTGACCTGCATACAGATTTCTCAGGAGGCAGGTAAGGTGGTCTGGTATTCCCATATTAATCTGACTTTTATAACTCCTTTTCTTTTCTACTAGTGTTTGTTACCTGGGGAAAAAATGCTTCCCTGATGGAACAAAGTCTAAAGTTACTAATTATCTCTGTTTTTTTCCAAACTGTATTAGGTCCTTAGAAGAACTCCCATGTGCTCTTGCATCTTCTAGCCTTATATCTTACTATTATTGTACCTCCAAATTCCTATTATTTTTTTACCTCCAAATTTCTAGACATTATTGTCTTATGGAGTCAATATTCCTGTGGTTTTGTCTGAAAAGTGAAAATGAAAGTCGCTTACTCAGCTCTTTGTGACCCCATGGACTGTATAGTCCATGGAGTCTCCATGCCAGAATACTGGAGTGGGTAGCCTTTGCCTTCTCCAGGGGATCTTCCCAACCCGGGGATCGAACCCAGGTCTCCTGCATTGCAGGCAGATTCTTTACCAGCTGAGCCACACGGGAAGCCTGTGGTTTTGTCTACCTGCATGCTATTTTTTTGCTCTTTATTCTTACTTTTATCTAACAGTTTCCTCCCAGTTTCAATCATGAGTTGTAAACTTTCTCACTTTCTTAAAATAAATGTACTTTTCTCTCCTCTGTGATAGTTAGCTGAGTATACTTTTATAGGATGAAATTTTTTTTTTTTTAACACTACCAATTTTTCCTGTTGAGATGTCTGCTGGATATTTCACTTTCCACCTTCACAGATACTGTTTTTCCCTTGATTTGCCTCTGCTTTACTTTAGCATTCTATAAGTTTTGATATAATATATTTTGATAAGGATTTATTTATATTTATCCCAAATAGTATTTGGGACTAATTGTGCTTCCTAGGATATAGATGCATATGTGATTTTTGTTGTAAAAATTCTCAATTATTATCATCTTCTTAAGCCATCACAGCTCACTTTTTTGGGGGGAGGGCAACACCTGTAAAGTATATTTTATACCCCTTTATTCTCTTTTCTATCTCTTGACATCTTCTGGGACACTAATTTTTTCTTCATTGTGTCTAGTTCTTAGTTGCTTAGTTTTATCTGACTTTTTCCGACCCCATGGACTGTAGCCTGCCAGGGTCCTCTGCTCATGGGAATTCTCCAGGCAAGAATACTGGAGAATGTTGCCATACCCTCCTCCAGGGGATCTTCCCAATCTAGGGATCGAACCCAGGTCTCCCACATTGCAGGCAGATTCTTTACTGTCTGAAACACCAGGGAAGCCCAAGAATACGGGAGTGGGTACCCTTCCCTTCCCCAGGGGATCTTCATGACTCAGGAGTCAAACCAGGGTCTCCTGCATTGCAGGTGGATTCTTTACAAGCTGAGCTACCAGCGAAGTCCGACTCTTTATGACCCCAGGGGCTGTAGCCTGCCAGGCTTCTCAGTCCACGGAATTCTCCAGGCAAGAATACTGGAGTGGGTTCCCATGCTCTTCTCCAGGGGATCTTCCTGACCCAGGGACTGAACCTGAGTCTCCTGCATTGCAGACAGATTCTTTACTAACTGAGCTACCAGGGAAGCCCTCATTATGTTTAATCTCCTATTTAACCCTTTCATTGAATTTATTATCAAGTGTCTGTTAATTTTGGAAATTATATTTGGTTATTTTTCAAATTTGCTGATATTTTGACAGTGACTAGTTCTTTGTTTATGCTTCTTTTTATGTTTAATATGTAAACTATTTTGTATAAAATCCTTATGTGATTATTATCTAGAGTTCTTAAGAATCTAGCATATTTTTTGTCTGCCATTTCTCACTCATAGTCAATTCTTGGGTTTTAATTATTTGTGTGAGTATTTTGTAATTTTGTAGCATGGAATGGTATTTAGGGGTACAGGGAGGAGTTTTGGAGTGTATGTTGAAGGGGTGTCCCTCTGAAGTATAGTTATTTGTTTTAATGATAAGACAGAGATAGAGATAAGATAGAGATAACACAGTAAAAAGAGGTTGTGGAACATTTTGAATATGGTTAAGAAGTTCACTCTTAACTTTGTAGACAGACAGTGTTCACTGATTGAAAGTGAGAAAGAAGAGAGTAGAGGATGGTCATAGGAAGGAGGCATTACTTCTGTGGGTCAGGAAGATGAATAGTGAAAATAAAGAAACCTGGAAGTGGTAGAAAGTGTTTGAGCTTAAATCTATCAGGTGATACAGATTTTAAAATGAAAACTGGAGGCAGGATCATTTTCATAGAATAAGACAGAATAGTAATAGTAATAACCGAGTATTTGTTAAATGTCTTTTATTTCAGGCACTAGGAGAGAACTACTTTCATAAGCTTTTCTCATGTAATTCTCACAACACAGCCTTAAAAGTCAAGCAGTAATATCTCCACTCCTATCAGTGTACTAAAACTTGATAGAATTAGATAACTTCACCAAGATTGAGGAATTGTTAAATGAGGAGCCAGATTTTTGCCTGTGTTTGGTTATGAAAATGCCTACTGTTTCTTTCAGGACCCTAATAGAGTAATTTAGAATTGAGAGAATCAAGCTGAGTCAAGCCTGAATATGAAAACTACCTCATGTCAGTGAATTCACTATCTATAATGTTAAGGTCCTATTGTATAATAAAGGGAACTATATTCAGTATCCTATAATAAACCATAATGGAAAAGTATTTAGAACGGGGGAAAAAAAAAATATATATATATATATATATAAAATTGAATCACTTTGCTGTATCCCAGAAACTAAAAGGGCTTCCCTTGTGGCTCAGACACTAAAGACTCTGCCTGTAATCCAAGAGACCTGGGTTCAATCCCTGTGTCAGGAAGATCTCCTGGAGAAGGGAACGGCAACCCAGTCCAGTATCCTTGCCTGGAGAATCCCAGGGACAGAGGAGCCTAGGGGGCTACAGTTCATGAAGTAATTGTAAAGACAATTAAATGAGAAATAGATAGTATTTTGCATATGGTTTTCTTAAAAAAAAAAAAATATATTATTGTTGTGTAGTCACTAACTCTTGTCCAGCTGTTTTGCAACCCCATGGACTGTAGCCTGTCTGGCTTCTCTGCCTATGGGATTTCCCAGACAAGAATACTGGAGTGAGTTGCCATTTTCTTCTCCAGAGAATCTTCCCAACTTAAGGATCCATCCCAAGTCTCCTACATTGCAGGAGATTCTTTACCACTGAGTCACCTGGGAAGCCCTGTGTACGTGTTTCAAATGAGGAAATAGAAATTAGACATTAATTAGTTTGTTTAATTACCAAATGGTAATCCAGAATTCAAAGCTAGTCCATAAGCCATAAAAACAGACTGTGCTATACTACATTGTAGGAATGTAGTTAACATGGCACAGTTTGTGACATCAAAAAGTTTGCAGTTCAGTAAGTGGTGGTGATATCTTTTCAGCGGTCTGTGCTTTCTTTTGTGAACTGGAAAGGGGAGTTATTAAATACATCATATCTCTGTATCTGTTTATACCATATTGCCTATTTCAGAAATTAATACCTATAAGTTCTATATAAACATCCTTAGAGTTAAAAGATATTTATTGTATGAATGGTAAATGGATCTTTAATGAAAGTTTCTAATGTGAACCTTATGCATTCTTTTGATTTTTAAAGCAGTTTTATAATTTTTTTAAGTATTTAACTATTTGTTGAATAAAATAGACCTATAACTAACAATAACATTGAAAATATTGCTGAGACATAATATACACATGTAGAAATTTATAAGTTTTGTGATAGTCATGTCCAACTCTTTGCCACCCTATGGACTGTAGCCTGCCAGGTTCCTCTGTCCATGGAATTCTTCAGGCAAGAATACTGAAGTGGGTTCCCATTCCCATCTCCAGGGGATCTTCCCAACCCAGGGATTGAACCCTGGTCTCCTGCATTGCAGGCAGATTCTTTACCTTCTGAGCCACCAGTTTTTTAATCTGTATTCTGATATTTATATTTTTATCTGTATTCTGTATTTATATTTTTAATTGTTAGAACCAGATCAATAGTAATCATCTTCGAAGAGCAGAGCAAGAGGTGATCAATCTACAGGAGAAGGTGCAATATCTTTCTGCACAGAACAAAGGATTGCTTACCCAATTGAGTGAAGCAAAGCGCAAACAAGCAGAGATTGAATGCAAGGTAAATATATCAACTAGCAAGTTTATGTTTTAGTCAATATAATAATTTTTTTTGTTTTTATCTCATCACTGAGTACATTATCATAAAACTAAAAGAAGCTAGTCTTATTTCCTACTTTTCCTGAACTTAGTTTGGCAGTTGCTTTTGGGCCAGGTTACCTCATCATGCTCTGGGTAAATTTCAGGCTGGAAACTTCATTTTCAACCACATGGTTAGGAAATTAAGTTAACCAAGTTATTGAAGGTTGGTATCTCTGTTGACCTGTAGCCCTTTAAAACTGAAACTTTTAATGTCTCAACCAGAAAGACAGGTAATTTAGAGAAGTTGGGTCTACTCTGCTTGGATTGGCACCTTATTAGTGAGCTGTCAATATTGATATATGTTTTCTGTTTACAGAATAAAAGAGCTGTGTGTGTACCCAAGGGTTGGCAAAATTGTGTGCATTTCAAGTTATTATTTCAATCAATTAAATTTTTTATGGAGTGTTTGGATTCATAAAGTATGGAAAAGTTTTTGAATGCAAGTATTTTTTTTCCTTAAATAAATTTATAATACAGCAATGATTAGAGAGAAGGCGAAGTTGGGAAATGAGGTAGAAGGAGAGGGGTTGTGTGTGTGTGTGTGTGTGAGAAATAACTAAAGAGATGACTGCGGTGAACATTAGAATGAATTACGAGGGCAAGTTTGGTTTTGTTTATGAGATTTAAAAAAAAAAACTAGACATTCATCTTTCCATGGTGAGAGAGTAGGAATAATGCTCTTTAAAGATTCCAGCCTTATTATTCTATGATAAGAAATAAGACTTTCAATGGCAGATATAAAGCTGTAATTCCATCAACTTGTTCTAGTGTCATTAAAAACCAAAAGTGAAGCTTGAGTGGTTTATCAGTGTCACTGAAATCCAGAGATGAAATTACATCCTGATAAATATGCATGACTGTTACAGTTTACTCTGACAGAAATCTGTAGGCAGTACTGAAATTTGTTCTAATGTAAGAGTAGTCCCTCCTGAAATATGTGACTAAGTGTGCTTTTTTTTTTTTCTGTCTTGTGGGATCTTAATTCTTAGACTTGGGATTGAACCTAAGCCATGGCAGAGAAAGCACTGAGTCCTAACCATTGGACTGCAAGGAAATTCCCTAGACTAATTTAAAAATAAGATGATGTAACATGAGATTACATCAATTTGATTTAGTATACTAATATCTTTTTCAGTTTTTTATTTTGCAGTGTCTGTCCTGACTTATTTAATAAAGAACTAAATTTAGTATTTTATTATTGATATGTTTTCCTTTAAACATGTTGATAACATTGTTACTGGATTTAATATTGTACCCCAGATACCTTAGTACCTTTTAATCAAAGTAAAGTGTTATTTGGAAATAAATATTTGGGGAGTTTGCTGATGAAATAATTGTTTGCTTTGAATTTCTGTAAGTAATGGGCCCACATTCAGAATTCTGAGAACTGATATGAGATCTTATTTAACTTTAACTTTTCATTAATACCTCTGTAAAGTATATACAGATGCTGATTCTGAGATCTTCCCTGTGTTTAAGGTGTATATTGGTTTATTCAAATTTTTTAAATGCCTTTTGCAGATTTCCAGCATGATCAATGTTAATTGTCACCCTAGCATCTGGCACATTCTGATTAAGTGTTAAATATTTAATTTGTCATATTGAAACAATTCAGCAATAAACTGAACTTTTTCAAGACAGCTAGTCTTTCAGTTATATAAATCTGATAGTTTTCATTTCATTTTATGTGATTATAGCTTGTGGTTTGTTTATAAGTAATTATTAAAGCTCATGCTGTTTTTCATTGATGTAAAACAGGATACTGTTTTCGCTTGTTTTTAATTTTTTTTTTTTTTGGCTGCACTGGGTCTTTGTTGCTGCCTGCGGACTTTGTCTAGTTGCAGCGAGCGGGGGCTACTCTTGGTTGCAGTGTGCGGGCTTCTCATTGTGGTGGCTCCTGTTGTTGGGGAGCACAGGCTCTTGGCACTCGCGCTTCAGTAGGTGTGGTACAGTCCTAGTTGCTATGGCTTGTGGAATCTTTCAGAACCAGGGACTGAACCCGTGTTCCCTGCATTGGCAGACAGATTCTCATCCACCATACCACTGGGGAAATCAGGGATACTGTTTTTAATATTAGCATTATCATTGTTATTTATCCCACTTGGTTTGAGTACTTATACATCACTGCTTCATTTTTGTTGAGCATTGAGCGTACTGTTTCATTTTGGACACTGCCTCAGAACCCATTGGATAGTATAGTGTTCCATTTATGCACCTTATTACTCTTCTAAAGTCTGAAAAATCTGAAATTCCATAACATACCCGGCCCCCAGAATTTCAGTGATAAGATTGTTGGATTTCCTGTGTAAATCTAAATTTGAAAATTATACAAAGATTTTATACTCTAATAACAGATATATCATTTTATATCTCCAGGAGAAAAGGTATTACATATTCATATACAAACTTGTAAAATTGTGTAATAAATAATGTTAAGTGAGGAAAGCTGAGCAAAGTATTTTATGATTATAATATTGTGCATGTATGGAATAATGATAGGAAGAAAACAAGAAATTAAACCTGTTGCTTATCATGTAATTTTTAGTAGCTTAATACTTGTGCATTTTTTCATAATGCTTTGATGTTTTTAAAGCTAAATATAAATGAAAACATTCAAATCCTTTTTATCTTACTCTCTTCCTGACCCTACCACATACACCCCTTTATTTTTTCCCCAGATAATGTTTTTATTATTTTCTGACAACTTCCTTTAGAGTTTCTTTTAGGCAGATACTAGTAATTAAAAGTATATACTTTTTCTTCTCATAGTCTTATGTGAAAGTTAGCAGACAATAATATATTCTGCTTTTTGCTTTTTACGTTAATATGTTTTGTCAGCTTTCAGTTATCAGTGCTTGGAGTCTCCTCGTTAGTTTCTAAGATGCATTGTTTTCCATTGCATGTATATACCACAGTGTCCTTAACTAGGTCCCTATTGATGGATACATGGTTTGTTCCCAGTGTTTTACTTCTACAAGCAGTGTATAGTGAATGACTTTGTACATACATAATTTCAGATGTATAGAGGTATATCTACACATTTCTATAGAATAAGTTACTATAAATTTGATTGCTTGGTCAGAGAGTAAATACCTTGGTACTTTTTTAGTTTTTGTCAAATTACTCTCCTTAGGTTTGTACCATTTTGTGCTTTGACCTGCAGGGCATGATGGTACCTGTTTCTTTATCTTGTTTCTTATAAATTGTATAATAAAATCTTTTCATTTTAATTAGATGCAATTTATATGTTCTAGATCAGTGATTTTCAAATAAGGATTGGAGGAGGTGAGATTATGAGACTTCAAAGAATGATAACATCAGCATACATATTTGTCAAATATTTGGGTGTCTTCTTATAGGTTATTCTTATAAGCATTGGGGATACAGTAGTGGAGAAGGTAGACCTAATGTTTAGTGAAACAATAAATAAGAAATAGAAAAGATCATTAGTAATAATGTTCTATAGAGTGAGAAGTTAGAGGAAGTGGTAATTAAGATCAAGTGCCAGGAGATGGTATCAGAGCTGAAGAATAAGAAAGAACCAGCCATATGAAGAGTAGGGGGGAGATCCTTAGATGAAAAAGGTCAGAGATCAAGACCCAAAAAGCCGGAAAGAACTTGGTTGCTGAGTCTCATATATAATGCAGAGCTGAATGAGATAAAGCCAGGGAGGTAAGCTAGGACTTAGCTTCTTACCATGTAGATATTTATAGGTCATGGTAACAAGTTTGAGTTTTACTGTTAAATGCTGTGGGAGGCCACTGAGAGGTAGGATAAAAAACATGATACATTTTTTTGATTTGCTATATTTGCTTCAGTTTTTTATTTAAATTTTATTCATTATTTTATTTTTGTTTGTGCTGGGTCTTTGCTTTACAAGAGCTTTTTCTCTAGTTGTGGTGAGTGGGGGCTTCTCTCTAGTTGTGGTGCGGGGGCTTCTCTTTGCAGTAGCTTCTCTTGTTGCGGAGCACGGGCTTTTGAGCTTGCAGGCTTCAGAAGCGCTTGGGCTCAGTGGTTGTGACACACAGCTTAGTTGCCCCACAGCATGTGAAATCTTCCTGGACTAGGAATTAAACCCCTGTCCCCTGCATTGGCAGGCAGATTCTTAACCATTGGACCACCAGGGAAGTCCTTTGCTTCAGTTTTTTACTTTTACTTTTGAAATAATTTTAGGTTTACAGTAAAGTGGCAAAGATGGTACAGAGAGTTCCCATATAACCTTTAATCAGCCCCTCCTAATTTTAACCTGTTACATAAACATGACACATTTATTAGTACTAAGAAATGAACATTAGTAATAATGTTATTACTGAATTACAGACTTCATTCAGATTTCCCCATCATGTCTCATTCTTCTTTGATCTGTGAGGTATGCTGTAGAAATCCCTCAATTTAGGATTGTTTGATGTTTTCTTATGCTTAGACCAAGGTTATGTGTCTTAGGCCCTTTCTCAGTATATTATATCAGGGGCATGTATATGTTCAGTTGCTAAGTCGTGTCCAGCTCTTTTGCAGCCCCATGGACTGTAGCCCTGCCAGGCTTCTCTGTCCATGGGATTTCCCAGGCAAGAATACTGGAGTGGGTAGCCACATCTTCCTCCAGGGGACCTTGACCCAGGGATCAAACCTGCATCTCCAGCACTGGCAGCATATTCTTTACCACTGAGCCATCTGGGAAGCCCATCAGGGGGCATTACCTCTGGTGCTATTAACTTGGGTCATTTGCTTAAGTTGGTATCTGCTAGCTTTCTCCACTACAGAAGTCCCCCCACCCTCATACTCTGTTCCTTACAGGCAGGTTACTGAGCCTAGACAATGGTCCAAGTGGAGGAAAGGGCATTAAGTTACAACTCCTGAAGGAAAGAGTATCAAAGAATTTGTTACAACCACCACAATAGGGCAATAATTAATAAGTATTTGGAGGAACTATTATGACCAACTTGGACTGCAAGGAGATCATTCCCTGGTGGCTTAGATGGTAGAGCATCTGCCTACAATGTGGGAGACCCAGGTTCAATCCCTGGGTTGGGAAGATCTCCTGGAGAAGGAAATGGCAACCCACTCCAGTATTCTGCCTGGAAAATCCCATGGACAGAGGACCCTGGTAGGCTACAATCCATGCAAAGAGTCGGACACGACTGAGCGACTTCACTCATGACCAACCTAGATAGCATATTAAAAAGCAGAGACATTACTTTGCCAACAAAGGTCCGTCTAGTCAAGGCTATGGTTTTTCCAGTGGTCATGTATAGATGTGAGAGTTGGACTGTGAAGAAAGCTGAGCGCTGAAGAATTGATGCTTTTGAACTGTGGTGTTGGAGAAGACTCTTGAGAGTCCCTTGGACTGCAAGGAGATCCAACCAGTCCATTCTAAAGGAGATCAGTCCTGGGTGTTCATTGGAAGGACTGATGTTGAAGCTGAAACTCCAATACTTTGGCCACCTCATGCGAAGAGTTAACTCATTGGAAAAGACCCTGATGCTGGGAGGGATTGGGGGCAGGAGGAGAAGGGGACAAGAAGGGGATGAGATGGCTGGATGGCATCACAGACTCGATGGACATGAGTCTGAGTGAACTCCGGGAGTTGGTGATGGACAGGGAGGCCTGGCGTGCTGCGATTCATGGGGTTGCAAAGAGTTGGACATGACTGAGTGACTGAACTGAACTGGAGGAACTATTTTGCGTTTATGCAAATATGCTTAAGGTTTCAGCAGTTAATTTTAGCTTTATTAGGAGATAATGCATGTAACAATATAATTATTTTTAAAAAGAACACACATGCCATTGTGTGTGGACATGGATTGGAGGTGGCTTTGGAAAGAGGTGATATGAGATCATCAGGTACTAGAACAAGACAGAGGTGCTAGCTTTGGCTCAGGTATTGGCAATGAAACTAAAGTAGAGTAGATCAATCCAGTATTTTTATAGAGACTCAGTGATTGGGTTGGAGAGGGAGGAAAAGTAGGAGAAAGTTGGTGCCCAAATATTTGGTGTTTTACCTGATGGATATAATATTTTTATACAATGTTAAAATTAGTAGAGTAAATATGTATTAGTTATCTATTGCTATTTAACAGATAACCTTTAAAATTTAGCAGCTTAAAATAATAGTAACCACTAATACCCCAGAGTTTCTATGGATCTGAAATTCAGAAGCAGCTTAATCTAGTGATTCTGATTTAGAGTCTCATGAGGCAATGCAAAGAAATAGAGGAAAACAACAGAATGGGAAACTCTAGGGATCTCTTCAAGAAAATCAGAGATACCAAAGGAACATTTCATGCAAAGATGAGCTCGATAAAGGACAGAAATGGTATGGACCTAACAGAAGCAGAAGATATTAAGAAAAGATGGCAAGAATACACAGATTCTAGAAAAAAAGATCTTCACGACCCAGATAATCACGATGGTGTGATCACTGACCTTGAGCCAGACATCCTGGAATGTGAACTCAAGTGGGCCTTAGAAAGCATCACTACAAACAAAGCTAGTGGAGGTGATGGAATTCCAGTTGAGCTATTCCTAATCCTGAAAGATGATGCTGTGAAAGTGCTGCACTCAATATGCCAGCACATTTGGAAAACTCAGCAGTGGCCACAGGACTGGAAAAGGTCAGTTTTCATTCCAATCCCAAAGAAAGGCAATGCCAAAGAATGCTCAAACTACCGCACAGTTGCACTCATCTCACACGCTAGTAAAGTAATGCTCAAAATTCTCCAAGCCAGGCTTCAGCAATATGTGAACCGTGAACTTCCTGAGGTTCAAGCTGGTTTTAGAAAAGGCAGAGGAACCAGAGATCAAATTGCCAACATCCGCTGGATCATGGAAAAAGTAAGAGAGTTCCAGAAAAACATCTATTTCTGCTTTATTGACTATGCCAAAGCCTTTGACTGTGTGGATCACAATAAACTGTGGAAAATTCTGAAAGAGATGGGAATTCCAGACCACCTGATCTGCCTCTTGAGAAATCTGTATGCAGGTCAGGAAGCAACAGTTAGAACTGGACATGTAACAACAGACTGGTTCCAAATAGGAAAAGGAGTTCGTCAAGGCTGTATATTGTCACCCTGTTTATTTAACTTCTATGCAGAGTACATCATGAGAAACGCTGGGCTGGAAGAAGCACAAGCTGGAATCAAGATTGCCGGGAGAAATATCAATAACCTCAGATATGCAGATGACACCACCCTTATGGCAGTAAGTGAAGAGGAACTCAAAAGCCTCTTGATGAAAGTGAAAGAGGAGAGTGAAAAAGTTGGCTTAAAGCTCAACATTCAGAAAATGAAGATCATGACATCCAGTCCCATCACTTCATGGCAAATAGATGGGGAAACAGTGGAAACAGTGTCAGACTTTGTTTTTCTGGGCTCCAAAATCACTACAGATGGGACTGTAGCCATGAAATTAAAAGATGCTTACTCCTTGGAAGGAAAGTTACGACCAATCTAGATAGCATATTCAAAAGCAGAGACATTACTTTGCCAACAAAGGTCCATTTAGTCAAGGCTATGGTTTTTCCTGTGGTCATGTATGGATGTGAGAGTTGGACTGTGAAGAAGGCTGAGCGCCGAAGAATTGATGCTTTTGAACTGTGGTGTTGGAGAAGACTCTTGAGAGTCCCTTGGACTGCAAGGAGATCCAACCAGTCCGTTCTGAAGGAGATCAGCCCTGGGATTTCTTTGGAAGTAAGAACTTCCAAATGATGCTGAAGCTGAAACTCCAGTACTTTGGCCACCTCATGGGAAGAGTTGACTCATTGGAAAAGACTCTGATGCTGGGAGGGATTGGGGGCAGGAGGAGAAGGGGACGACAGAGGATGAGATGGCTGGATGGCATCACTGACTCGATGGACGTGAGTCTGAGTGAACTCCGGGAGTTGGTGATGGACAGGGAGGCCTGGCGTGCTGCAATTCATGGGGTTGCAAACAGTTGGACACGACTGCGCGACTGATCTGATCTGATCTGATCTGAGGCTACTGTCTTCTCAGGCTTAGCTAAAGCTAAAGGATGAGGCTGTTTAAGTGGCACACTCAGTGGTTGCAAGGTGGTGCTGGCTGTTGGAAAGAGATCTTGGTCCTCAAGGGGCTCTGTCTTAGCAAAGGATACAGACAGACACACCATTACAATGCAGTATGAGTGGTGCTATGATTGAGGTGGTACATTGGATCCTGTAATGTGAGTTTAGTGTTAGATTTATGGTTCAAGCAAAGCTCACTAAGGAATGATTCAGCTGAGACCTTAAGGATGTGTAGGAGTTAGTTGAGGAAAGGCAACAGAGAGTTCACTAGGCGAAGGGAATAGCACATGTGAAGAGCAAAACAGAGAAGGTTGTTTGCTTGAACTAAAAGTTCATTCGAGTTGGAGGGGAGTGTGTGATAAGGAATACTGGTAATATATGAAGCTAGAGCAGTAGATAGGGAAGCCAAATCATGGGGAATCCTGGACACCAGTAAAAGAACCTGTTATCTCAAGATCTGTGGAGTACTATTAAAGTGTTTAAAATAAGGGAGTGACAGAGATTTGAGTTTTATTAAACATAGACACAATGGTGTGTTGGAACTAGCTGGTAAAGGCTTGCAAGAACCAATTGTTAAATTTTCAGGAATTTTGTGACACAATTGTTAAACAGCCATATTAAAAATTAAATTATTTAACATAATTAACAAATTATGATAAAATAATGATAGTAAATACTCAAACTTCATGATTTCCTAATTTTTACATTTTACTATTATCTGTGCATTTCAGATTATTTATACTTAACTATATCTGTATTGTAGACATACCATGGTGTGCCACTGATGTTATCTTCAGGTTTGAAGTTTTAAAAAATTTTGATATTACTGTCAGGTGCTTAATTTCTCCTATGGTCACCATGCTGCACATTTTTGATACTGATTGCTAAATTTCAACTCAAGTTAATATTTCATCAATATTATATATTTTTGTATATCCCATCTTTCTCTTCTGTTATCTCCTTTTTAGTATAAAGTAAATATTCATTAACATTCATTGCCTCAAAATGTAATTTTAAAAATATTATCTAGCTAATATACAGTGTTTATATTCCCTATCAATCTATTGCCCTAGTTACATATTTGAAAGTTCTCAATAATTGTTCTTGGATAAAAAATTAATTTTTCACAGTCAACAGTAATTTTAATAGTTTTAATAACTTTTAATTTAAAAGTTTGAGCAATATTTATATACAAGTGCTCTTAAATATGGAATGCTGTTCTGTATATTTATTCTTCATTTTATACCAAGTTCAAGATATAATGGCATTTAAAAAGATTTTTTTATTGGAGTATAGTTGATTCACAATGTTGTGTTAGTTATAATGGCACTTTTTTCACCTCTGATTTAATCAGGAGTCTATTTGTTACTTTCTAAATTTGAGGCAAGTTACAGTGTCTATGTTTTATTAATGGTTTGGTTTATTGTGTGGTTTATTTTTGATTTGTTTTGTTTACCACCCTAGAACAAGGAAGAAGTGATGGCTGTGAGACTCCGGGAAGCAGATAGCATAGCAGCTGTTGCTGAACTACAGCAGCACATTGCTGAGCTTGAAATCCAGGTACCATATGAAAATAGTAAAGTAAATGTAGTAATAATGCAGTTATTTCCCCTTTCCTCTGCACCTGGATAGTGACTTATGTCTTCATCCTAATGACTGTGTTTCTGTTTTCAACACTTCTTTCCAAGTCCAGTTTTTTAAATTGCAATAAAAATATACTTATTGCAGTAAAATTTACAATTTTAATGTATACAGCCTGTTTCATTAAGTACATTCTCATTGTTGTGCAACCAATTTCCAAAACTCTTCACCTTGTAAAACTGAAACTTTGTGCCTATTCAACAACTCCCCATTCCCTTCTTCCCTGGAAACCACTCTTGTACTTTCTGTCTCTAAATTTGACTCCTCTAATTAATCTCATGTAAGTAAAAATCATAGAGTATTTGTTTTTCTGTGACTGGCTTATTTTACTAAGGGTAATGTCCTCAAGGTTCATTCATGTTGTAATGTTGTATCAGAATTTCCTTCCTTTTTATGGCTGAATAATACTCCATTGTGTGTGCATACTACTTTTTGTTTATCTGTTTATTCATTGATGAACATTTAGATTGCTTCTGCCTTTTGGCTGTTGTGAGTAATGCTGCTATGACTATGAGTGTACAAATGACTATTTGAGCCCATGTTTTCATTTGTGGGGGGTATATACCCAGAAGTGAAATTGCTGAATCATGTGGTAATTCTGTGTTTAATTTTTTGAGGAATTGTTATACTGTTTTCCACAGTACCTGCACAATTTTACATTCTTACCAACAATTCACAGGGGACTAGTTTTTCCACATCCTCACCAATACTTGTTAATTCTCTGTGTTGTCCTTTTTTTTTTTTAAGTAATCATCCTAATGAGTATAAAGTGGTATCTCATTGTGCTTTTGATTTGCATTTCCCTAGTGATTAATAAAGGTCTTCCCTCGTAGCTCAGTTGGTAAAGAATCTGCCTGCAATGCAGGAGACCCAGGTTCAATTCCTGGGTCCAGAAGATCCCCTGGAGAAGGAGATGGCAACCCACTCCAGTATTCTTGCCTGGAAAATCCCATGGACAGAATAGCCTGGTGGGTTACAGTCTGTGTGGTTGCAAGACTGGGACACGACCTAGCAACTAAACCACCACCAGTGATTAATAATGTTGACCATCTTTTCATGTGCTTATTTGCCATTATGTCTTCTTTAGGGAAATGGTAGGTTCAGTACTTTGCCTGATTTTTAAATGGATTGTTGTTGAGTTACGGAAGTTTCTTATATATTCTCAAGCTCAATCCATATCAGATATATGCAAATATTTTTGAAGGTATTTCCTCTCATTCTGTGGGCTATCTTTTTGTTTTGTTGTTAATGTCCTCTGATACACAAAAGTTTTTATTTTTGAGGTCCAACTTACCTATTTTTCCTTTTGTTACCTGTATCGTATTTCCTTATTGTCAAAGCTATCTTTGAAAGAAAATTCAAAACTTTGAAAATAAGTGTTTTGTCATTTATTATGAACTATTTACTTTATAATATAAATACATTTGTTTTCTATTATTTGCATTATGGGCAAAATATTATGTTTAAAAATCTTATTTTTAAAAATGTTTTATTACATTCTGTTCCAACCCATAATACAGTTTTGGCTGGAACATCTAGAATTTTCTTCCCACCTGAAATGCCTTTTTGTCTGTAAATTTCAATTTAAGATCTGGGTCGAAAGTAATCCTAACACATTATGATTTGCAGAAGTTTATAAAACAGTATCCTTTATGTTCTGTTGATAGTATTCCCCAGAAATTATTGCATATCCACAAAAACTTCAGGGCTTCCCTGATAGCTCAGTTGGTAAAGAATTCGCCTGCAATGCAGGAGACCCTGGTTCAATTGCTGGGTCAGGAAGATCCTCTGGAGAAAGGATAGGCTACCCACTTTAGTATTCTTGGGCTTCCCCTGTGGCTCAGCTGGTAAAGAATCCACCTGCAGTGCACAAGACCTGGGTTCGATCCCTGGGTTGGGAAGATCCCCCAGAGAAGGGAAAGTCTACCCACTCCAGTATTCTCTGGAGAATTTGATAGGGTCGCAAACAGTTGGACATGGCTGAGTGACTTTAACTTTCACTTTCAAAGAAAAACTTCAGACAAGAACCAACTGCATAAGATATCTGTAATCAGCTATTTAAGTCATGCTATCATATGCAATTCTAGTTTTAGTCCTTTTATATCATGAAAATTATAAAATTTTGTCACATTTCTGTACATCTTAGTCACAAAATAGCAAGATTTGAATTACTCCTTTTGTTGATTCTTAAATGCTAATTAAAATGAAGAATGGTATGCTGCATACTTTGTTTAAAATGAAATATAACACGTATTTCACCAGTTTTAAAAAACAAAAGGAATGCATAAAATTTTACTATTAAATTTTTTTTTTTTTTTTTTTTTTTTTTTACTGTTAATAGGAGTATGTTAGCCTCAAATGTCTCATAAGTGAATCCTAATTGCTGGTTCATTGGTATTTTTTCAATACTTAACTAGCTGGAGCTTATCTCATTTGTCATTATTGACCCCTTTGTCCTCTTAGCTTTTTTCCTCTCTTGGCTTTCCTAGCACCATCCACTTTTGACTCTTTGCTTGTTGAAGTTGTTTTCAATTCTGTGTGTTTGTATTCCTCTGAGAATCCAAGATTTTTATGTTTTTAAAAACTATTCAGTGTACAATGAAGGACCTCACTTATATAGCTTCAAGGGCCATCTTTACAACAATAAATTCTAATCTGTCTCCATCCTAGCATGTTTCCTCCTAACTAACACTCTTATATCCTATTTAAAAATTATTTATTTATTTGACTGTGCCAGGTCTTAGTTGGGGCAAGTAGGATCTTTAGTTGTGGCATGCGAACTCTTAGTTGCAGCACATTGAATCTCTTCCCTGACCAGAGATTGATCCCAGGCCCCCTGCATCGGGAGCATGGAGTCTTACCAGGGAAGTCCCATAATCTTACATCTTTTAAAAAAATTATGAACATAGTATACAGAAAAGTTCATAAAACAAAGCTACATTATATGTAAAAACAGTATCCATATAACTAATACTTGGGTCAAGATAGAATATTGTCTGTATTCCAGAAGTCTGTGCGATCACACCCTGCTCCCTTATCCTGAACTTCATAGCAGTGACTCCTCTGCTTTACCTTACAGCAGTGTCATCTTGGAAAATCCCATGGACGGAGGAGCCTGGTGGGCTGCAGTCCATGGGGTCGCTGAGGGTCGGACATGACTGAGCGACTTCCCTTTCACTTTTCACTTTCATGCATTGGAGAAGGACATGGCAGCCCACTCCAGTGCTCTTGCCTGGAGAATCCCAGGGACGGGGGAGCCTCGTGGGCTGCCGTCTGTGGGGTCGCACAGAGTCGGGCACGACTGAAGCGACTTAGCAGCAGTGTCATCTTTGTATTCATCTCTCATCCATACAGTTTAGTTTTCTGTTTCTGAATTTCGTGTAGAGTCATGTTGAATATTTGTGTCTCTTCTTTCTCTGTTCACCGTTACTTTAGTGAGTCATCATTTTTCTCATTGCAACAGTTCCATTTTATAAATATATCGCAATGTGTATGTGCATTTTAATTTTAGTGGTCATTTGTAAATTTCCAGATTGGGACTGTTACAAACAATGCTGTGATTATAAGCAATCTTATACACTATACTGACCACAAATGCACAAGAGTTTCTTTAGCATGTATGGCAGGGTATGGAATGACTGGGTCATAAGCATGCAGATCTTCAGTTTTGTTTTCCAAAGTGTTTGTGCCAGTTTTAACTTCCATCCACAGCATATGAAAGTTCTGTTGTTCCACAGCACTTGGTGGTGTCAGATGTTTTAATTTATGCCTGTCTGGTGGGTATGCAGTTATATTTCATCATGATTTTAATTTCCATTTGCTGTATTACTAATGAGGTTGGCAACTTGGATTTCATCTTTTATAGAGTGCCTATTACAATCTTCTGTATTTTTTCATGTGGGTTGTTTATCTTTTTCTTATGTGTATATAGTTCTTTTAAGTTTTATTTTTTTTTAATTGGAGGATATTTACTATACAATATTGTGATGGTTTCTGTCATATGTTTTATAGATATCTACTTCCATTTTGTAACTTGTCTTTTGTTGTTGTTTTTAACATATTATGCCTTTTGATCAGTAGACCAATGTTTTTAATGGACAGTAGAGAGTTCCTCCTGAAAGCTGTACAGGAACTCCAAATTCAACGTGTTTAAAATCAAATGTGTTTCTATTCCATCCAGTGTTTTTATACTTTTGTATCTCAAGTCTTGTTTGATGGTATCATCTCTTACCAAATTACTCAAACTTAGTAGGAATCACTTATGCCTTTCTTAATGTTCTGCCATATTTATCAAGGCTGAGTATGTACATTTTCAACTTTATTTGAGAATATGAAGTTATTTTCACAAAGTGCTTGTGCTAGTTAACATTCCTACTAGCATTTCAACTGCTCACCTACTCATGTAGATTTGCCTTCAGTGCAGTCAGTTCAGTTCAGATCAGTCACTCAGTCGTGTCCGACTCTGCGTCCGCATGCCAGGCTTCCCTGTTCATCACCAGCTCCCAGAGCTTGCTCAAACTCATGTCCATCGAGTCAGTGATGCATCCAACCATCTCATCCTATGTCGCCCCTTCTCCTCCTGCCTTCAGTCTTTCCCAGCATCAGGGTCTTTTCCAGTGACTCTGTCTTTGCATCAGGTGGCCAAAGAATTGGAGCTTCAGCGTCACCATCAGTCCTTCGAATGAATAGTCAGGACTGATTTCCTTTAGGATTGACTGGTTTCAGATATTTCTTAATAATTCATATAGATTAAACATGTCCAGCTCTTCAGTTTCTTCAAAAGATAAAAGTCATGGGTAAATATAAAACTAAATCAAAGGTAATTTTACTCATTTCAGAAACTTAAAAAAAAAATCTTTCATGGCCTTTCTGTTCCTCCCTGCTACTCCCTAATGTATCTGCATTCGTCCCTACCTGAACATCACAACTTCCTGTTCAACTTCTTTTTCTCTGGCCTGAGCTCTCCCATGGAGCCACCGAAATTATCTTTCTAAGGCATAAAAACCTTAATTGACTGCCTTTTACCTACCAAATCACATCAAAACTCCTCAGCACAAATGCTAGGCTTTTCATTATTGTTGAAACTTTCACCTCCAGCCTCTTCTTTGACCATTACCACCCTATCCTCTCTCCCTAGCACCTACACACAAACACACACACTCTCACTTTTTATAAGTTTTTATATTCTTTTAAAATTTTGTACCTTTTACAAGCTATCATGTCTTTAGAAAATTGCTGTTTTCCTGTATTCCCTAGTCCTCTGCTTTTTATGTCATTCTGCTTACTGAGTTTTCCTTGACCAGTTTGCTATTAATACATGTGATAGATATGTTTTCAGTAAACATCTTAATGATTCAACCTTCATTCATTTATTTATTATATACAAGTTAAAATCCATAAATAGATCTTTTGTTAAAATCCTAAACTCCTTTTTCAGTTAAAAAAACAATACATTTTAGGTTATGTTTAATCATGGAAATATTTTAGATCATTTTCAAGTTCCACTAGGGGGAGAACTCAACTTAGTCAAATATTTTTATACTTCAAACCTCTTCAAGACCAACTCTTCCAGTTACTATTGCTCTCTTGTAAATAAAAATTTTACCCACAAACCAAATTCTTTCAAACCCTTCATTTCATAAATTACATGACTATGTAATTAGTTATTGATAAAAATAAAGGCTACTTTTTAAAAAAGTAGTTGAGAAAATTGTACTTTTGTGAATGTCTCATTTAGATGAGGAAATACTCATTTATGTACATACTGTAGCATTCTGTAGAAGATATACTTATGAGGTTGAAGTTTATTGTATTTATTTTCAAAAAGTCTATAGTCAACTTGAAACTTTCAGGTCTGGTTCATAATCACTACCCTGCCATGTTATTCTGAGTGAACTACATTTGTAATATGCTTAATGTTCTTTATAATAATGCATTTTCCACAGTCTTTGGAGGAGCTATTTTACATTAGTGTCTCATAGTGAATTTAATTTTTTTTTTAATGTGGCATCTTTCAAATTTTAGCCATTTTCCTGAGCTATTTGTAAAAGTTATTGCTGAGGTTTCCTCCTCATCAAGCAGAATGACACTTATTAATGGATTTTAGTCACTATGTAATGCTTGTTTGAAGCAGATCATACCCTTATAGAATTAAGGGGTGAACTCTAAAGTGACATTAAATATAAAAAATATGATATCATGTATATCATTTTAATATTTTTCAGAGTAATCATTATGAACTTTAAATACTATATGATCTCACTTCATTCAGGTCTCTATAGTTTTCATAGATAAAGCTCCTGTTGCCAAATTTCTATCTAAAATAATATTCATATCCTAATCACTGTACCCTTATGCTACTTATATTTCTTCACAATTGTTTCTTGCCATAAATTATACATTTTTGTTGTTGTCCACTTCTCCACTAGAATGGAAGCTCCATAAGAGAGAAATGTTTGCCTGTTTTATTCAGTCACTGTCTTTCTCAGTGTTGGTATATAATGCTTAGTATATAACCATCATTCAAAAATTTGTATTTGAAGAAGTTAAATTAAGATAATAATTTGTTCACCTGTTGTTTCTACAATAAGTGGTTTTTATTGTATGTAATTTGAGTATTCAGAATTTTTTTTTAATTTAGCAGTTACCACTGTATTCACACATGTATGAATTTGTATTTTGATCATTAGGTCACTAGTGACTAGGAAAGATAAAATGAATGCAGACTCTGCCTAAGTGCATTTGCCATTAGACAGAAGGAGTGATTGAGCCTGGGTCCTTTCTTTGCAATATCACTGAGTAGAATTTAAAGCTCTGAAAATGTATGTACATTATTGGTGTTAGTAATAACTAACATTTATTAGTTAATAATAAGTGTTTTATAAATAATAAGTGTTTTAATTATTGTTTATTATTAGTTAACTTATAATATTAGTAATAACTAACTAATGTTATTGGTGTTACGAATAACACCAATAATAATAAAAGAGTTGGACATGACTGAGAGACAGAACAACAATTGTTAATGGCTTTAATTACATGTGAGATGATGCCATTGTTATCTTTTAAAGGAGAAATTTATTTTTTTCTTGCTATCTGCACATATACTTTACAAACTAATTGAATGGCTCAGGTTAATGGAATTTCTATAAGTAGCCTGCAAAAATAAATATGATGTACCTTGATCAGAATTAAAATGGTCAATAAACTTAGTTTTTATTGGAAACGAGAATTTTAGAATACTAAGTAACTCTGTGGTCACAATTTTTGTCTTTTTGTTTTCTTGTAATTGCTAGAGATTTTTTTGATTGGTTGACGGTATAGATTTTGAAGACAAACAACTTCTTAGCTGTCTTGTCTGACAAGTTATTTAACTTGATTTTGAATTTTCTCACTCAAACCTAAAGTTATCTCCTTTAGAGTTGGTATTAAATGAGAAAGCATGTATCAGGTTATCAAGTGTTCTTTCTTCCCTAACTAGTTTCCAGAAAATCAGCTTATCAATGACCTTATGTAAAAGATCACACTCAGCATTGTAAGGGCTTCCAAAAATTACAACCAAAATGCAGAAAGTCTTCTGAGTTCCCTTTAAGATAATTTTTATCCACTCCAGATAATGAATTTATCCCTTTCTAAGAATTAGATGTAGCTTCAAATTAAGAATTGCTTTGACTTTTTTCTGGGGGGGGAGGTGAACTTACTTCTGTCCACTGTAAGTTAGTCTTCATTTTTGTGTATTTAAAGTATTAATAGCTAGCATTATTGAATACTTAAAACTTGCCAGGCATTATTATTAGCAATACATTTGTATTTACTTATTTAATCCTTGTAACAGTCATATGATACTAGTTATTGTTAATATTCCATCTAATAGTGGAGGAAACGGAAGCATAAAGATTTTTAAATGAGATTTTATTGTAAGTTTAAGAACCCACTCTGTAACTTAAATTCCTTCCAGAACTAAAATGAAATTTTTTTTTCTTTAGTTTTACAAGTACTGTCATGTTAATTATATGGAGTTTCTTGATAGACTCACTCCTACAGCTTAGTTCCCTGTTCTTCACCTGTGTCTTTCAATAGCTCCCATGGCTTTCAGGATGAAATTCAAATTCTGGCTGTTCTCACAAGACCATTCCTGCTCTGATTCTTACCACCCTTTCTGACTTCATTTCCTGCTTTTCCCAGCATATACCTGTGCTTGAGCCACCATAAACTAGTTAAGAACTCTTTGAATCTGTCATTGAGATTCACTCTGTTTTTCTTCTCTCCTCTTTTGATCTTGCTTATCATTTCAAAGGTCTGATTAAGTGATCAGCCTTCCCTGATGATGCCAGTCCAGCCAATTTTGTTGTGTCTCTGCTCTCATAACCCCCTCTGTTATAGAGCTCTGTTATTTCATCTCATATTATATTAATCATTCTCATTTAAAAGCCCAGATTGTGGAGAACAGATTAAATTATTTAAGTGGAGTATTAGTTTCAATTCAGCAAATATTTATGGAATACATGCTATATACTAGTCACTACTCTAAACACTTTATAAGAATTAGTGAACAAAACTCATAAAAAAGATTCCTTTCCTCATTAGTCAAGCTTACTGGGAGAGAAAGAAATAGGATGAACAAAACAAATGAATCTTATAAGTGTGTAATTCAGAAGATGATGAGTACAATAGAAAAATGTAGGAAAAGGAGAGTGTTCGGGTGTTGAAGTAGGCTACCATTGCTATTTTAAATAATGTGATCTGGAAAGGCTCATTAGAAGGGGTTTTTTAAGCAAAGATTTGCAGTGCAGATTTGTGATAGGAATGCCCTGCTAAGGGAATCATACGAACAAAGGGCCTAATGCCAGGGGCACGTCTCAGTCCCCGAGTGGAGTAAGAGGGGACGTTAGAGGAAGTCTGAGAGGTAAATAGGGCCAAATATGTTATGGCCAAGAACTTTGGCCCTTCCTTAGTAAGGTAGAAAATCGTGGGAGGGTTCTGAGCATAGGAGTCATCAGTTAGATGACATTTAACCTTTTTAAAAAGATTAATTTGAACTTCATTCAGAAAAAAATATGCTTGTAGGAATTCATAGTATTTAGATAGGAGGAAATAGTGGTTAAAAATTGTTTCCTTCTCTTCATGGAATTTTCCACCTTTATTTTACTGATCCAAATGTTACTTACTAGTTGAGGACTATATTTTTGTATTGATACTCTCTGCACTTTCCAAGTGGTAGAACAAAACACAGAAAACTTAAGTTTTTGCTCAGTTCGTTGAGGAAAACAGATGAGAGTTGAACCCAAGCCTTCTGATATTTAACTGGAATTGAGTTTGTGTTTTGATTTTTATAAAGATAAACATATTAATTTGTCATAACCATATTAAACGCTTCTGTGAGCTAAGCACATCTATAAAATTAATGCTGCTTTGTTATAAATAATGAAAAGTTTTAAATTTAAAACAGTTCTATTCAAATCCAGATTTGTGTTCCTTTCCTGGTACCCAGTAACATTTACCCACTTTCGTTAGTTTGCCCAATAGATCACCTCTAGGGATGCCTCATATGGGCAATACCCCAACCACTCTTGGCTTAAAAACACCCACTCAGAATTCTGTTCTGACATAAAATGAGGGAGTTAGATTTAAATCAGTGTACCCAGATCAGTAGGCAGTTTTGACAGAGATAGAGAGGAAGTGATAAAAATCTTTACCATTTAACTTAAGAAAGTATATCTTAATAATGTAAAATTACAATGACATTACTAAATGATGGAGTTTATCATGAAGCTTTGTGATTAGTTTGTAAGTCCTAGTTTTCTGAGCTAATTTAACTTGTTAATAGTTTCACAGCAGGTGGTAGTTTATATGCCAACTCTTTACTAACAGACTTCTTTTTGGAGGATTGTTTTCCCCTTTAAGTACAATGGTTTCTGTTTTGAGCAACTTATTTAAATATTAAAATATTTTTCATTTTTCTTTCATGATCTTTCTTGAATTTTTAAGCATTTTAAAGTTAGGAAAATAGCTATTTTGTAATTTTATCTGGTCTTAATACTAGTTCTCAACAAAGAGAGTTAATGTATACAGAGTATTTTATTCAGCTTGCTATCTGGTCATTAGGTATTGTAAATTATGTTAATTTTTTTTTTTTAACTAAAGTGTTCAGAGTTGGTTCTCTGGTCTTCAGCTTTAGTATGCAATTAAATATAAAGGGATTAAGTATCTAGAGGTTTTTAAGATATTGCTGTATCTAGTAATGAAGGATGTCATTCACTTACCTGAGACCAGCTCTTAACAGCGTCTAAAGAATTAATGAAAGAATTAAGAATTAGACCCTCACTATCAATGATCATCTTGGAGTTATTAAAAATTAGTTTAGGGAATTCTGTGGTGGTGCAGTGATTAGGACTTGGTGCTTTCATGCCATGACCAGGGTTCAGTCCCTGTGTATGTGTACTTGCTCGTGTCAGACTCTTTGCCATCCCATGAACTGTAGCCTGCCAGGTTCCTCTGGCTGTGGAATTTCCCAGGCAAGAACACTGGAGTGGGTTGCCGTTTCCTTTTCCAGGGGATCTTCCTGACCCAGGGATCAAATCTGCGTTTCTTGCCATCTAGTGCATTGGGACGAAGAAGGCAATGGCAACCCACTCCAGTACTCTTGTCTGGCAAATCCCAGGCAAGAGGAGCCTGGTGGGCTGCACTCCATGGGGTTGCTAAGAGTCGGACACGACTGAATGACTTCACTTACACTTTTCACTTTCATGCATTGGAGAAGGAAATGGCAACCCACTCCAGTGTTCTTGCCTGGAGAATCCCAGGGACGGGGGAGCCTGGTGGGCTGCCGTCTATGGGGTCACACAGAGTCAGACACGACTGAAGCGACTTAGCAGCAGCAGCAATGCATTGGGAGGAGGATTCTTTACCATTGCGCCCCCTGGCAAGCCCTACTAGGGGAACTAAGAGGCCATAAGTGGTTTAATGTGGCCAAAAAAATTTAAAAAAAAATTAGTTTATGTACACTTAGCAAATAGATCTTGATTTCTAATACCATTCTCCAATAAAAGAAACCAAGGCTCCTCAGAGAAATAGCTGATTCCAGGCCTGGAACAGGAAATATACGAGATGAGCCTGGATATCTTACAATGTCAGAAAGTAAGGAAGCGCTCCAAAACAAAATAAAATAAAACCCTACATTAATGGAACAGAGAGGGGCCAACTGAAAAAGCTCCCAATGGCCAAAGGTGGAACAATATTTAAAATAGGAAAAAATTATTAACATAGTAGTAGATTATAGATCAAGGTGCAGTGAGTTAATAAATCAATAAATGAGGAAGAAGAGATAAATCTCTATGCAGAATTCCAAATAATTTTTGTAGATACTCTGCGTTTAAAAGGGAATCATAAATTTTACTCTTTAAATGTAGGCTGTGCACGGTGACTTCCTTCCATGGAGTCCAGAATGGAAAGGGTAAGGAAAAAAGACTTTTTTTTTTTTTTAAATATTTATTTATTTGGTTGAATTGGGTCTTAATTGTGGCGCTCTGGCTCAGCAGCTCTGCAGCACCTGGGATCTTAGTTCCCTGACCAGGGATTGAACCTGCATCCTCTGCATTAGAAGGCAGATTCCTAACCACTGGATCACTGGGGGAGTCCCCAACACTCACTTTTGAAAAGAAACCTGACAAAACACTGCCTAACCCAGATAATCAAATCAGCATCAACAGTTGTAAATCACACTGATAGTATATAGTCTTGATAGGATGTGATGAAATGGCACTTTACCTCTGTGGTCTTCCAGTAACCCATAATCACATTCTTGCTATGAAAATATCAGACAAATTTCAGTAGTGGGGCATCTGACAAAACACCTGACCAGTATGCCTTAAAACTGTCAAGGTCATCAAAAGCATGGAAAATCTGAGAGACTATCACAGCCAAGAGGAACCTAAGGAGACACAACAAGCAAACGTAATAGGGTATCCTGCATAGATCCTAGAACAGAGAAAGGACCTTGGGTTTAAAACAAAAAACAAAAACATCTAAGAAAATCTGAATAAACTTTAAACGTTAGTTACTAACAGTGTATCAGTGTTGGTTCACTAATTGTAACAACACAGAAGATACTAATAGGGGAAACAGTACAGAGGAGTATAGGGTACTCTCCTCAGTTTTTTGTAAACTTAAAACTGTTTGAGAATTGAAGTCTGTTATAAAAAATAATTTATGGGAATTCCCCAGAGGTCCAGTGGTCAGGACTCAGTGCTCTCACTGCAAGGGGCCTGGGTTCAATCCCTGATCAGGGAACTAAGATCCCACAAGCCATGCAATGCAGGTGGGAAAAAAAAATTTTTTTTTCAATTTTTTAAAAATTAAAAGTGCTTTATAAAAATTCCATGGCTTTTAGGAACCCCTGAAATTTGATAGAATTTTAAGTATAGGTCACAAAATTGATCTGTTTCTAATTAAATTGATCTATAAGAAATATTTTCTAGCTTTTGGGCCTTGTGCAAATGCTTATTTTTTTCATGTGTATATCTAACTGATCTAGTAAGAAACATCATTTTAAAAATGTGTTTGTGTCAGTGGGGGAAGGAGACAGTGGAACGAATTGAGGGAATAGCATAGAAATATATATATTACCATTGTAAACTAGATAGCAAGTGAGAATTTGCTATGTGACACAGGGCACACAGCCCAGTGTTCTGTGACAACCTAGAGGGATGGGATGGGGTGGGAGAAGGGAAGGGGGTTCAGGAGGGAGGGGACATATGTATACCTGTGGCTGATTCATGTTGATGTATGGCAGAGGCCAACACAATATTGTAAAGCAATTATCCTCCAATTAAAAAAAAGAAAATGCAATTAAATCAATCTTAATAGTGAGAAAAAATTTTATTTTCCTTTCCATACTTTTCAACTTACTTTATTATTTCTTAAAAATATTTATATGTACTTTTTTTTTCTAGTTACTAAAACATAAAGAGTATTCAAACCTTTTTGTCTGTGACTTGAAATTACAGGAAATTGTTTTAGAAACTTACCAATAGTACATGATATGAGTATGATTTGTTTTTAGATGTTTCAAATGAGTCACCTTGAAGTCATGGAGAGGCTACCATTTACCACATTTACTATTCTGAATAATTGTTCCTAAGGCAAAGTGCAAATCAGTAAAAACCTACTAAAGCTTAGTGGTTGCTATTGATGTTTCAGTAAGGTTATGTTGATTAATCACAGTGATTGCTTATCAACTGTCACGGATTTATTCAAATCATTATGTTTTCTGCTACTATCATAATTTCATATGTAGTTATAATTTACTTAATATATTTTGCTTTAACTGAAAAATATCACATTAGGACTTAGAAATTGTGCCGCTTCTTGTTGCAAGTTAATATGGTTGCCTCTGTGACCGTTGAACATAGTTTCATAATATAGCCTTAAAAAAAAGTATTATTTAACCTTTAGAACAGTCAAGATAGTGCCTTTTAATGGTCTCTAAAGTGGTTTAATTTTTACTGGGTAGAAAAAGAGCTCTTATATATCTTTATGTAGCATAATCTCTCTTTTTGTTACATTTTTTATCTGTGGGTATAATTTAAAATATTTTTTAATGTAAGCTTTACACTTGCATTTGAAACTAAGCAACCTGCATTGTGTCATGACCCCTTCTAATACCACAAACCTTCTGTAATACTACTCCGAGCAAAAAACCCACATCCTATGTATAACCTTAGATTTATTTTGAAATCTCTATGAAGAGAGCATAGAGAGATTACTAATTGTTTCTGTTATTTCCTTTAAGGGTGTGATATCTATTTGTAAACCATGTTTTAAGTTTTACTTTGTCAGGCTTAAAATATTAAAGTATATCAAGTACTGATTTCCTATTCAAGAGTTCCTGTATAAAAGTTTAAAAACTAATGATGTTTCAGTTTAGAATTGGGCAGTATGTTAGATGTCTGTAGGGAACTCAAGAAAGGAGAAAGCAGTGGAACTGACCGTAGCCAGCATTTCTAAAACACTGGCCAGCACAATACTAGCAAACAATTGCAATTTAAACAATAAGCTACCCCCACCCCCCCGTTTTATTCCCGCTCTTTTATTACTTCCTATTTTAGGTTTGCTTTGTATTCTTTATGTAACTTCTTAAGATGGATGCATAAATCTAACATTTTTAGTATTTAAAAGCATGGTTAACTACTCATCATAAGGAGAATGGTTAAACCATAGTAGATGCATATTTATAAAAGTCTGTATCTTTAAGAAAGAATAAGGAAAGCTCTGCAAGACATAATGAGAAAAATTATAGACAGTGTGTGTGATAATTCCATTTGTGTGTGTTAAAAAGTATCCACGTGTGTGTGTGTAAGTACATTGGGATGTCTACTGTGGTATCTATCATAGCCTGTCTGTGGAGAGTAAAGGGCTTGGTGCAGAAGAGTAAAGAGCACTTCAGTTTTTATACCATGTGAAATTATTTGATTACCATTATAATTTTTTAATGTACTTACATTTAAATAACTTTTGATGTAACCATTGCTAGAATGGAAATAAGAATTAGAGCCTCCAAATAATTACAGGAAAATAGCAATGAAGAATACTTGGTCAGCCTAGCAAAAATGTCACCTTTCTTCTCTGGCTTTAAAGTCTTTGAGTGGTCTGGCTCCTGCCTACTTCTGTGACTGAATCATAAATGGCATTCCCCTTCACATCATGCTCTAGCAGCACCAACTTTCTTTTTGTTTCTTGAACCAAGCTCTTTCACTCCTACAGGTTTTTGCTCTTGCTCTTCCCTGTATTTGGAATGCTGTGCTCCTTGATCTTCCCATGGCTGATCCCTTCTCGTCCTTTATATCTAAATTTAAAAGTCACCAACTCATAGAGATTTTTCCTGACCACCTTTGTCAAGTAAATCCCTAATGCTGTTACTCTCTATTTTATCATCATGTTTTATATTATTTGTAGCTCTTATAAGTGTCTGAAATTAACTTCACTTTAAAAATTAACTCACAGACACATGTAATATATTAGAACCTTGTTTGTCTTATTTACGGGTTTATCCTGTGTACCTGGCATATAATGGGTGATCAAAAAATAATTGTTGAATGAATCTTAGGGAGCAGGAAGCAGCCATATGTATGAAAACTTAATATTCTTATGCCACAAGAGGAGGTAGGTTCAAAGTACTGTTTTTCTTGAAATATAATTGATGTACTACAGTATTATATAAGTTTCAGGTGTGTAAATACTGAACAAAATTCATTTATTTAAATACTGCCCCAAAGGTGGATTGAAACTGCTCTTTTAATTTCCTACCCCAGCCATCTAACAAAATAGTAATTTTTTTTTAAGGCATATGCTTTCCCACTAAAAGGATCTTAGTCTTTCAAATAAACTTTCAAAGGAAAAGCTAAGGAAAGAAAGAAAACTGTTTTAGAGCACAAAGGCCTACTAGACCTCAGCTTCTAACCTCAACTATCTTCCCCTCTCCTTTGTCACCACGCTGTATAAGTAAGTCAGCAAAACCCTCAGAGCATTCAGTCATATCCCAAATGTGGCCAGAAGGAAAATAAGTATGTCTGACTGAGATGTTGTAGAAACTTTTAGGAGGAACGACCCAATGAAAGAGATTAGAAAGTGAACATCTGAGTCTAAATTAAAGTGAAGGCCTTGGAACAACACACTCTATTTCGGAAATTATCTGAATCCTGAAGTGCAGGTTTTGGCCTGTATCCCCCCAGTAATAGGTAATATGAATTAATAGTTATTAGGTAATACGAAATATCCAAGAAAATCTCAGAAGAATAAACAGAGCCCTTGTTTAGGTAGATTCTTCCTTTCCCCATGCTATCCCTCAGACCATGGAGAAATGAAAACAAACTTGAGCTTGGAGGGCACAGAAAATAGATTTTAAATATGATAGAAAAAGACTCAATGAGTAACTCACACCATTAGAGCATTTAGAATATGCTGGGAGAGAGTGAGAGCAGGAGGAGAAGGGGACGACAGAGGAAGAGATGGTTGGATGTCATCACCCACTCTACGGACATGGGTTTGGGTGGACTCTGGGAGTTGGTGATGGACAGGGAGGCCTGGCGTGCTACTGTTCATGGGGTCGCAAAGGGTCAGACACGACTGAATGACTGAACTGAACTGAACTGAACACCATTGCAGAAATCACAAAAGAATCACCTATTCAATGGACCATGCTGAAAATTGGACTATTGGCATAGAAGAAAAGCTTGAGAAAATATTCACAGTGAATGTAGAGGTTAAGAAGGTAAAGCATATTAGTTAATCTGACAGATACTCTAACACTGAGGATAATTGGTATCCCATCACAAATGGAAAGAAGATAAGTGCAAAAATAAGCAAGAAGAGGTCCTTGAAATTAATGAAGATTCAAATATGCAAATTAAAAGGATACCCCGTGTTCTAGGAAAATTTGACACAATGCTCCATAAACACTTAAAGCAAATTATGTACAAAGTTATATGGGAAGATTAAAGACTTGTCCTCCAGATTGCTCACAGCATATTCAGTGCCAGAAATCGACAGAGCAATGGCTATGCTGCAGTCTTTAGTACGATAGCCACTGGCCAGTCTCTTATGGTTGTAGCCTCATGTTGCACAGTAGCTACTAGCTCCCATATTAGATAGTGCAGATAGAGAACATTTCCATCACTGCAGAAAGTTATCTTAGTGCTAGTCTACAACATTCTGAGTTTGGCTGACCCAGAAATATTATAGTCAAACAATGTGTAAACCAGACAAACAGGTTGACATTTTCCAGTGTGAAAAGGTTGGTAGATTACTACTCTCATAATCTTGAAAAAAATTACTAGAGAGTGAAATCCAACTTAAAACAAGTTAAAATAAAGAATGATGAAATACAGGCACAATTTGCGAAAATGGAAAAATACTGAATCTGTTTAAATATAGAACCAACACTTTAAAAATATGGGAATAATGGTTACAAGTGAGAGAGTTTTTATTTTTTAATAAACTTTGACAATGTAAAAATAACATAGCTAATAAAAATCTAAAAGTTGAGGGGAAGGGAACTTGAAAGAAGGTATAAATGCACTCATATCCAAGCAAGATAGTCGATCAATACCACACACATTTAAAACGTTAATAAAATGTAGACTCTAACATCTTAATGATTTTTGTAATCTCTTTTATTTTGAGGTTTTCTAAAAAAGGAAATTATCTCTCATACTAAAGACACGCCTTGCATTCACTGTATTTTGTTTTCCTGTTAATTTCAGCTAATGTTTAATTTTCATTTTTGTATTTTTAGCTTTTCTTAAATTGCTTAAAGAGAACATGTAAATTTTACGGAAACAATTATTTTTCTTAAAGTCTGGCTGCACATATTACGTATTCCAAGATGTTAACATTGATCAATTCTGAAGAGTATGAATAGAAACAATTGTTACTGTCTTTGTTTTTTTTTTAATTAAAATTTTCTTCCTGCATTTTCCTCAAGTATTTAAGTTCCAGTGTACAAAAGATGAACTCCACATCCTAAGCTAAAGGTGATTAATGTTTGATGGAGGAATATATACAGAGGAAAAATGACTCTGGAAAAATGTAACTGTATTATTCAGAGCCAAGCCAAACCACCTCACCGAAATTGTTGAGAAAGGAAATTAATTTTATAGTTCAGTTCACTCGCTCAGTCGTGTCCAATTCTTTGCAACCCCATGGACTGCAGCACGCCAGGCTTCCCTGTCCATCACCAACTCCCAGAGCTTACTCAAACTTGTGTCCATTGAGTCAATAATGCCATCCAACCATCTCATCCTCTGTCGTCCCCTTCTCCTCCCACCTTCAGTCTTTCCCAGCATCAGGGTCTTCTCAGATGAGTCAGTTCTTCACATCAGGTGGCCAAAGTATTGAAGTTTCAGCTTTAGCATTAGTCCTTCCAATGAATATTCAGGACTGATTTCCTTTAGGATGGACTTTTTGAATCTCTTTGCTGTCCAAGGGACCCTCAAGAGTCTTCTCCAACACCACAGTATGAGTTACTAATTTGAAATTTATAAACTATTATTGACATTATGTGGCTGTCTTTGGTTTATCTTTGTTTTTTTGTACTTGGTCTCCCTTGACTTCATATGGGATGGGATTACTGAATTTGTAAGTAATATTTTAATTTTTTCATACTGACCCTCTATACTTAAAGTGTCTGGCTCTCTGTCAAGTTCTTTGAGGCGTGGGGAGGAGGTGCTGTACCACGTGGTTTGCAGGATCTTAGTTCCCCAACCAGGGATTGAACCCATGCTGCCTACAGTGGAAGTGCAGAGTCCTAGCCACCGGACTGCCAGGGAAGTGCCCCTGTCAAGATCTAATAGGTTGATAAAGATGCTTTTTAGCAAAATTATTGGTACGTGTATCCTTTAAACAGGCCACAGAAAGGCATGTCTTATCCTTGAGATGAATATATAGGAGTCATATATATGGTCATCTGATGCTAAGGAAGGTACATGAGAAAATTTGACAGCTAAGGACTGAAATCCCCAACTTCTGGCTTACTAATACTCGTTACAGAGGGTCCAGAAAAAGATAAACGAGTAACATAAGCCATGTCATTTTTGGAAAAAAACAATTCTAGCACATTTCCTGTTGTGATTTGTCTTAGAATTAAGGTACTAGTAATGAAATCTGATTTCCATTCTTGGCTAGCCGTGTGGTCTTTGATAACTAGCCATGAGTCTGTTTAATCTTCTAGTGCTGTTGTCACCAGGCTGTGCTTAGATCAGTTCATCTATGAGGACAGTATTCTAGGAAAGCACCTTACCAAAAAAGAACACTTATTATGAGTTTATCAGTCTGGAGAAAATCTGGTTAAGAGAAAGAAGCGCTGACGTAAGAATCCAGAGGATGGGAATAATAGATCTAGATCATAATTGTCATCAAGCTGGGAAAGGACAATCTAGAGAAAAAAAAGTGATGGATGTAAAATGACAGAGTGATGAAATGATGTTTGCATAGATCTGGAAAGGCTTTTTGTAACTAATTCTTCAGAAGTCTTGGTTTCTTAGACAGTACTCCCCAAAGGGTTTGTCCGGTATTAACTCAGCCTAGCATAACAGTGTTTATCGTTAGTAAATGGATACATCATCATATATCCTTTCCTCATAGGGGAAAAAGTGAGACAAAAGCTGCTCTACCATGCATAAGAGTACGTATTTGGAGTTAAGTTTGTGTTATCAAAAACAAAAAACTAAGAAACAGAGATAAATCTTTCACTGAGATGATAACCCCCATGACATGAAATTTAAAGAAAATTAAAATATGACAGTTTTAACTATCCAGAAGATGAATCACATTTTCTTCAGTTACAGTTTTTCTAGCAATGAGCACTCTCTCAGTAAGCAAGATAAAGCTTAATGAGTGGTTGTTTTATGCTTTTTTTTTTTTAAGGTTAGGTAGGACAGTTACTAACTCCTAGAGGGTGCATGCTGGAATATATAGTAGTAAAATGTGGTACCTGCAGTTAACATTCAGATAGTTCAAACAATACATATAAATAGAACAAAAGCAAATGTGGCAAAAGAGTAATTGGTGAATTTAAGGAGTATATGGATATTGTACTGTAATTTCAGCTCTTTGGTAGATTTAAAACTTTTAAAAACTAAAAAGCTAGAGAAAAATTTTGCAATAAGTTAATGATAGACTACATGCTTTTATATTTGATCTAGGGTGCTTTCTACTACCTCATCTACACATCTAGTATATTAAGTAGGTGTTAACTGGTTAAATTCTTTAAAAAAACAAAATCTTCTAAGCAAATTATCTGGTTGTAAAGAGTATGAAAAAACCTATGACTTGAAACACAGCTTTTAAAATCTGCTATCTTCCTGTCTAAGGAAGTGTCCTTCCTGTGGCAATATAGGGTAAGTTATAACCAGCATTAAAAACATAGATAAAGAAAGAAACAAGAATGGACTCTTAGGCTTGGCTATTACAATATCTCTTTAAAAATGAGACTTATTCATGAATTTAAACAAACCTGGACCCCTGCCTCTTTTCTCACTGCCACAATACTTTTTAATGTTGTACACTGCTAAACCACAGTTTTCTTCCAGACACTTGTTCAAAGCAACTTAACAACATATTTATCTCAGTTTTGTTGCAGCATAACATGCAAAATCATGCTCCGTAGAGCTACAGAGCATACACTTCACGTTTTCTCTTCCATCTTTTAGCTTGATATGCATCACCGTACTTAATCGTTCAACCTTTTAAATAGTATGTTGGAGTATAGTAAATATAGGTGAAAATATTTCTCATTAAAATGTCTACTTTCTGCTGTGCCTTGCACAAATACATAATTCATTTTTTTCCCTGCTGACCACAGCATTTATGATTTTTCAATCAATAGGTTGAAAATATTCCAGTAACAGAATATTGTCACATCCTGACCACAGCCATCTCTACCTTATTCTTTCTATGATTAAAGCTCTCAAAAGTTGCAGGAACAAAACAGGTGAAAACATATGCCTAAGGTTGTTAATCAGCAATCTAGGTGGTTGAATACCAGAATCACTACTCTAAGTAAAAGATTTCTCTCTACACATTCATGGGTTATATTAAAGAACATAACTCTAGGGCTATTAACAATCTGTTACCTGATTAAAAATTTACAGAATTGGATTCCATTTTCTCTTATTTATTGCCATATCTCCTCATAAATATTGGGGTTTTAAGTTTTAAAAGAATTCTTTTCTTGGTCCACAGATCTTTGGCTTTTTTTTTTTTTCTCATTCTTTAGAACAATTAGTTTTCAGTCTTACAGGTCATATGTGTAGAATTTTCTCAGATCCTAAACATTTTATTTAGTTCCTCATCATACATTACCAAACTTTAAAATTATATTTTCTGTTTGAAAGCTAGGTTAACCAAGAAAGGGATTTGAGTTCAAAATTGAACCAACCTCTGTAGACAGGGAACTGACCAGCTGAAACTATCACAGAAATAACATGAAGTGAAACTGATAGCAGAATTGAAAGAAATTAAAGAACCCTTGACAGCTCTCTTCTATTTTTGTTTTTAAATATATTTGTTCTGGAAACATAGAGACTATTTGTAAATAAGTTTTTGAGTCTTGGTCATTTACCTGAACATTCACTGTCATTGTAGTTTAAAAAATATCTCCTTTTCTTTTTTTAATATATAAAATTACACTATGTAAATTCTATAATGAGTATCAACTCATAAAATACTGAGATTTTTAAGAAAAAAATAAACATTTTCTACTTGGCATATGAATTTTAGATTTGTGTTTTTTAAGAAATAGTTAATTTTCAAAGATAGTTCAAACCACTGCATTTCAGTGTATTTTTGTCACACTGGTTATGTCAGAATCACCCCTTGTTCAGAGATTTCAAGCTTCATTCCCAGACATTTAGAATTCAGTAGATCAGAAATAGATTCTCTTAATCTATAAGTTTACAAAACTCCCAAAGTAATGTTTTTTTCATAATCATCTTTGGGAATCATTGTTTTAAGCATTTCATAGGTTATGTTGTTTACATTATGGTGTTTGTTTCCTTGGGCTTCCCAGGTGGTGCTAGTGGTAAAGAACCTGCCTGCCAATGAGACATAAGAGACATGTGTTCAACCCCTGGTCAGGAAGATCCCTGGAGGAGGGTACGGCAACCCACTCCAGTGTTCTTGCCTGGAGAATCCCATGGACAGAGGAGCCTGGTGGGCTACAACCCATAGGGTCTCAAAGAGTGGGACTTGACTAAAGTAGCACATGTGCATTTACTTAGACGTATTTTTTAAAATATTTATTAGGTAGGATGTTTTATTGCAGGTAACAGAAAATCCATTTCTGGTTTTGTTTATGGCATAAATAATATGGCTTAAATACTAAATGGTATTTATTGGCTTGTGTGCCTAAAAGTCCAGAAGTAAGTTATGCTTCAGGAAAAGTTTAGTTTGAGCTCCATCTTGTATTTAACCATGATTCTTAAGGCTCTACCCTCCTGATCATTTTTATCTTCTGGAGGTTTTCCTTATTGTGTTAAAATGGCTAACAAGTGAGCTTTATACCCATGTGTCATAAAATCCAGAATAAGAAACTATACCCCATACTTTGTGGCAAAAGTTTTGAGTGTCACACTTTGAGAAACTCCTGAACCAATCACTATGCAAAATAGATGTGTTTATCTTGTTTGGGTTAAATTCCACCAATCAGGGCCTACCTATGGAGTTGAGGATCAGGATAATTCCAATCCTATTACCACTACATAATGAAGGAGAGAGAATGGATTTTGAGGTAACAACCATAAAATCTACTGTATGTTATTATAGAGATGAACTATAACTTAGCCTGCTCCAAAATTATATTCTATTTAATGAAGTACTGATTGTATGGTTTAATCATATTCCTTTTTCATTTCTTGAGTTTTCAGTAAAATGTGAAGAAAGCAGTGTCCATTCTAAAGCAAAACATGGATTTCTGTTTTGCTTGTTTTTTTGTCCCCACTGCTTGGCATGTGGAATCTTAGTTTCCTGACCAGGAGTTGAACCCACATTCCCTGCAGTAGAAACATGGAGTCTTAACCACTGAACTGCCAGGGAAGTCCAAAAACATGGGTTTTTAAGTGAAGAATCATTAAGTAACTTTGGGAGATAAGAACAGTTTGGACCAAGTGCTTACCTTTTAGCAGACTGGGAAGGGAGAGGAAATTAGTTGTTTTTTATTGATGACTTCTTCCAATACTTTATTATGAAAAATTTCAAAAATACAGAAGTTGAAAGAATTGTGTTATAGTGAACACCATAAATTCACCACCTCCATTCTAAAATTAATATTTTGACATATTTGTTTTATCTCTTATTTCATCAGATACTTACCTATCCACCATTCTAGCGAATTTATTTTTTCAGTGCATGCCAGAGTAAGTTATAGTTGTCATACTTTACCCCAGTCACTTAAGCTTGCATATTATTAACTAGAATTATTAATGACCTTTTGACTAAGAGGTTCATATATAAAGCTCAGTGACTTGAGGCCTTAATATGAATTAGATTATTTTAGACATCATAATGATAATTCCTAAAATTATTTTTCAAAAGTAGATCCAAGTGTGAAATGTATGTTTAAAGCTTTTATAAATGTTACTTTATGCTATCTTGATGTAAAGTTTCTTTTACTGTGTGACAAAAAGTATTTAAGGTCTGTTCATTGAAATTGCTGAATGCCAAAATTGTTGACACGTTGGATCTCTCTTCCTTTAAGTTTGTTACTTACCTTATTGTTTTGCTTAGGAAACCAGTTAACTGGCAATCTGTTGTTATCAGCTGGACCAAAACAAAACCTCAAGAAAATTCAGGTTCATGGTAAATTTACCACTGTAGCTGACATTTTCCCACCATCTTATCAGAAAGAACCATGTGGACATTTCTTGAAAATAGAAAGGTGTAAAAATACTTTCAAAAAAACCCTTCAGTTCAGTTCAGTCACTCAGTCGTGTCCGACTTTTTGCGACCCCATGAATCGCAGCATGCCAGGCCTCCCTGTCCATCACCAACTCCCGGAGTTCACTCAAACTCACGTCCATCGAGTCAGTGATGCCATCCAGCCATCTCATCCTCTGTCATCCCCGTCTTCTCCTGCCCCCAATCCCTCCCAGCATCAGAGTCTTTTCCAATGAGTCAACTCTTCACATGAGGTGGCCAAAGTACTGAAGTTTCAGCTTTAGCATAAACATTAGATAATTGAATGAACTGCCACAGAAGTGAAATTAAATTGATACCTACTTATTAGACTATAGTAATTATATATGTTTTTTGGTATTATAAGCATACAGTTATACAATATTGTAAAGTTTAAAAATAAAATAAAATTAAAAAAAAACATACAGTTATTCAGTTTTTACATTTAAAAAGAATCTTTGAAAGACTTTATATTAACATATTTAAGTGAGACCCTATTTGTAGAATATAAAATCATAGACTTACAGATAAAACGTCATTTTTATACATTTCAGTTCATTATATAGCATTCAGGACATCTCTTACTTTTCATTTCTGTTATTGAAATATCAGCTATATTCCCTTAAAGCAGGCTATTGAATCAAAATACCCCAGGTGGAGCTTTCCACTTGTATCTGTCGCCCTGGTGTGCTCGTAATGTGTGACGGTGTGCCTGGATGGTAATTGTCTTCTCCTGGGGTAACTGCTAAAGTCTGGAGCCGCTTATTCACCCTTCCTCTTTCTTCAGTTTAGCCAGTGCCTTACAGGTTGTTTACTGGGGTATCTGTCCACAGAAACAGTGATTTAATAGGCATCAGAATGTTTTTATTTGTAAAAATTTTTCAAAAAAACTAACAGGAATCTTTATATTTAAATCTAAAAAGAACAACTATATGCAGTTAGATTTCATCAAATATATAGTGTTTCTCTTTGAAATTCTGCCTTTTTTCCTACAATTAATAGACATTGAAAGAACACCTATTTTTAACAATAAAATCTAAAAGGGCTTCTTTGATTTTCACAAGTGTCATTCAGGAGTCTTTTTTTAAGTTAAAAGCTTTTCATTTTTTATTGTAAAGTTTCTTAACTGCTCTGTTTTTTCATTAAATACTACCTTCCCTCCAAAGAAATCAAAGTGCTATAGCAAACTTTTTAGCCAAACCCTACAGTGACCCACCCACCTTTGGAAGAAACAAATCTCTGGAGTCATTTGATCATTTTTTGTAAAACAGACTTAATGATTTCTGTCTTGCCAAGCCTTTTTTCCAATGGTCTTAATTATTATTACTGGTCATTCTACAGCCATTCAGATCTAACACACTTCTACATTCTTACAGCTTTAGCACTTACCTTAGGCTTTGTCATTTTTTGTTGTTGTTTAGTTGCTAAGTTGTGTCTAACTCTTAGTGACCCCATGGACTATAGCCTACCAGGCTCCTCTCTCCATGGGGTTTTCTAGGCAAGAACACTGGAGTGGTTTTGCCGTTTTATTTACCCTGAAAATTTTACATTATCCCACATGATAATGTTGCTCTATGATGACCAAAATCCTCAAGACTTTTAACTTTCTTGAGGACCTAATTAAAAATCACCTTTATCCAAGTATGATTCCAACCCATAAACATTTAGCTTATTTCATTCAGAAGGATATCTTCCAAGTAGTAGATTGCGCTTATCATTTAATCACCTATTTCAAGAGAATTAATATGACATAGTAATAAAATTAGACTGAAATAAAAAGCCAGCTGAACACATATATTAAAATGGATAATTCTTATCACATTTCCTGGCTTTGGAAATATAGTTACTTACTAAAAATATGCTACCCTTTCTAATGTCACATAGGATTTAGAAAGTCCATTCTGTAAGAATAATGGCTTTATTTTATTTATATTAATGAATATTCTCCTTCCAAAAAATTTTTTCTACATTCTTCCTTGTCTTCCTTCTTCTTTCAGTTATTCACTACTTAATCCTTTCTACCTGATATCATCTTTTCCATCTTTAAGATATACAGGACTAAAGGTGGAGTAAGTCTAGAGCCAAGGAAAATCTTAGAATGAGATATAGTCATGCAACAGACTGAATATAGGTAGTGGGTTCATTAGTCTTTATTTTATTACACTTTTGTTCCTATTCTTCCTTTGAAATATTTCATTTAAAAAGTGGACTATTAAAAATAAGATGCAGGCATAAGGATATGTAAGTCGTATTAGATAACTGTAAATTGATAATATGGATCATATTAGCTTAGGGCCATAGATGCCAAGTAGCTATAGCATTTTAAATTCTTTTGGTATTGAAATTCCTGTGTAAATCAGAGGGAAAAGTGCAAGTGTTAGTCATTTAGTCATGTTCTACTCTTTGCGACCCCATGGATTGTAGCCCACCAGGCTCCTCTGTCCATGGGATTTCCTAGGTAAGAATACTAGAGTGGGTTGCCATTTCCTCCTTCCCAACCCAGGGATCGAACCTAGGTCTCCTGCATTGCAGGCAGATTTTTTACCATCTGAGCCACCAGGGAAGCCCTTAAATCAGCAGAGGCTAAAATAAGTATTTTTGTAACAAATCCAAGAAAGCTAATTTGTGAGTCCTTTGCATAGATCTCCATATATTCTGTTTCATTATTTCTCATGTTCAAAGTGCCATAATTTAAGGTAGAAAATGTGTCATCTATTGTTGTGACTCTTGAGCATCCAATTCACTCAGTCTTTCATTTAAGTGTCCTTATCTAGGAAATAGGAATAAAAATGTCATCACTGGCTCAATGGACATGAGTTTGAGCAAGCTCCAGGAGATGATGAAGGACAGGGAAGCCTGGAGTGCCACAGTCCTTGGGGTCGCAAAGAATCCTGCACGACTGAGGGACTGAACAACAACGGTTATACACGTTGTGATGATTACATGTAAAGGGCTTAGAACAATTCCTAGCTCATTGTAAGCCTGTCTTTCTCTACCACCACTCCTCCAATAGAGAAGCTCTACAGAAAATTGAGTAGCTATTTTCTCAGTTGTTCTAAGGATGATATAAAGCTAGTACCATTTTAGATGCATAGGAGGTAAGTTGGATCATTACATACAAGGATACTTTAGGCATTAGGGCTTAATTCCTGTCATAAGTAATATGAGTTTATATGTTCAGTCATATCCAACTCTTTGCAGCCCTGTGGACTGTATGTAGGCCAACAGGCTCTTCTGTCTGTGGAATTTTCCAGGCAAGAATACTGGAGTGGGTTGCCATTTCCTTCTCGAGGGCATCTTCCTGACCCAGGGATTGAACCTGTGTCTCCTCCATTGCAGGCAGATTCTTTACCCGCTGAGTCATTGGGGAAGCCTGTGGGGGAACCTCAATTGTGAAGGCCTAATAAGTGCTCAAGATATGTTAGCTTTTATTTTTTTGGTTATAAGTGACAGATCCATATTCAAACTGGTTTAAGTAATCAAGAGATTTTATTGGTTTATATAAATGAAAAAATCGGTAAGGAAGGCTTCAGAGATGGTTTGATTAGGATTCTATTTTGGTATCCTTGCTGTTCTATTGGTTCTGCTATCATTTCTCTGGCCATCGTATTAATATTTCTAAACTTTCAAAAGAATTTTTGTCTCAAATATGGGAATATGGCTAAAAACCATAAGGTGTCTTATGTATGTATTTTGAAGGACCTGCATGTTTGAAATATAGTAATTGTTAAATTAATTCTTTTTTTAGATGATTATATGTGTTTAAATGTATGAGAAAAGTTTTAAAGCCTGTGGAGTAGGGAATGGCAATCCACTCCTGTATTCTTGCCTGGAGAATTCCATGAACAGAGGAGCCTGGTGGGCTACAGTCCATGGGGTCACAAAGAGCAGACATGACTAAGCATTAACACTGACTAGACAGAAACAGTAGTAGTTCTTTTGTTGTTGTTTAGTCGCTAAGTCATTTCCAACTCTTTTGTGACCCCATAGACTGTAGCCTGCCAGGCTCCTCTTGCCAGGAAATTTCCATGGAATTTCCCAGGCAAGAATCCTGGAGTTGGTTGCCATTTTCTTCTCCAGGGTATCTCCCCGACCCAGGGATCAAACCCACATCTCCTGCATTGCAGGCGGCTTCTTACCACTGAGCCACCAGGGAAACTCAATTGTTTTTTTACCTCTCTACAAATATTAGTTACATCAAACTGCTTCAGCAGGCCACATTCCAAGAGAAGGTTTTTAAGTCAAATTTCCATAAGAAAAAAAGAGAGGGAAGGATCATATAGGAATAACTTGATGAAAGGATTGCAGAACAGACTAAAGGGTACATAAGAATGAAATGAAGGTGGCAGGAATAGAGTAACACAGAAGAGCAGTCTTGTTGGGGTGGTTGCCATTACTCTGCAAAGGAGCTGCCCATCCTGTTGCCAAGGCAGTTCTGGCTAGTTCTTCTTTTTGCTAAGGATGTTAGGGGGAGGGCATGTGGAAGCAAAGTAGAGGCTGCATGTGATTGCAGTCAGAATTCCAAACCAGATTATGTCCAAGGTCCCTTCTTACTGTGAGTGGAAAGACACATTTTCCACGTTGGAAAATGCTCTTCACTACAACCGATCACACTCAAGGTAATTGTACAGAACCTAAGGCACCTTTTACAACTTACTTTTAAGTAACTGATAAATGTTTAGATACCACTAAGATAACTTTTACAGGAACTCCAAAATTCTCTCAAATCACAATGTATTATCCTTCTGCTGCATGCTGATATTGAATGATCTTCAAGTACTATTCTTGAGATAATAGCAAGTGTAGAACAGCTTGTATGGTGTCTATAGTATGAGTAAAAATATGTGTGTATACATGTGAAGACTACATGAAAAAAACCGTTAACAGTGGTTGTCTCCATGAAAAGAAACTGAGTGGTGACTATTGAAGGTAAATTGGTACTTTTCTGACATCAGGAGTTGCTCAGTAGTTTTCAGTAGATGTCTCTGGATCAGAGCTTCTTAACATTTTAAACATCAGACATGGCCTCCTAAACAAATAATCTGAAGACACCAAAAACAATCCTGTTTTTTTCCCTTTACCTTACAAGTTCATTTGTTTTCAGGTGGTATAAGAAAAAGGCAGTTCCTCCTCTTTCCAGTCTGTCTCCCTGGAAAATGATTCCAGCATGATTCTGTAACTAGTTCTCAGGATTAGAGCACCTTTTAATCACATTGCTGAGCTAATTAAACAGAAGCTATTCAGAGCCATCTTCCCCTTGTAAGAGGGTTTTGAAGAACCTTTTCTCTTTTTTTTTTTTTTTTCTTTCTGTCCCCCAGCAAAAGCAACTTCCTACTGTAATTGTAGGAGGCTTACCACTTTCCCAATTAAGCATTGAATCTCTTATGGAATGGATAGAAAAGCATTTACCCTCAAAATGACTTAATAAATGGCTTTCAAATTCTAGGGTAATTTTTTTTCACTAGTAGACCCTTTTCAATTATTGATTTCTAAGAGTCTCTCAAAAGGTACAGTTTATAAATTGTGTTAATTATATTAATACAGTTAATCAGCATTATTTAGAAATAGTATAGTTTTCTATTAATTTTACAAAAATAGCTTGAGAATATATTTGTTCAGAATTTAGCCAGTTAAAGGATATGCACTTTATGCTGTCCTGAATCTTCAAATACTTGAGTACAGGCTGTGAAAATTGTCCCTTGATTTTGCTTTGTTATATTGTCACAAAACAGAAAGAAGAAGGAAAGCTTCAAGGACAGCTTAACAAGTCTGATTCTAACCAGTACATTAGGGAACTGAAAGATCAGATAGCAGAGCTGAATCATGAGGTAAGTGATAAATTTTGATCGTCACATATTTCTTTCTTCCTTCCTCTGTATTGTAACAACACTCTATTATTGCTTATGATTGACTCTTTCATGGTAAATATTTTTTGTGAATCTTTGATTATTATTAATAATAGTATTTTAGAAGATTATCTTCTTTTTAACACACATTTTTCTGTTCTAGTATTGAGGATTTGTTTTCCTTAAACCTCGTTAATCATATCTGAAATGATCAATTAATGTTTATATGGCAAATATTTTACTTTTTTATTGAGATCTGAAAACACTTGATTGTTTGCCTGGGTTTCAAAGTTACTTCAATTAAACTAAATTTTTCTTCTTATCTCTATAGTAGATTTGTGGTATTACCGTTGTGACTAAAGGGAAGTCTTTTTTACTCTTGTCTTCTTTTTCACTTCATAGCAGTATTACTGAGATTGCAAAAAAGGATACTTGCCTAATATCAGTTAACAGATTTCTTAGTATCTGAATACTTTTTAAACTGGCACTAACTTGAATCTGTGAGAGTCAACTCATGAAATTTTCAAGTAGTTTTTACTAGATAGTTTTATTATCCTAGGTAATTTAAATTATTTAAAATAGTGTGTTTTGTTAGAGAGACACTTTTTAATTAATGTGATTCTAGGTCAGTTTCCTTGGGTTTTTTCCTAATGATAACTATCTAATTAAACATAAATGGAAAAGTATGCTTCTTATATTGAACTATTTGTACAATAATATTTATTCACAGTGATTTGAAGGGGTAACATAAACCTCGCTTCTTAAGAAAGAAACTCATTTTCTTCACTAAATTAACTTAACCTCAAAGGAAAAAGTTTGGACATTACCCTTTCCTGGTATTACACTCTTCAGTTAAAGTCTGTATTTTGGGTAATACCTCCTGGAGGCAGTCAATCTAAGTAAATTCTGAATGAAAAGGAAAAAAGCTAACAAAAATGATAAATCTTAGATGTGGTTTAATTTAATTTGCCTTGAAGTTTTGTAGGTCTTTCCTATAAATACTGATTTTTCAGCTGTGATAGCATTTGAGGGATCCAAGATCATGTATAATCTTATTCATGTGAATTTTTTTATAATCTGATCTGATAGTCATACATGAAAGAACAAGTTACAAATAAGCATGTTCTAGAGATTCTTATTGAGAACCCTAGGGATTATTCCTTACATTCAAAAGATTTTCTCAAAGAAAATTATGGCTGAAATAAATCAATTTCCCATTTATAATTTTGACATCTAGTGATAAGGAAATATATCTTAACTAAAAATAATGATACTCTCTCCTCATCAGGAATGCCAGAAAATAGTTAACATGAGGTTTAACTTTAATGTCAGATTTTTAGGTGTGGCTTGTGAAAACAATCTTTAATTTTAGAACAGTTTGTGATAAGATGCTAATTGGGTGATTCAGAATAGGCCAGAATCGTGGGCTTAAACAAGTCCCAGTTAGAAAACAGTAGAGAGGAGAATGAGTATAGTTGGGGACCACACTCGCAACCCACTCCAGTATTCTTGCCTGGGAAATCCCATGGACAGGAGGCTGGCAGGCTATGGTCCATGGGTTGCAAAGAGTGGGACACAGCTTAGCAACTAAGCAGCAGCAGCAGCAGGAAACCACACAGGCACACAGAGGTGAGAGTGAGTATAGGGTTGGGAGTGGAGGAGGCCAGGTTTGATTCAGAAGTAATGTGACTGTGTTGGGGAAATAAAGTTAGACTGAATAGAATAGTTTATGGTTAATATTCAAAGCTAGAAGAGATTAAGTTTGCTAGATATTGTGAAACCACTATAGGTCTTTAGTTGGAGACTTATTTTCATTATGTTTTTGGAGCAAATTTTAACAGTATTCACCTGTTCAAAGTTTCATAACTAAAGAAAGCATAAGGGAAAACAAGTGAAAGTTTAAACTGAGATACTGGCTGTAGTTGACTTAGTACAAAACTTACTATTTATTGGCCAGCTTCTTGAGAGATTTAAACAAATCTCACCTTTTTATTCTAGTGATTTTTTTTTTTTTTATTCTTGTGTATAGCACTTCACAGTGGGGGAAAAAAGACAGATAGATAAACTGAAGTCAGTCTAATTGCTCCAACTTAACTTTTGCTTGTGTGCTAGAATTTGCTAGAATCTTTGACTTTCAACATAAGAATTGACTTTTAAGTACTAATGCTGTATTTGAGCATGTGACTGTTAATAGTTACTGTGTTAGCTGATTTTTGTACTTCTCTAAATGTTGAAGGAAATATTGAAACAGCTTTGCAGATTCATCTTCCTGAAGATATAGCAATGTTGTGCATGTTCTAACAGCTATGACCACTTAGCATAGTTGTCTGTATGAAATGGTAAAGAGAATTAAACAAGTTATTTTTCATGAATGGCTGAATATATTGTTAATCCATTAAGTAGCAATAATATATACTGTTTATTGGTCTGTCACTCAAGCATGGTGTCAGACACTTCATATTTATTATTACTAATCTTCATAATAATCCCATATGATGGTAGTATCCTCAGTTGAATAGATGTGGAAACAGACTCAGAATGATTAAGTGACTTTTCCCAAGATGACACAAATAGTAAACGATTGAGCCAGGGTTTAATCCAGAGGGGCCGATCTTTTCTGTGCTACTTACAGAGAGTTTAGATTAGAAAACAATATTTAAAATCTTAAGAATATCAATTAGTGACCATATTTTAACCGTGTTGTCCTCCTTGACACATGAATTTGCATATATCCTGTAAGTAAATTCTGCAGCTGACCTAGTCACAAGAGCTCCCTATCTCTCTCTGTTAGCATTGCAAATAGAGATTTATATTCATGTTCTGCAGCTTACTATCATCCATCCACACACCTTCTCTGACTCCCAACCCCTGTGATTCTTACCCTTACCACCTAATTTTGCTCCTAGTATTACCTACCTACCATAGAAATCTTTTAATTTGAAGCCTCTTACCCTGCCAAGAGCTTCACAGAAGCCACTATGGAAGCTCTTGCTGCCCCAGACCTGGAAGGGGCTGTGAATAAATCCTCTCCTAACCCTACGTTCTGTCCTCATGGCAGACATAGAAAAGACCCAAGGTCCCAATTTAAGTGCTTTCCTTTCCCTGTCTTCCCACCTTCTGCCCTTTCATCCATCTGTCATCACAGCACCTACTCTGTACTAGGCACTGGGTTTAGAACTGAATATAAAGGAGATTGAAATACAATTCATAGCCTCAAGGGACTCACAGTCTAACAAAGGAGATTGTTGTTGTTCAGTTGTTCAGTCCTGTCTGACTCTTTGCAACCCCATGGACTGTAGCATGCCAGGCTTCTGTGTCCTTTACTGTCTCCCTTCACTGTCTCCTTCATTGTTTACTCAAACTCATGTCCATTGAGTCAGTGATGCCATCCAACCATCTCATCCTCTTGTCAACTTCTCCTCCTGCCCTCTCCCTCAATCTTTCCCAGCATCAGGGTCTTTTCCAGTGAGTCAGCTCTTTGCATCAGATGGCTTCAGCATCAGTCCTTTCAATGAATATTCAGGACTGATTTTCTTTAGGATTGACTGGTTTGATCTCCTTGCAGTCCAAGAGACTCAGGAGTCTTCTCCAGCACTGCAGTTCGAAAGCATCAATTCTGCTGTGATCCAACTCTGACATCTGTACATGACTACTGGTAAAACCATAGCTTTGACTAGACGGACTTTTGTTGGCAAGGTGATGTCTCTGCTTTTTAATATGCTGTCTGGGTTTGACATAGCTTTTCTTCCAAGGAGCAAGCGTCTCTTAATTTCATGGCTGCAGTCACTGTCCATGGTGATTTTGGAGCCCAAGAAAATAAAGTCTGTCATTGTTTTCATTTTTTCCCCATCTATTTTCCACGAAGTGATGAGAGCAGTTGCCACTATCTTAGTTTTTGGAATTCTTTAGCTTTCGTCATGAGACTCTTTAGTTCCTCTTCACTTTCTGCCATTAGGGTGGTATCATCTGCATGGGTGGTGTCATCTGCATATCGGAGGTTATTGATATTTCTCCCAGTAATCTTGATTCCAGCTTGAGCTTCATCCAGCCCAGCATTTCTCATGAGGTACTCTGCATAGAAGTTAAATAAGCAGGGTGACAATATACAGCCTTGACATACTCCTTTCCCAATTTGGAACCAGTCCATTGTTCCATGTCAGGTTCTAACTGTTGCTTCTTGACCTACATACAGGTTTCTCAGGAGGCAGATAAGGTGGTCTGGTATTCCCATCTCTTGAAGAATTTTCCACAGTTTATTGTGATCCACACAGTCAAAGGCTTTAGCATAGTCAATGAAGCAGAAGTAGATGCTTACCTGGAATTCTCTTGCTTTTTCTGTGATCCAACAGATGTTGGCAATTTGGTCTCTGGTTCCTCTGCTTTTTCTAAATCCAGCTTATACATCTGGAAGTTCTTGGTTCAAGTAGTGCTGAAGCCTAACTTGTAGGGTTTTAAGCATTACCTTGTTAGCATGTGAAATGAACAGAATTGTGCAGTACTTAGAACATTCTTTGACATTGCCTTTCTTTGGGATTGGAATGAAAACTGACCTTTTTCAGTCCTATGACCACTGCTGAGTTTTCTGAATTTGCTGACATGTTGAGTGCAGCACATTAACAGCACCATTTTTTAGGATTTTAAATAGCTCAGCTAGAATTCAGTCACTTCCACTAGCTTTGTTCATTGTAATGCTTTGTAAGGCCCACTTGACTTTACACCCCAGGACTGACTCTAATGATCACACCATCATGGTTATCTGGGTCATTAAGACCTTTTTTGTACAATTCTTCTGTGAAATCTAGCCACCTCTTCTTAACTTCTTTTGCTTCTGTTAGGTCCTTACTGTTTCTGTCCTTTATTGTGCCCATCTTTGCATGAAATGTTCCTTTGGTATTTCCAATTTTCTTGAGATCTAGTCTTTCCCATTCTGTTGTTTTCCTCTATTTCTTTGCATTGTTCTCCTAAGAAGGCTTTCTTATCTCTCCTTGCTATTCTTTGGAACTCTGCATTCAGATCAGTAAATCTTTCCCGTTCTCCTTTGCTTTCGCTTCTCTTCTTTTCTCAGCTATTTGTAAGGAAATAGGCATATAAACAAATTGTAATACATAATCAAAAGTATACATTATAGTAGATACCATTTGTTCGATAGTCGTTCTGTGTCAGACACTGTACTAAGTATTAAACTAACTTTATTTCTTTTAGTCTTCACTGCAAGCTTCTGAAGTAGGTAGCATCATTCTTATTCATGCTTTACATGTCATAAGGACTTCCCTTGTGGCTCAGATGGTGAAGCGTCTGCCTACAATGCAGGAGACCCAGGTTCGATCCCTGGTTTGGGAAGATCCTCTGGAGAAGGAAATGGCAACCCACTCCAGTACTCTTGCCTGGAGAATCCCATGGATGGAGGAGCGTGGTAGGCTACAGTCCATGGAATCACAAAGAGTCGGACATGATTGAGTGACTTCACTTTCTACATGTCATAAAACTGAGGTTCTTGGGTATTAAATAACTCCCCATGGTCATACACTAGTCAGTGACAGAGGTAGGAGGTTAGACTACATAACTTTAAGTCCACCTATGCACTTAATTCCCGTATGCTAAATAGCCTCCTTTGAAACATAGTGGGATAAGATGGCAACAGCATCTGGGCTGGGTTTTGAAAAATTAAACTTTTTCAGGAGGTTCGGAGGTCAGGAACATTTAAGTCAGAAGACATAAAGCTATAAGTTCCAGAAATGAATGAGCCGTCTGCTTCAGCATTTGATCCATCTTCTTACAGCTGCCAGCCATGAAAGACAAACAAAGAATATCTTCTAACTGCCTGGAAAGGAAGATAGAAGGAAATAGAAAGTTAATCTCATTTAGAAGCCAAAAGAAATGTACTCAGAAGTCATTGGGTATTGACATATTGAGAAGTATAATCATACAGTTCAGCCACAGTATCAATTGATGAAGCTTTTCTGGGTTCCTTTAAGCCTTGCTGTCATTTACAGTATTTTTTTCATGTGAAAATGCTCACCAAACAGCTGATCTGGAAATGTTTTTGCAACACAAATTTTATGTTTTAACTTGTTCTTGGTGCCGATGTGTTCTGGTAGATCTAGGAATAGGTAGATTTATTCCAGACTGAAGATAGTCCACTTATACTAAAAATTAAATATTTCCCCATTATACAGCTTTGCTTAATTTTTATGATGTCTTAATAAAATAGTTTTAATGTACTTTATATCCTTAAAATCCCACAAAAGTAATTCTAGCCTAATCACTTAGTAGCTTTTCTTTTTTATTTTTTTAGTAGCTTTTCTATATAAAGCAGATATTCCCTATTTTTATTAAACTTTCTGTGTGGTAGTTGCTAAACCAGATATAGATCTTTTGGATAACTGTTTTAATCTTCATGGTTATCCTGTAAAAATTGTTAATATTTCCACTTTATAGGCTCAATGAGGCTAAATAATTCATCTAAAGTTACATAACCAGTAAGTGGCAGAAGCTGGAATTTAGGGTCAGGACTTCTAGTCAGATTACAGTGCATTAAATAAGAATGAAGTAAAACCAAACATATTGAAGTAAAACCAAGCCATATATTTTTTAAAAGAAAGAAAAGAATTAGAGCATTTTTTATTCACTAATACCATGCCTTGTTCCAGATAGGATAAAGGAAGTTTGCAAATGATTTAAAAAAAAAAAGCAAAGTGTAATTTTGTGAGAAAAAGTCAAGAACACTAGGAATGTAACATGTAACCTTGAATAAGACCAATACAAAATCGCATACCACAAAAGTATCTTACACATTTTTATCATGGGCCTCAAGCTTGGCTCGAAGAATAAGGTTTTCAGCAGTCAGCAGAAAGGGGAAATCTGGTCACTTTAAACTTTTCATAGTGTCTTTGTGATAAAACAGACCAGTTGGTTAGAAGAGCCACACCTGTTCCTGATACTAAGACCAAGCAACAGTTTCTTCATTGCTCTTTCTGTGATGGAGACCTTCTAGAATGAGTCCACCAGCTATTATCCTTAACATTCTGCAGTCATTTGGGTTCATAGTCATAAAAATTGAACAATCTAAAGAACACAAACTTCTAAAACTTTTCTATAGAAGTATTACTTACAGAAAGGTGCCCAGGTGACAAGTTTACAGCTCAGTAAGTTATCACAGAGATCACATCCATGTAACCACCACCCAAGTCCAAGAGATAGACTGCAAAGCTCCATTCATGCTCTCTCCCATCCTGTCTTCAGTCATACCCTCCTCCTCAGAAATAACTATGATCTCAACTTCTAATACAGTGGTTTAAGTTTTTAAATTTTATATAAAGGACTTCTTATGGTGTATCTTCTTTTGTGCCATGCTTCTTTTGCTCAAAGTTGCTAGTGAAATTTAACCATGTTATTCTTAAATGTAGCTCTAGGTTATTCATTCTCATTGCTGTGTAACTTTTCTTTATATAAATATACCACAATTTATTTATCTATTCTGTTGGTGAATATTTTAATTACTTCTGTTTTGGCCTATTAAGATCATTGCTGTTGTTTATTGGGCTTCCCACGTGGCCTCAGTGGTAAAGAATCCACCTGCTAATATAGGAGATATGGGTTTAATCCCTGAGTCAGGAAGATCCCCTGGAGAAGGAAATGGCAACCCACTCTAGTATCCTTGCCTGGGGAATCTTATGGACAGAGAAGCCTGGTAAGCTACAGAGTCAGACACCACTTAGTGACTAAATAACAGCAACAACAATGTATACTCCTGTGCGCCATAAAGACAGTTTTCATTGTTTTACATGCTTGTCAGCATGTGGGATTGTCGGTCTTTATCTAATTTTAGTGACTGACTGTGAAGAGGATTCTCATTACAGTTTTAATGAGTATTTCCTTAATTACTAATAAGACTGAGTACCTTTCCCCTAGCATCCAGAATAGTGTTGGCATGTGGTAGGTACTCCATGAAAATGTTTTAAGTGAAGAAATGTTTGTGGAAGGCTTTGCTGATAAGGTAACATATAAGTTGTGATAGGAATGCTAAGGAGCTTCTGATGTGCAAAAAAACAGTGAAAAGATCATTCCTGGCAGAAAAAACAGCTAGCACAAAGAAAAATGAAGTGGACTTTTGAGAAACCATACTAACGTGGCTCGAATATAGTAGAGAATGGGAAAAAAAATAGTATGAGGTAAGACTAAAGAAAGAGAGTCAAATCCTATATAATGTTCTGTAAGCCAGGATCAATCATTTGGATTTAATTTTTGGCTAAGCAAGAATGATGTGATCTGATTTGCCCTGCCTGCTATGTGGTGAATTGGTTGTAGGACAGTAAGAATGGAAATAGGGAGGTTCATTAGGAGGCCATTAAAATAGTCCAGGTAAGAGCAGAAGTGGAAATCTTAGCGCACTGGATGTTTTAGAGGTAGAGAACTTGCTGGTGGATTGTGTGAGGAACATGAGAGAGAGAGTAGTCAGTGACTCCAGAGATGCTTGACAGTTGAGTGAATGGTTGGTGCAACTTACTGAGGTTAGGGAAGGTAGAAGATCCAAAGTTTTAAGGTTGAGATTCCTATTAAACATTAAAACGAAAATAGCAGGCAGACAATGGATATGTGAGTATGAGGCTCTAAAAAGAGATCAGGGGCTAAAAATAGGTTTATTTGTCATTGGCATATAAATAGCATTCATCAATAAAGAGAAAGAGGGTCTAGGAGCAAGTTTGTGGTGCTCCTCACCTTTAAGGTCAAGAGAGCCAGCAAAGGAGACCAAAATCACCAGTGGGCTAGGAGGAGATCTAGCAAGGGTGAAGTATTCAAGAGGCTCCCAAAAGGAGACCTTCAAGAAGGAAGCACTTCAACATAGTTGTTTCCTAATCCATCTGAAGAATGAATTTATTTAAAGTGATTTTGTCATCCTTTCCCATGATTTATCAGAAAAATGATTTATGAAAGAACTTGAGAAGGAGCTGTGATTTGTCAGTTGACACCCTCTTGAAGAAATTAGAGAAATGTTAGCTATTTCAGGACAAGATTGGCCAGAAAATAAGAAAAAGGAAAGAATTATTACAGGGTACTCTTAAACAACTTACAATCTGGGTAAACGGAACCAACCTTCTTTCTAAGAATAGTCATTGTGCTGGCTTCCAAAAAGTCTTCTGTCTTCCTGTCTTCTTTGTTGGAGAGGCAGGTTTTTAAGTTAAGTCATGGTATGTCACTAGAATCTTCTTTTGTATCTTCTAACCAAGTAGGAAATTAGGAGTTTCTGTAAATAAAAAGAAATCTAAACAAAGCCCTTACTAAAGTTTGGCTTTAAAAATGTTTATACATATATGTATAAACTCTTTAAGTTTTTAAATTCTGATAACTCTGTTTATGTATACCTAAGCTATGGGTTTACTTAAGTATCTATCAAAATGTATTTTTGTTTTATTTTTATTCATTTTTAAAATTTATTTGTTAATTTTGGCTGCTCTTCATCTTTGTTGGTGTTGCAGGATATCTCTAGTTGCAGTGAGTAGGGGGCTTCTCCATAGTTGCCAGGTGAAAGCTTCTCAATGTGGTGGCTTCGCTTGTTGCAGAGCACGGGCTCTAGGGCTTCAATAGTTGTGGCTTGTAGGCTCAGCACTTGTGGCACACTGGCTCAGTTGCTCTGAGGCATGTGGGAGCTTCCTGGAACAGAAATAAAAACCCATGTCTCCTACATTGGTAGATGAATTCTTAACCATTGGGCCACTAGGGAAGTCCCTAAAATGTATTTTTACTGTTCTATTTCAAATCCTGAAAGATGATGCTGTGAAAGTGCTGCACTCAATATGCTAGCACATTTGGAAAACTCAGCAGTGGCCACAGGACTGGAAAAGGTCAGTTTTCATTCCAATCCCAAAGAAAGGCAATGCCAAAGAACGCTCAAACTACCGCACAATTGCACTCATCTCACACACTAGTAAGGTAATGTTCAAAATTCTCCAAACAAGGCTTCAGCAATACGTGAACCATGAACTTCCAGGTGTTCAAGCTGGCTTTAGAAAAGGCAGAGGAACTAGAGATCAAATTGCCAACATCCGCTGGATCATGGAAAAGGCAAGAGAGTTCCAGAAAAACATCTATTTCTGCTTTATGGACTATGGCAAAGCCTTTGACTGTGTGGATCACAATGAAATGTGGAAAATTCTGAAAGAGATGGGAATACCAGACCACCTGACCTGCCCCTTGAGGAACCTATATGCAGGTCAGGAAGCAACAGTTAGAACTGGACATGGAACAGCAGACTGGTTCCAAATAGGAAAAGGAGTACGTCAAGGCTGTATATCGTCACCCTGCTTATTTAACTTCTATGCAGAGTACATCATGAGAAACGCTGGGCTGGAAGAAGCACAAGCTGGAATCAAGATTGCCGGGAGAAATATCAGTAACCTCAGATATGCAGATGACACCACCCTTATGGCAGAAAGTGAAGAGGAACTCAAAAGCCTCTTGATGAAAGTGAAAGGGGAGAGTGAAAAAGTTGGCTTAAAGCTCAACATTCAGAAAACAAAGATCATGGCATCCGGTCCCATCACTTCATGGGAAATAGATGGGGAAACAGTGGAAACAGTGTCAGAATTTTATTTTTTTGGGGGCTCCAAAATCACTGCAGATGGTGACTGCAGCATGAAATTAAAAGATGCTTACTCCTTGGAAGGAAACTTATGACCAACCTAGACAACATATTAAAAAGCAGAGACATTACTTTGCCAACAAAGGTCCATCTAGTCGAGGCTATGGTTTTTCCAGTGTTCATGTATGGATGTGAGAGTTGGACTGTGAAGAAAGCTGAGCACTGAAGAATTGATGGTTTTGAACTGTGGTGTTGGAGAAGACTCTTGAGAGTCCCTTGGACTGCAAGGAGATCCAAACAGTCCATCCTAAAGGAGACCAGCCCTGGGTGTTCATTGGAAGGACTGATGCTGAAGCTGAAACTCCAATACTTTGGCTACCTCATGCAAAGAGTTGACTCATTGAAAAAGACCCTGATGCTAGGAGGGGTTGAGGGCAGGAGGAGAAGGGGACAACAGAGGATGAGATGGCTGGATGGCATCACCGACTTGATGCACATGAGTTTGGATGAACTCCAGGAGTTGGTGATGGACAGGGAGGCCTGGTGTGCTGCGATTCATGGGGTCACAAAGAGTCGGACATGACTGAGCGACTGAACTGAACTGAAACATTCTTAATATGTTTAGTATGAATACTCACTTTGTTATCAAACTGGAATTTTTAAAATAAGAATCTTTGAGAGTCCAATGACAGATGACCCTTTGGTACTGTTCAAGTCTTTTTATTTCCCCTTATATTCTTCAGTATAAAAAGATGCAACAGCAACAACTTTTTAAAGACTCCTTGACTTTGATCTAAGCATCAAAATCAGAATAAAGGTAGAAAGACCCTGAAGCTGGGAAAGATTGAGGGGAGGGGGAGAAGAAGGTGACAGAGGATGAGATACTTGGATGGCATCACCAACTCAATGGACATAAGTTTGAACAAACTCTGAGAGATAGTGAAGGACAGGGAAGCCTGGCGTGCTGCAGTCCATGGGGTCACAAAGAGTTGAACATGGCTTAGCGACTGAACAGCGAGAGTAGAAGAGAACTTAGTCATTTGACTCTGTAGGTATGGGCAGCTTTTTTTTTTTCCCTCTCTCTCTCTCCTTTTGGTCTAACCAAACGCCTTTGTTTTTCTTCTTCACTGGATGCTTATTCTATACTGACTGTTTCTACCAGTCTTTATTTCCTTTTAAATCTTGCAAAACTCTAGGTATAGCTAGTTTACAGAGTGGTAACCTAGATAGAATTTACATTCTTCCAAACTGCTTTGATAACAGCAATCTGAATCTGGAGGCAGAAATAAGAATCAAAAATAGTATTTTCTGTTTGCTCTGATGGCCATTGATAATTTTAATTTTAGAATTATTGTTTAAGAACTTTTCAGAATGTGAAATTCATGCATCTTTTTGGAGAAGGGCATGGTAACCCCCTCCAGTATTCTTGCCTGGAGAATCCATGGACAGAGGAGCCTGGTGGGCTACAGTCTGTGGGGTTGCAAAGAGTTGGACACGACTGAAGTGACTTAGCACACATGCATGCATCTTTTTACAGTGAAAAGTGCTAGTTTTCTCAGTGTAGGAGCTTCTTAATAAAATAAATTATTTCCTTCAACTTGTTCTTTCTTTAGCTAAAGCACTATGAAGTGCAGGAGCTCACATAAGCCTCAGTGCAAGTAAATTCGTTTTCTCTGCTGTCCCCACCCAAAAAAAGGTCCTATGTAGATAATCAGTTCAGTTCATTTCAGTTCCGTCGCTCAGTCTTGTCCGACTCTTTGTGACCCCATGAATCGCAGCACACCAGGCCTCCCTGTCCATCACCAACTCCAGGTGTTTACTCAAACTCATGTCCGTCCAGTCAGTGATGCCATCCAGCCATCGCATCCTCTTTCATCCCCTTCTCCTCCTGCCCCCAATCCCTCCCAGTATCAGTCTTTTCCAATGAGTCAACTCTTTACATGAGGTGGCCAAAGTATTGGAGTTTCAGCTTCAGCATCAGTCCTTTCAGTGAACACCCAGGACTGATCTCCTGGTGGATGGACTGGTTGGATCTCCTTGCAGTCCAAGGGACTCTCAAGAGTCTTCAACACCCCAGTGCAAAAGCATCAATTCTTCGGTGCTCAGCTTTCTTCACAGTCCAACTCTTACATCCATACATGAACACTGGAAAAACCATAGCCTTGTCTAGACAGACCTTTGTTGGCAAAGTAATGTCTCTGCTTTTTACTATGTTGTCTAGGTTGGTCATAAGTTTCCTTCCAAGGAGTAAGCGTCTTTTAATTTCATGGCAGCAATCACCATCTGCAGTGATTTTGGAGCCCGAAAAAATAAAGTCTGACACTGTTTCTACTGTTTCCCCACCTATTTCCCATGAAGTGATGGAATTGGATGCCATGATCTTAGTTTTCTGAATGTTGAGCTTTAAGCCAACTTTTTCACTCTCCCCTTTCACTTTCATCAAGAGGCTTTTGAGTTCCTCTTCACTTTCTGCCATAAGGGTGGTGTCATCTGCATATCTGAGGTTACTGATATTTCTCCCGGCAATCTTGATTCCAGCTTGTGCTTCTTCCAGCCCAGCGTTTCTCATGATGTACTCTGCATAGAAGTTAAATAAGCAGGGTGACGATATACAGCCTTGACGTACTCCTTTTCCTATTTGGAACCAGTCTGCTGTTCCATGTCCAGTTCTAACTGTTGCTTCCTGACCTGCATATAGGTTCCTCAAGGGGCAGGTCAGGTGGTCTGGTATTCCCATCTCTTTCAGAATTTTCCACATTTCATTGTGATCCACACAGTCAAAGGCTTTGCCATAGTCCATAAAGCAGAAATAGATGTTTTTCTGGAACTCTCTTGCCTTTTCCATGATCCAGCGGATGTTGGCAATTTGATCTCTAGTTCCTCTGCCTTTTCTAAAGCCAGCTTGAACATGTGGAAGTTCATGGTTCACGTACTATTGAAGACTTGCTTGGAGAATTTTGAGCATTATTACTAGTGTGTGAGATGAGTGCAATTGTGCGGTAGTTTGAGCATTCTTTGGCATTGCCTTTCTTTGGGATTGGAATGAAAACTGACCTTTTCCAGTCCTGTGGCCACTGCTAAGTTTTCCAAATGTGCTAGCATATTGAGTGCAGCACTTTCACAGCATCATCTTTCAGGATTTGAAATAGCTCAACTGGAATTCCATCACCTCCACTAGCTTTGTTCGTAGTGATGCTTTCTAAGGCCCACTTGAGTTCACATTCCAGGATGTCTGGCTCTAGGTGAGTGTGAGTGATCACACCATCGTGATTATCTGAGTCATGAAGATCTTTTTTGTACAGTTCTTCTGTGTATTCTTGCCACCTCTTCTTAATATCTTCTGCTTCTGTTAGGTCCATACTATTTCTGTCCTTTATCAAGCCCATCTTTGCATGAAATGTTCCCTTGGTATCTCTAATTTTCTTGAAGAGATCTCTAGTCTTTCCCATTCTGTTGTTTTCCTCTATTTCTTTGCGTTGATTACTGAGGATCAATTATCTCTCCTTGCTATTCTTTGGAACTCTGCATTCAGATGCTTATATCTTTCCTTTCTCCTTTGCTTTTCACGTCTCTTTTCACAGCTATTTGTAAGGCCTCCCCAGACAGCCATTTTGCTCTTTTACATTTCTTTTCCATGTTGATGGTCTGGATCCCTGTCTCCTGTACAATGTCAGGAACCTCTGTCCATAGTTCATCAGGCACTCTGTCTATGATAGGGCATAATTGTACTCCTATGAAAATTGCTTTAAGGCTCTTGAATGAAATGTGTAGCACTGGTTTTTAATCTTGCAATCTCCATTTATCGGTAAAAAACTGATTCTTTAATGACATCTTTAAATGACTGTTACTACTCTTAACATATTCCATTTTCTCAGGTAAGCAGTTCATCTTATTATAATTAAGAAAATATTTATTGAACAGTGTCCAGTATTTTATGTCTGGAATAATAGCACTATGTAAAAGTTTTAAAACTAAGATTTTAAAAAACTAAAATATATATATATATATATATATATATATATATTTTTTTTTTTTTTTTTTTAACCAGACTTGTTCTTAAAGTTTGTCTAGTTTTTCACTTAATAAATGAGGAACCTGAGTACCCAAGAGTTGAAGGGACTTACCCAAAGTTGCGCAGCTCTTTAGTGGCAGAGACAGAACTACTGCCCAGGCCCTGGAGCTTCTGATCTACTCCAATCCATTGCCTTGCCAATCCTGTCGACCAGTTCAGCTGTCTCATGGTAGAAAAAGTAAGAGTTTCATAGGAGTTTAATTGAATTAAAAGTAATTCTGTCTCTCAGATGAGAGTCAATTTTTAGGTGGTAGAAATCTATCCTCATTTAGTATTCATTACTTTTCTTTCTTCTTCAGGTTTTAGACTTCTATATAATCTGAGACTGGGGAAGTGGTCTGACTTGACCCTAAATTCTGCTTTAGTTTCCAGTGGTTGCCACTAAAATCTTAGCTTTTAAATATTAGATGATTTTCTGGAAACAGAGGCAACTGAGATTTTTTAGCCAAATCTGACATTTCTAGAAACCTAGAATTAAGTAAAAATCGTCAACCCATTTTCATATAGACATATTACTTAAGAAATACAAGCTTATTCAACTATGTAAATTAGCTCAGCTATTCGATATATTCTGTTCCAAGAATCTATTTATAGAAAGTCAAATATCATATGATATCACTTGTATGTGGAATTTTAATAATTATACAAATGAACTTATTTAAAAACCAAAATAGAGTGACAGACATAGAAAACAAGTTTATGGTTACCAAAGAAGGGAGAAGGGGAGAGAAATTAGCAGTTTGGAATTAACATATGCACACTGTTGTATGTATAATAGGTAGCAACAAGGACATACTGTATAGCACAGGGAACTATCTCAGTATCTTATAATGACCTATGATGGAAAAGTAATCTAACCAGTGGCCAAACTTCCAGCAGTTGTTTCCAGATGTTTTAAAAATCTCCAGTGATATGTTTCCATTCATTCTTTGCCTCCTAAAAGAATAGTATACCACATTCATATAAAGAAAAACAATAATAATCCAACACAGGACTTTTAGACAATCTCATAGTTTTATGTTACATTCATAAAAAGAGGGTGTTCTACTCAACTACATACATCTGTGTATCCTGGTTGCTGTAGGTAAAAATAAAAATTTTGATTTGTTAGTGAATAATAATGTTTCTAATGATGGTAGTTTCATTAAGAAATTGGAGTTGAATTGTGAGAATACGAAAAAAATTTCTGGTAGGAGAGGGTAAAGTGAAATAATTAAATCACTTAGAAAAGAAAAATGAAAAATATAAAACAATTAGCTGTATACCTGAAACTAACACAACTTTGTAAATCAACTATACTCCAATATCAATTTTTCAAAAATTAGAAAACAAGGCGAGAAGGAACTAGAACCCAGAAAAGATGAGATACCAAGGAAAGAAGCCTTTTAGAAGTATTGACTAAAGTAGGACATGCCTCTAGAAGGGTTTCTTTACAAAATTTCTAGGACAAAATCTGGGTGAACTGCCAATTTACAGAATAAAGAATCAGTCTGGAACTAGGAATTCGGATCTGGTACTCTGAATTAAAGGACAAGTAAGTGTCCTCAAGAAATAATATGCCATTGGCCAAGGAACAGAACCAGTTATAAGTGTAAAGCCAGGCTTGAATATTAAGCTGTATCAGATGGAATTTTTTCTGATATTGTGCAAGACATTGTAGGAAGTATACTTTTCTAGGCAAGAATACTGGAGTGGGTTGCCATTTCTTTCTCCAGGGGATCTTTCGAACCCAGAAATCGACCCCGCATCTCCTGCATTGGCAGGCAGATCCTTTACCACTGATCCACCAGGGAATCCCCATATTTAGAGATTACTTAAATTATACAGAAGGATGTGCACAGGTTATATGCAAATACTACTCCATCTTATATGAGGGACTTGATTATCTGTGGATTTTGGTATCCACAGGGTCCTGATCCAGTCTCCTTTGGATACTGAGGGACAACTGTACTGATCTGTAAATTGCTAAATAAATGGTCCCAACACTTACTCTGTGGCTGTTAGATTGGAAACATATCACAAGAAACCACTTCAAAGGAAACTGCATATACCCAAGTGGTCAAATGCCACTTGGGTTATAAGAAATAAAGGCAGATAATACTAAGCATTTTTAAAGGAAATGGAACTAACTATAAAGCCTAGAGTGACAGTTTGTGTAGTTACTTATTAGTACTCCTTAGGAGAAAAGTTATGACCAACCTGCTGCTGCTGCTAAGTCGCTTCAGTCGTGTCCAACTCTGTGCGACCCCAGAGATGGCAGCCCACCAGGCTCCCCTGTCCCTGGGATTCTCCAGGCAAGAACACTGGAGTGGGTTGCCATTTCCTTCTCCAATGCAGGAAAGTGAAAAGTGAAAGGGAAGTCGCTCAGTCGTGTCCGACTCCTAGCAACCCCATGGACTGCAGCCTACCAGGCTCCTCCGTAGATAGCATATTAAAAAGCAGAGATGTTACTTTGCCAACAGAGGTCCATCTAGTCAAGGCTATGGTTTTTCCAGTATTCATGTATGGATGTGAGAGTTGGACTATAAGGAAAGTTGAGTGCTGAAGAATTAGTGCTTTTGAACTATGGTGTTGGAGAAGACTCTTGAGAGTCCCTTGGACTGCAAGGAGATCCAACCAGTCCATCCTAAAGGAAATCAGTCCTGAATATTCATTGGAAGGACTGATGTTGAAGCTGAAACTCCAATACTTTGGCCACCTGATGTGAAGAGCTGACTCATTTGATAAGACCCTGATACTGAGATTGAAGATGGGAGGAGAAGGGATTGACAAAGGATGAGATGGTTGGGTGGCATCACTGACTCAACATAAGTGAGTCAACGTTGAGTAAACTCAACTCCTTGAGTAAACTCTGGGAGTTGGTGATGGACAGGGAGGCCTGATGTGCTGCAGTCTATAGAGTTGCAAAGAGTCAGACATGACTGAGCAACTGAACTGAAATGGATTTATTTCAGTAAGGGTGGAAGAGACTTCCTTTTAGCCTTTCATGAAGAGGTCATCTAATAGTATATTCTTAGATCTAAGACATGAGGAAAATAAGATATAAATGCCTAAAGACATTTCAATCATATGTATGATACCAGTAAGGTTTTAGCATGATTACAGTATTGTTTGTTGACATTTGTAATGACACTGATAAGATGTGCTTGAAGATTTTCATTCACCCTGACATGGGGCAACCAAAATGAGCTATGATTTTAAAATCCAGGGAATTTATTTGTGTGCTCAGGTTTCAAGAGTTTAGTGTTCATTTTTTAAATTTATTTCATTTATTTGAAAGTTGATTATCCCCACTCTTCATCTAACTCTGACTTTCTCCTTCACTGTCATGCCACTACTGCTAAACACATTAATAAAGTAAAGAGGGGAAAATAGATATCCATGCAACTTATCAGGTTCTTAATAGCATTCTGGATTTTGTTTGTTGTTCTGTGGGTGTTTTCATTTGATTAGTTTTGTTTCTGAATTTTGTGTCTTTGCTCTCCATCTTACTGTAGGTGGTTGAGAAATGGTCATCCTGGAGTATAGGGCTAGTTCTGCCACTGATTAACTGTGTGGCCTTAGGATGCCTATTCATACATTCATTCAGTCAGTGAATATTTGGACATCTTTTAACTCTCAGGCATACTTCAGGCCTTGCCTCAATTTCTGCATTCCAAAACAGTTATTTAAATGATCATTATAAAGTCCTTTCCATCCCAGTCCTGTGCTAGGTGTATAAAAGTCATAGTCCCAATTGTGAAGGAATTCAGACTGGTAGGGAGAGCCAGTCAGTATGGGCAGTGCTGTGGTCGAACCATATGGTGCCACAGCCTAGAAATATGAAAAGATTTCTGGGTGTGGGGGTGCCTAAACTCTTTATTGAAGGACAAATAGAAGTTGGCCAAGAAAAGGAGAGTAGAAAGCTATTTCAGGCAGAGAAACCATCATATGCAAAGGTTCAGAGGTATGTAAAGAGCTCAAGAAGAAATAACTGTAGAAATCAGTAAAGACCGAGAAGGCAATGGCACCCCACTCCAGTACTCTTGCCTGGAAAATCCTATGGACGGAGGAGCCTGGTAGGCTGCAGTCCATGGGGTCGCGAAGAGTCGGACATGACTGAACGACTTTGCTTTCACTTTTCACTTTCCTGCATTGGAGAAGGAAATGGCAACCCACTCCAGTGTTCTTGCCTGGAGACTCCCAGGGACGGGGGATCCTGGTGGGCTGCCGTCTATGGGGTCACACAGAGTCGGACACGACTGAAGCGACTTAGCAGCAGCAGAGAATCATAATGTTGATCTTTCTTTTTCCACATGGTTTATTTGCCATCAGTATGTCTTCTTGGTAAAATATCTGTTCATATCTTTCACCTATTTTTCTTTTCATTAACAAATAAATAGCTCCTTTTTATCCTCAAAAAAAAAAAAAAAAAGAAATCAATAAAGAGGGGCACCTCTAAAACCAGAGTGCCTTCTGATTAGTCTGTTTTTAGTGTGTGGTAGTGAAGAAGAGCACTTACAGAGATTTAGCTGATGGCTGAGGGTAAAGCTTTCTTGAACAAGAGGAAGTGCATTAAATAAAATCTTCATCCTTAATTATGTTTTAAGTTATATTCCTATTAAGGCCTTGGTTTAAATGATGCATTTCAGAGCCAATTTGGATTTTTTTCAGTCTAATTTAGATATATATTCTTGTGCTATTTTTAACCAAGCTACCCAGTACTTCACACTTGTTTGTTAATGCTATCTATTCTTAAATATTAATCCAGTTTCTTCAACTACACTAAGATTTGGAAATATAATCAGTTATTTTAAAACTTTGGCTTTTTTTTTTTTTTGCATCATGTAATTCAGTTTTAAAGAAACAATAGTATAGTATTGATAGTGTTTGAAACTAGGAACCTTAGAAAATGTGCTCCACAAATGTACTGTTGATTAAAGGAAAATTGGTACAAGATGAATAGCTAGCTCTCTCAGATTTACAAAAACTAAAACTTTTACATTGTGGTTTGAAGTTTTAGTGCAGTAAGTCATGTGCTTTTCATGGGCCATATCTCGCAGATGCAGTTGGACATGAGATAATCAGATTTTCACTCCCCGCAAGCTGGACAGCTGAAAATGTCATACCAATAGTACGTGTCAAAGACTCAGTGCTACTTTCCTGACTGTCTGATTTAAGTTGTTGTGGTCAGTGTGAGGAACCTGTGATATGATAAGATAGCATTCATGAGGTCATGTGGTTTGCAAGTACCCAATCTTAACTAAGCAGCCTGTGAGTACCTCCAAATGAGGAAGAGAGGATACTGACCTGTCTGTTTGAAAGCTTATTTTGTGTTCAGTGATAAAATAGCATGGGTTTGTGGCTATGTATGTATATTGTATATTTTTAAAATTATTTTTCCATCAGAAGTTTTAGTTTCTGAAAAAAGTAAATACTATAAATGAATTCATCTCCTTTAACTTCAGTCTAAAGAAATAAACATTTTATTGTGAATATTTTCTGCCTGTTTAAAATGAAGCTGTAGAAGGTAGCCATCATTTCTTTTTATGTTGAGGAAAAAACTAAATGAAGGTTAACGTTGTTGGTGAATTTTTTTTAATCAATTAAGTTTTCTTCACCTCCTAAATAGAAAATTATTTCTTTTCAGTCTGCCAATATCTCTGTTAAAAATATATCCACAGAATGGCTATCTGACATATATGTAAATAGATATAAATATTTTGTGTGTGTATGTATGTATATAAAACAGCTTTATTGAGCTTTAATTCATGTCTAATACACTTCACCCACCTAAAGTGTACAATTCAGTGGTTTTTAGTATATTCACTGAGTTGTGCAACCATCATCACAATAAACTGTAGAACATTTTTTTCATTCAAAAGTTAGTCACATCCCCTCAAGGTTCTCTTCTGCTAGTTCTAGGCAAACACTAATCTGTTGACACTTTCTGTCTCTGTTGATTTCTCCGTTCTGGATATTTCATTTAAATGGAATTATACAATATGTGGTCATCTGTGATTGGTTTCTTGTACTTGGTATAATCTTGTCAGAGTTCATCCTTGTAGTAGCATGTATCAGTACTTCTTCATTCATAATGCCTAATAATATTCCTTCATATGGGTATACCATAATTTATATATCCGTGCATCAGTTGATAGACATTTGGGATGTTTTCACTTTGGGGCTACTTTAAATAATGCTGCTGCAAGCATCTATATACAGGTTTATTTGTGAACATTTTCATTTGTCTTGAATGTGTACTTATTAATGATATTGCTGAGTTATATGATAACTCTACTCTTAACCATTTGAGGAACTGCCGTACTGTTTTGCAAAGAAGCTGTACCATTGTATATTCCCACCAGCTATTTATGAGGGTTCTAGTTTCTTCACATTCTTGGCAGTACTTGTTATTCTCTATTTTGGCGGGGGGGTCGGGGGCGGGCAGGGGATCAATAGCTATCCTGCTGCTGCTACTGCTAAGTCGCTTCAGTCGTGTCTGACTCTGTGCGACCCCATAGATGGTAGCCCACCAGGCTCCTCTGTCCATGGGATTCTCCAGGCAAGAACACTGGAGTGGGTTGCCATTTCCTCCTCCAATGCATGAAAGTGAAAAGTCAAAGTGAAGTCGCTCAGTCGTGTCTGACTCCTAGCGACCCCATGGACTGCAGCCCACCAGGCTCCTCCGTCCATGGGATTTTCCAGGCAAGAATACTGGAGTGGGGTGCCATTGCCTTCTCCTTTAAAGCCTACAGCACCCGGTATTCCCAGGTGGCCTCCCATCCAATTTCTAACCAGGCCCAACCCTGCTTAGCTTCCGAGATCAGACAAGATCAGGCGTGTTCAGGGTGGTATGGCCAGAGACATAGCTATCCTAGTAAGTGTAAATGTCATCTCATTTTGTTGTTTTTTTTTTTTTTATATTCTCTCTATAGTTAATGACAATTGAGCATCTTTCCCTATGCTTATTAGCCGTTTGTATCTTCTTTAGAGACATATCTACTCAGACCTTTTGCCCATTTCAAATTGGGTTATCTTTTTATAATTTAGTTGTAAGAATTCTTTATATAGTCTAGACACAAATCCTTTATCAAATAAATGATTTAAATTTTGGTTGATTAGATGGACTGATAAAACCTATGATTCAGCTTTAGAGAAGAATAATTCCTCCTAGGAATTCAATCCAGACAGAAAAAAAATACCTTGTTTTTATGAGGATGTTTTGCTGAAGGTTTGAATTTTTTTTTCAGTGCTCCAGCTAAAGGTTAAATCATATGAAATGTACGTGGTACTTTGATGTAGCTTTAAAAGTTCAGAGTGAAACAAGTGTGAAGTGATTTATTTCCTGTAATTGGTCATAAATTTACATAGAACCTCATATATTCCTAACCTCATCACCATTGACATTAGAATACCTTCTAAATAATGTTAATGGTTTCAATTTTATCAAGATGTGTCAGCTGCCAGGAAGAGAGCAATGGCAGTTTCATTTTGTTTGCCTCAGTGTACTGGATAAATCTAAGTATGCACTAGAGAAAAACTAACAGTTCTTTGTAAATGGCTTTTATTTCTCCCCCCTCTATCCTTCTCTCGTAACAAATGCACAGTATAGGTTTCTTCAGTTCCAAACTTTACTTTCCTTCTTTTTCACTTATTAATGTGTATACATATTTTTTCTTTGCTTCTAACAGTATGAGGTTTAACCGTTGCATTTTATACATTTAACATAGACTGTCTATATATTTTTAATTTTAAGTGTTTCATCTGGCTTTAAAGAGATATACATAGATTAGTGCCAAAAACATTGTCAGTGTTGCCTGTTTTATATTATTTCAATAAAATTTTTGAATTTTTCAACTTAATCTGAATTTTAATTACTGTAAGTCTCAATTTTGGCTCTTGTCTATATAATGCAATGATCAGCAGGTCATGACCTCCGACTGATCACTTTTATTGGTTTCCGGTTCTGATTCACTGGAAATCTTTTGGTTTGTGTGTTTGTCACTAGTTTTAATCTTTGTCATGTGTGTAATTCCGTTTTTAAGGCTGATAATTGAGAATAAATATACTGACTCTATCATTTCTCATTTACATGTATTTAAAATTTTGAAAACTATTAAAATTATTTTGTAAGGAATCCAGCAAAATCACTGATTAAACTTTGGGGGAAAAAAGAGTAAAACCTTTATAAATTAGAAATACAGATCTATATTATTGGACTTTACATCTGCTCATATAAGATGATGTATAGTTATTTTTATATATTATAGATCACTTATAGAAGTGTTACATTTAGCTTTAAAACCTATAGCCCTGTGTTTTACAAAGATTGATTATAGAGACCCAGATGTACAAATAGGAGCTTTTACAATCTGATATGACTCAGTCTTGGAAACTTACTGCAACTGTTTTGCAGTTCACTTGGTATCACATGACTCACTTCAATGGTTTAAACCCTGTCTAGTAGTGATCAAAGTTCATTTGGTTAGGGGTTTTTTTGGTGTGTGGATGACTTTTTTCCACTTTGTTGTGGATTGATTGTCTTTCAAAATACTCAGTGCAGTCCTTCTTATTCTTTTGAATCTCAGAAAGTAGTAGTTGCCTGTACAATTCAACCTCCAAGCAGACACATGGGGAAAAAATTTTAACTTGAAATAATATACACAGAACTTTAACTTTAAAGCATCATATCACTATGTGTTCATTATTAATTCTGTTACCTCTACATGTTGAAAATGGCAGAAGATTAACCTGTTGTGTCGCTTTAAAATCAACTGTAAAGTTAACCCTAACTTTTTCAAGGTACCACTGTTCTATAATGTGCAGAAAGAAAGCAAATACATAGAGAACATGCTGTGTCCTCTCCATGGTCAGCGGCCCAGATGAACAAGTTTTCTTAGAACAAATTTCCATGTTACTTATTAAGTTATATTAATAGCTGTATATCTGTAAAACATATCACATTTTTCTGTTTTACGAAAGAAACTTCTGTCTTAACCTTTAGTTATTTAGTGAATGAAGTAGACCAAGTTGATTATGAAGTCCTTTGAGGCTGCAGAATATTCACCCCTGCAGATTCTCCCTGCTTTAAAATTTTAGTGTAATTTTTATGTGAAATAATTGTAATAGTTTTTAATACTCTTTTTTTAGTGTCTGAATTTTTACTGTCTTGCAGTTAGAAACACTGCTGTTTCCTGTCAAAACCTATGTTCATCAGACTGAACATGACAGTTTCCTGTTTTCTTATTAACTATACTGCGTTTTGTTTTATTCTTTATAAGTTGTATGTCTTCACTTATCACTTTCCTTTTCTAATTACTAAATGCTTTGTTTGGTAAGCCTTGCTTAATATGTGCAGAGAAATCCTTAAGTCCAATCTCTTTGTTGATAATGAGAGTTTAAGATTTTGTTAACTTTTTTTAAGTTGTAATGTGTATATCAGAATGTCTTAAGTATTATTTAAATAAATTCTATATCTTTTTACTTTTTTTACTCTGTCTCTTAATGCATAACATTATGAAGCAGTCCACATCAGGTAAGAAATAGTACATTATTTGGGTCTTGTATATTAGTAGCCCCATCTGTATGCTTACTAGTTTTCTCTTTCATCATTTAAAAGGACCGGATGGATAATCAATGCCCGAGAATTTTTTCAAGGATCCTGCTGTTTTAGTGTAGTTCATCAACATTCTTATGTGCCTACTCTGGTCAAGCCAGAAAGCTCAGTTCTAGGATACACAAATGATTAAGAAATAATCCTCATCATTAGGGGCTGACAGAGAGATAAAGTGTATGTACAGCAACCAGTCATTCCATATTTTCCCAGACGGTACTGAGTTTAAATATTTAATTCCAGTGTTAAATCATATAATTTGGAAAAAAAAAATCTATAAATAAAAACTCAGGGACTTCCCTGGCTGTCCAGTGGTAAAGACTATCTATCCTTCCTCTGCAAGGGACACATGTTCGATCCCTGGTCAGGAAGCTAAGATCCCTCATGTCGTGCAGCATGGCCAAAAATAATAAAAGTGCAAATATGCATATATGTGTGTGTGAATCACTACAGTATTAAAGTATTTATGCCTGCTGATTTATTTAAAATGCTATAAAAGTTATAAAAATGGTTTATAAAATGCTAATATTTTAAACTTAATATCAAAATAATATTAGAAAACAAAGAAAATATTTTTTAAAATGAAGCAATTTTTATTTTTTTGTCTTTATTATTATTGGATTATTTGGGAATTTTGTTCTGGTGAATGTAACTACTTTATGATCAAAATGGTCAAGTTACAGATAAATTTGGAAGCATATTTGAGAGGTTTTATTGATCACCTAGTCTTGGGATACAACTAAACAAATAATTGAAACTAAAAAACTTAATATGCATGATGGGAAATGTTTGTTTTTAGATTTATACTCCTCCTTGTTCCCTAAAGATTTTGAGGCAGTTTGCATGAATGTATATAATACAAAAATAACCAAAAATTAGGTTAATTAAATATAATTATTTATAAATACGTAAATCAACACAGTCATGTCTGACTCTTTGCAACCCATGGACTGAATACTGGAGTGGGTAGCCTTTCCCCTCTCCAGGGGATCTTTCCAACCCAGGGATCAAACCCATGTCTCCTGCATTGCAGGCAGATTCTTTACCAGCTGAGCTACAAGGGAAGCCCAAGAATACTGGAGTGGTAGCCTATCCCTTCTCCAGAGGATCTTCCAGGAATTGAACTGAGGTCTCCTGCATTGTAGGTGGTTTCTTCATCAACTGAGCTATCAGGGAAGCCCAGTTAAACCAAAGGAAATTGCTAATACTTAACTTTCACTTACAAATATGGTGGTATCATATGGGTCAATCTAATAGTTAGAATAATTAGTCCTAATCTAATAGAATCAGAGTTATTATTAGCATACAGAAATGCCTAGAGTATCAAAGTGGGCTGCATAAATGGCCAGCATAAAGCATGGAATATAATATATTAAAGATTAATGTTGTCTAGTAAGACAAAACCAAATCAGTTATTCCTTTTCCTGCCTTTTAACTTTGATTTCTTTTATGGATTCACATATGGTACTGGAAAATACACTGAATAGGAAATTGTTAGGCTAAGTAAGAGCACTGTTATAATGGACTAAAATAGTGGAGTCCAGATATATAACTAGTGATTGTCTGGTTAGAGCCAAAGGTAGAGTTTAGAAATACTAGCAGAAGAAAGAAAAAAAAAAAAGAATGAATGGCAATTGCATGTCTTTCTAGCAACCTTCCATAGATATTATTTCTTGGATTTTTATTTAATAATAGACATTTTATTCTTAAAGTATCAGTTATATACAGAAAAATTCATGAATCCTAAGTGGTCCAGCTTGATGAATTATTGCAAAAATAAATATGCTTATTTAATCTTCCATCAAAGTCAAGAACTAGAACCTTGCCAGCATTTCAAAGGTTTCTTTGTCATTCTTCCACTTACTGCCCGGTGTTTAACCTTATACTAATGGAATCATACAGAATGAATTATTTTGTGCTTCACATGTTGTTCCATGTAGCAGTAAGAGTTCATTTTCATTATTGTATCAATTATATGAATATACCATAACTTATTTACTCATTCTATTGTTATTTCTATTTGGGGTTAATTATGAATAAAATTGCTATGAAATCCCATTATAAATGTTTTTTCAGTATATTGTACTTACTTTTGTTGTTCATATACTTAGGAATGGAATTGCTTGAGTGACTTACTATTTATGGTTCAAACCAGGGCACTTTTGAGAATGAAAATAGTTTGTCCCAAGCAAACTGTAATCTATGGTTATTTTAGGTGTAAGGTGTATAGGTTTTCAACTTTAGAAAATATACCAAACCATTTTCAGAAATACTTTTACTGATTTATACTTATGCCATCAGTTTACAAGAATTACCACATTACCATGTGATTACAAGAATCAGAAGTCTCTGCTAATATGACTGAACAGCTGAAAATTCAATGTTGTATTTTCTAATAAGAGCCTAGAATGAATTTAATCAGGCTGATCAGTTAAAGGACCATTAATTTGCTTTGACAATCATCTGGCAGAAGGTAAGGCAAAAGTATTCTTGAAAAATTTAAAGAGCTTATGTTATAATACTTTGGGAAATGATTTGGCAGTTTATTAGAGCTTAATAATACAGTGACCCAACTTAATAATACAGTGACACAGCAGTTATACTGCTGGGTGTATTCAAGAGAAGTGAGTGCTTATATTCACTAAAAATCATATTTAAGAATGTTCCTAGCAGCTTTATATGCAGTAGGCTGGAGACAGCCACAAAGCCATTAATAGTAGAATGGATAGTTAAATTCTGACATAGTTAAATTCACATAGTGGAATACTACATGCCACTGAAAAAGAGTGAACAACTGCTATACATGCCAACATGGATGAATCTCACAAACATAATGTTGAGTAACAGGTTCAGTTCAGTTCAGTCACTCAGTCATGTCCAACTCTTTGCGACCCCATGAATTGCAGCATGCCAGGCCTCCCTGTCCATCACCAACTTCCGGAGTTCACCCAAACTCATGTCCATCAAGTCAGTGATGCCATCCAGCCATCTCATCCTCTGTTGTCCCCTTCTCCTCCTGCCCGCAATCCCTCCCAGCATCAGAGTCTTTTCCAATGAGTCAACTCTTCACATGAGGTGGCCGAAGTATTGAAGTTTCAGCTTTAGCATCAGTCCTTCCAAAGAACTCCCAGATCTCCTTTAGAATGGACTGATTGGATCTCCTTGCAGTCCAAGGGACTCTCAAGAGTCTTCTCCAACACCACAGTTCAAAAGCATCAATTCTTCGGTGCTCAGCTTTCTTCACAGTCCGGCTCTCACATCCATACATGACCACTGGAAAAACCATAGCCTTGACTAGACTGACCTTTGTTGCCAAAGTAATGTCTCTGCTTTTGAATATACTATCTAGGGTGGTCATAACTTTCCTTCCAAGGAGTAAGTGTCTTTTAACTTCATGGCAGCAATCACCATCTGCAGTGATTTTGGAGCCCCCAAAAAAAGTCTGACACTGTTTCCACTGTTTCCCCGTCTATTTCCCATGAAGTGATGGGACCAGATGCCATGATCTTAGTTTTCTGAATGTTGAGCTTTAAGCCAACTTTTTCACTCTCCACTTTCACTTTCATCAAGAGGCTTTTGAGTTCCTCTTCACTTTCTGCCATAAGGGTGGTGTCATCTGCATATCTGAGATTATTGATATTTCTCCCGGCAATCTTGATTCCAGCTTGTGCTTCTTCCAGCCCAGCGTTTCTCATGATGTACTCTGCATAGAAGTTAAATAAGCAGGGTGACGATATACAGCCTTGACGTACTCCTTTTCCTATTTGGAACCAGTCCGTTGTTCCATGTCCAGTTCTAACTGTTGTTTCCTGACCTGCATATAGGTTCTTCGAGAGGTAAGTCAGGTGGTCTGGTATTCCCATCTCTTTCAGAATTTTCCACATTTCATTGTGATCCACACAGTCAAAGGCTTTGGCATAGTCAGTAAAGCAGAAATAGATGTTTTTTTGGAACTCTCTTGCTTTTTCAATGATCCAGCGGATGTTGGCAATTTGATCTCTGGTTCCTCTGCCTTTTCTAAAACCAGCTTGAACATCTAGAAGTTCACTCTTCACGTATTGCTGAAGCATGGCTTGGAGAATTTTGAGCATTATTTTACTAGCGTGTGAAATGAGTGCAATTGTGCGGTAGTTTGAGCATTCTTTGGCATTGCCTTTCTTTGGGATTGGAATGAAAACTGACCTTTTCCAGTCCTGTGGCCACTGCTAAGTTTTCCAAATGTGCTGGCATATTGAGTGCAGCACTTTCACAGCATCATCTTTCAGGATTTGAAATAGCTCAACTGGAATTCCATCACCTCCACTAGCTTTGTTCGTAGTGATGCTTTCTAAGGCCCACTTGACTTCACATTCCAGGATTTCTGGCTCTAGGTGAGTGTGAGTGATCACACCATCGTGATTATCTGGGTCATGAAGATCTTTTTTGTACAGTTCTGTGTATTCTTGCCACATCTTCTTAATATCTTCTGCTTCTGTTAGGTCCATATATTTCTGTCCTTTATTGAGCCCATCTTTGCATGAAATGTTCCCTTGGTATCTCTAATTTTTCTATCTCTAGTCTTTCCCATTCTGTTGTTTTCCTCTATTTCTTTGCATTGATCACTAAGGAAGGCTTTCTTATCTCTTCTTGCTATTATTTGGAACTCTGTATTCAGATGCTTATATCGTTCCTTTTCTCCTTTGCTTTTCACGTCTCTTCTTTTCACAGCTATTTGTAAGGCCTCCCCAGACAGCCATTTTACTTTTTTGCATTTCTTTTCCATGGGGATGGTCTTGATATCTGTCTCCTGTACAATGTCAGGAACCTCCGTTCATAGTTCATCAGGCACTCTGTCTATCAGATCTAGTCCCTTAAATCTATTTCTCACTCCCACTGTATAATCATAAGGAGTTTGATTTAGGTCATCCCTGAATGGTCTAGTGGTTTTCCCTACTTTCTTCAATTTAAGTCTGAATTTGGCAATAAGGATTTCATGATCTGAGCCACAGTCAGCTCCCAGTCTTGTTTTTGCTGACTGTATAGAGCTTCTTCATCTTTGGCTGCAAAGAATATAATCAGTCTGATTTTGGTGTTGACCATCTGGTGATGTCCATGTGTAGAGTCTTCTCTTGTGTTAAGGAGCCAGACACAAATGAGTATATGCCATACGTTTCTTTGTTTAAGTCTGAGAACAGGCAAAGTATTCTGTGATGTTAGATGTAGAGTAGTGGCGACCTTTAATGAAATGTAGGGTAATCACCCAGATAAGAGAGGACACAAGGGGGCCTCCTGGGGTGCTGGAAACATTCTATATCTTGATCCAGATGGTAGTTACATGGGCATATACATAAGTAAAGATTTATTTGTCTGTACACTTAAAATCTGTGTACTTTACTGTTTTATTTTTTAAAGAACAAGAGGCTAAACGTCTTAAAACAGACAATTTTTGCTCAAATTTCTCAAAATTTGCTCAAGCAATTCTGACATTATAGACAAATATGGTCATAGACAAATATCACAGACCATCTCATTTTTTTTTAATTGATAGACTTTATTTTGGGAAACAGTCTTAGGTTTACAGAAAAATTGAGCAGAAAGTGCAGAGATAAACCCCCTCAGCAGCTTCCCACAGTTACCCCCGTGAACATCTTGTGTTAGTGTCATACATAAGCTAATATTGACATATAAACTAAAGTCTGTTTTTACATTAGGATGCACTCTTTGTGTTGTACATCCTGTGGGTTTTTACAAATGTACTAGTTACAATGACTTGTAACTGCCATTACTGTGTCATACAGAATAATTCACTAAGAGTCTCCTGTGGCCCACCTATTCATTCTTCTCTCTCTCCCTTTTAACCTCTGACAACCACTGATCTACTTACTGTCACTACAATTTTGTCTTTTCCAAAATGTTATATAGTTGGAATTATACAGTATTTAGCTTTTTCACATTGACTGCTTTGACTTAGCAGTAGGCACTTAAGATACTTCCATGTCACTCCTCCAACCCCAGCACCCCAACAGCCTAATATTAAACTGCTTAGCAGTTCTTAAGACCTCTCTTTGGCCTGCATATTTTTAGTACATGCTTCATCTCTTTAATGGAGCCTTTCAAATGTGTGATACCATGAGATACTGTTTAACCAGAAAGAATTATTGGTACAGATTCAATCATTTGGAAAGAAACCAGGATCCTACTTAAAGATTTGGAAAGGATCCACTCTTTCAAAAGGTATATTTTGTGTGTGTGTGTTTTAAAGCTCCTGAGTTTCCTTGGAGGCCTCTCCTCCAGAGTGGAAACCAAAGGCCTTGAAAATCTTATTTTTAACAAGTTTCCAAGGTAGTCTTATCAGGGAAGTTTGGAAAATAATGTTTTGGGAAGGATTTGTTTGTTTTTCTGGCTCTAGTTATTAATATTTTAAGCAGATTTATTGAGGCCTAACTTACATATCATAAAGTTCTTCCATTTTAAGTATAAAATTCAATAGCTTTTAGTGTATTTACAGAGTTGTGTGACAATAGCCACAATCTAATTTTAGAATATTTCTGTCACCCCAAAAAGAAACCTCGTGTCTAGTTTCAGCCATTGTCTTTCTCCTCCCCTCTTCCCTAGTCATAGGCAGCCACTAGTCTACTTTGTCTCTCTGGACTTGCCTATTCTGGACTCTTCGTATAAATGGAATCATGTAATATGTTGTCTTTTGTATTTGGCTTTGACTCAGCTTAATGTTTTTGAGGTTCATTCATGTATCAGTACTTCATTCCTTTTTATTGCCTTTCAATTGTACAGAACAGTGTCTTGTGATTATTTCACCTGCATACATTTATTCAAATGATTGTCTTAGTTTTTTTCATTTTATTGGTGTGTTCTCTTAAGTTTAACTCTCCTCTTGTTGTTCAGTTGCTAAGTCATATCTGACTCTTTGCTACCCCATGAACTGCAGCACGCCAGGCTTCCCTGTCCTCCACTATCTCCCAGAGTTTGCTCAAGTTCATGTCCATTGAGTCAGTGATGCTATCTATCTCAACCTCTCCTGCCCCCTTCTCCTTTTGCCTTCAGCCTTTCCCAGCATCGAGGTCTTTTCCAGTGAGTTGGCTCTTCGCATCAGGTGGCCAAAGTATTGGAGCTTCAGCTTTAGCATCATTCCTTCCAGTGAATATTCAGGGTTGATTTCCCTTAGGATTGATTAGTTTGATCTCCTTGCTATCCAGGGGACTCTCATACAGTGCAAACTCTCCTCTAATACAGTGCAAATCTCCTGTTATGTGTTAGTTCTCTTCTTTCAGTTTAGGTGTACTATTAATTTTACCTTTGTTTTAAAAATTCATCTTTGTCTTTGCATGGTTTGACAGCTTATTCCTTTTATTCATTTACTTAGTTATTTATTTGGCTGCACTGGGTCTTAGTTGTGGCACATGGGATCTTTGTTGTGAGGGTGGGATCTTTAGTTGCAGCATGCAGACTTTTAGTTGTGGCACAGGGGAGCTAGTTCCCTGATCAGGGATCAAACCCAGGCCCCCTGCATTGGGAGCGTGGAATCTTAGCCACTAGACCACCCAGAAAGTCCCTGATTTCACCTTCTTGGAAAAAAAAACAATCTTTCCTCTGGCCTGCTGGTCTACTTCAAAGAGGTGGCATCATGCATAGGTGGAGGCCTCCTGCATAGCTGTCATCATGGGAACCTTCTTTGTTATCCTAGGGATTCCTTTTGCCTCACTTCTGCATTAGACTTCCTTTTTCCTGGATCAAAAATAAAAGCATGTCTTTCTTGGTGTACTTCATTTTGGTGGACATATCACTTACCTTTCTGGGGGGGAGAAAAAGATGCGAGATAAACTATAGAAAAGATTTATCTGATTCTGGTTCTCATGATTGACCCCAGATTTTAAGTCCTTGAAGCTTTTAACTCATACTTTAGCCTCACATTTACTTGTTAGTTTGTATGGGTATAAAAATTTTTTAAGATAATTATAATTTTTTAAAATATTGGTTAGAAATTTTTTTCTCAGAATTTTGAAGGCACTAATCTGTTGTCTAATACTGTTCCGATTCTTAATCTTCTATGTAAAATTTGTTGGTTTGGGCTGGATACTTTGTCTTTTCTTTGTTCCCAGTGTCTTGAAATTTCACTGTGATATACCATGATATAGGTTTACTTTTAAACCATTGTCTTCGACACTTGATAGGCTTTTTCAATATCAAAGTTCATATCTTTCAGGTCAGAGAAATTTAAGTCTAAGACCCCTTTTTAGAATATCACGTTTTCTTTTTACATGGATGCAGTGTCTTCAGAAGCAATGAGTAATGCTTTTTTTTTTTTTTAAGTTTTTTTCTCCCCAAATAGTCTTAACTTCTTGTTGCCTTTTTTATGGTTTCTCTTAAATGCTTTCCTTAAATGTCTGATAATATTTGACTCTCTACTCAGACTTAAGACTAAGGAACTTTAAAACCTGACAGGAAGGTCTGAATGCCTGGGTAGGATGCATTGACTAAAACCATCATTGTATCATGATCCTGCTGAGCTCCTTCTCTGAGGAATTCAAAGATTCCCCAGAAAGGATCCCTTTGCATACAATTCCAGAGAGTCCTGGTGCCTTTTCTTTCCTTGTGAAATCTCAGAAGTACTTTGAGGCACATTCATTGCCATTAGAAACTATGTCTAATTTCACCTAGAAAAATAATGCTTTCTCTTTTCCATGATATGAGTGCATTGTTAGCACTTCACAATTTAAAGTTTTTGTCTTTGCTTTTAGTATTGTGAAGATATTCCTATAGTTTTTATAAAATTAGAAGACGGTGGGCCTGAAAAAGGTACACTCAAGAATATATGTGTACTTTTCAAGACAAGAGTCAATAGCTTTTATCAGGTTCTTTATCCTGTGATTGACCCCCCCAAAAATGTCAAACAAAACCAAAAGAAAAAATTGAAATATTGTGTAAAGGGTGGTCCTTACCCTTGAATGTACATCAAAATTATTCAGCTTTTTTGAGCATATACATTTCTAGACTCTACTCTTATACCAGGAAAAAGTTTCAGGAAAAGATATTTCAACAGACTACTCCTTGTTTCAACCACCAGATGGTAGAATCAGCCCAGAACGGCTTGGTTGTACTACTGAAAGATGGTGTCTATTTGTATATACCAGACACACACACAGGCAGATAGATGTTCATAGTTCAGCAGCACTTTTGTCCTGAATAAATGATAGTTCCATTTTGGGTAAATCAACTCCTTTCTGGGTCAGCCTCATTTGGTTTGAGCAGAGGATCTACCGCAGTCATCCTTTAACTGAGCATATCAACATCTCCTGAAGTGCTTTTTTAAAATATATAAATTCTGGGTTTTCACGCTCTGGATTTGGGTTCATTAAATCTGGGGAGCGATTCTACATTTTTTATAGGTATCCTCAGTTATTCGGATGCCGATGATCAATGGGCCATATTTTGAGATATGCTAATCTAAATTTGCAACCAGTATTATCCTTGAAAGTTTTTGTAGCGGGGTTGGATTGAAAAGGTTACTTGTCTGCATTTTTGTTGTTTTTTAAATATAATTAGTTCCTAGAAGTCTAGTAAAAAGGGTGAGCAGTACAGCTCTTAGACACAGACAGCAAAAATGGCACTTTAGAAGGCATGGCTCTGGACTTCTCCCAGGCAGACTCCTTTTCAGAGGATGTGGAGTTCCAGAGGACATCCCTGAAAGTGGAAATGTTAGTTGCTCAGTCATGTCCAGCTCTTTGGGACATGGACTATAGCCTGTCAGGCTCCTCTGTCCATGGATTCTCCAGGCAAGAATACTGGAGTAGGTTGCCATTCCCTTCTTCAGGGGATCTTCCTGACCCAGGGATCAGACCCACGTCTCCTGCGTTGCAGGCAGATACTTTACCATCTGAGCCACCCTGAAGTCTAACCATTTTGAGACCACACTCTGGGTACTCAGTACCCTGGAATTCCTTGCCCAGATGTTTATTTTCAGGGCCTGAAAATAAACATCTCAGAACCAATATGCACAGTCTACCCTCTCAGAACCAATATGCACACTCCTAGGTCCAGGGGATAACTAGATAGTTTCAGTTTTATCAAATAGTCCCTTACCTTCAGACTTTTCTTCTCTCCACCAAAAACTTTCTCTATGCCTTTGCTATTCTATATTAGCAATTATCAAATAAGGAAGCATTTTTTAAATTGCATCTCTGATGTTGAAGAAATGACCCTTCTATCTATAGTTGTATTTCGTATAATATTTGAGGTCAGTGATTACATTTGATATGACGCTGTGGTGTTTTAATTGCAGTAAATTTTGTTAGAAGAAAAGCTACAGCTTTCCCAACAATTGGGAAGTTGTAGTTCCTCTACCACAATCCTCATTTATAGCCAGGAAGAAGGAGGACACGCGCTCTATATTATTTCTTCAAAAGGGTCTGGGGACAAGAGAAAGGAAGAGATTAACTGACTTAATTTTATATTTGGAGCTATAAATCATGTGTTGCAATTCGGTGATAGGATGTTGCATCAGAGCATGGCAGTTGTAGTAATGCAGTGGGTATCAACAACCACGGGGAGGTCTCTGTGGTGCTCTATGTCCTTTCCCTGGAGATTCAACTCGAAGTTTATCTCCCTTGTGCTATGCCATAGAGGAAGGTTTTACTTCAGTTATATAGTAACTCACAGTGATGTTCTCTTAGCCTAGGGCACAAGAATTTCTTAATGTCTGATGCTTTCCCTGAAGTAGACATCGTTATGTTGAGCCCCAGCATCCTTCTTGTTTCCCATTGTCACATACCAACAGAGATTTACTAGGGTTTCTTCACTTCTTCCCGGATGTCTATCAGGAAAGCTAGGAGGTGTTATGGCAAAGCTGTAATGTCTTTACTCTCAGAACCGTTAGTTTTGAAAGCGTATGTAATATTTCCTGAATATTTCACATTGCCTTTATCTCAAGATTGGAAAGATAGTTAGTGACCAGGAATTTGTCCCTAAAGAACAAAAATTGCAGGTTGATAATACTGATAAGGACAAGAGATATGAAGTGTATTTTTAGCAAATTCTTGATAGTCGAAGTAGATTTGGGTAGTTATTTGTTTTTATTGTTTTAGATTTAAAAAAAACTCTTGTAGGAGAAAATTCATGATGAATGAGAGAAATTAAACAAGTGATAATATCAAGATTAAATTTTATATTTTTGAAACAAATTCTTGAAAAGAGGCTGATGTCTTAATTATATGGTAGTGGACTGAGGCAAAGAAGGGACAGATGATGAAGAGAAAATCACTCTCAATACTGGTAAAACTGGTTTGGGAGAATGTGGTTTTTGATGTGTGACAACAGTGGGCTTTTCAGTATTGAACTTTAGAGTTTGTCTGACTTGCCCCCCCAGTAATAGGTAGCATTTGATCTCCATAGCCCTTCCCACACAAGGGTGTGGCCCTGTAAGACTCCAGGGATGGAGAAGCAGAACCTGGTTCCCAAAGATGGAAAGAGAGGGCAAAGAGCTGAGCAGTACGTGCCATTCCTCTCCCCTACCCCTTAGTGAGAGAAGTCACTCTTTCTCCCTGGGAAGAATAGGGGAGAGAAGACAAAAATAGTATACGTCCCATCTACACAGAAGAACATATCATGGTGGGAAGAAAGCATCTCTGCTCTCACTGAGTGATAGTGGTACAGGATGGAGACTCCGCAAATGTTTTTGATTTGTAAACCATTATCATCATCATCATTCACAAAATTATGGAGACATGCTCCAAGACAGGCTGTGTAATAGTTCAGAGTATTGTCTTTATTAAGTTCATTTCTTCTACAGATGTACACTGAAATATTTACAGGTGAACTGATAGGATGAGATTTACCTCAAAATAATCAGGAACATGAGAGGTATATTGTAACAAGATTGTCCATGATGTGTTAGATGTTGAAATTAATGATGGGTACATGGGGTTTATGTTATTTCTAGTATAGCAGAGGTTCAGTTTGGATCTAAACTTGACTATTGTGTGTGTCCTCAGCAAGCTATACTACCTGAGTCTCTTATTTCCTAATCTCTAAAATGAAGACAGTAAAATCAACCACATAGGATTGTTGTGATGATTTAACTAAAAATAAATTATGTGCCCATTGCATGACATTTAAGAGTCACTAAAAAATTGGTAGTTACTATTTATATCCATAAATTGAAAAAAGATCAAGGTATCTTCTTGCTTAAATATGAAATGTTTGCTTTCTTGGAGTGTGTATATTTCCCCAAGTTGAGTATATTAACTTGGATTTTGTTTTGACAGCTCAGGTGCCTAAAAGGCCAGAGAGGCTTCTCCAGCCAACCCCCTTTTGATGGAATCCACATCGTCAACCATTTAATAGGAGATGATGAATCATTCCATTCCTCTGATGAAGAGTTTATAGATAATTCCTTACAGGAAAGTGGCATTGGTTTCCCTTTGCACAGAAAATCTGGTCCAATGTCTTTGGACCCCACTCTGGCAGATGGTAGTGAAAGCGAAGTAGAAGACAGTGTGCTGGAGACCAGAGACAGCAGTCGAGTGGCTCAAAAGGAGCAGCCCCTGAGAAGAGCCTCGTACTCAACCACCGTCTGACCATCACTGTGACCTAGACTGTGGATTTTTCTTTAAGGGATCAGTTATCATGACTAAGGGTTTTTGGAACATATCTGTTTCATATGTATATGTGTGTGTATATATATATATAAATATATATTTTACAGTCTTATCTGCCTTTTTATCTTTGCCAAATCTTAACCACTGACTTACCATTGCCATAAAACAGAATGGAATATGGTTAATGGGAAAAACGAGGTTCTAACAGTATTACTAAATATTAACATTTCTTGTTTAGAAAATGCAGTTATATCTATATGTGAGGAACCATTTTGAAGTTCAGAACTATGGAAAATTGAATTTTCTTCAGACAAAGCTGTTCTCGTGCAATATTTTATGCTCAGTGAACAAATTGTATATTTATATTTATCAATTTGTTTTCAGAGCAGCTGTCTACACACATTTAACCAAGATATACATCTGAGTTATCTTGGTATTTTGTGTTTGGAAACTTCTTTTTTTTTTTTTTCCAACTAAAATTACTGCTTTATTAGTGGGCCATTGAAAATTCCCAAACACAAAGCCTTTTTTCACATAATTTTATAAACACAAGTTAATGGTTGTCTTAAGAATTTTAAGTTTTGTTTTAATTTCAAATTTTTATGTGCATATGATGCTTCCATGTGTTGCCTACCAGAGTACTAGTTAGCTACAAATATATTGGGTTTTTGTACATATTTATAAATCTGTACCACCCAACATTGAACATTTTATATGGAGAATGTACTTGTTGAAAAATGACTGCCTTCAGCATTATAACTGGACCTCTGTAAATAATAGGTTAAAGACAATTGAAAATAAAACCAAACACTAATATTGCAGTAGCTTTAGTATTTTGCTTAGCATTCAACACTAGCAGATTCATAACTGATGCTTATTCAAAGACACTATTGGTGAAATCTTTTACTTCATGTGTATGTAACTACTAAATTTTTCTTGATTAGAGAGAGTATAACAGGCATCACTTAGTGCTAATATTCTACTTAATATAATTTAAGCAATGGTCTGAGGTCCACGATGCACAACAATTATATCTGCAAATAATCTATGAATGTTATCTTCAGATTCTCTAGTTACTGATCTATAGATGAAGCAAGCCATAAGAATCCGTTCCTACCAGTTCTTTATCATCTAGACCTTTTTTTCCCTAGAAAACTGATGCCTGTCACTGATAAATTAGAGGAAACACCCAAACTACATTTCCACTATGGAAAGACTCCAGAAATGTGTTGGCTGGATGCTTTCTACTCTAATTTTCCTCAGCAGCTTATGAAAAGAAAATAATCCTCAAGAATAAGAGGAAGGCAGAATTCAGTAAATACGGAGGTAAATTTTGTACAATATGTTGCATGCAGAAAAAAAATTACATGATAAAATGGAATAGAAGAGACAAAACTAGTTTTCTAGAACAAGGAGGTAAGCCTTATGGTACATTGTAAGCAAGGCTTTCCCAGCAAGCCCTTTGTAAGCAAGCTCTTGAGAGACAAGATTGAAAACATGCCTCCTGTGTCCATAGTTCCAGGCTAAATTTTAGTGGTTAAGTAATTTAACTGTGGCCACAAGTTAGTAAATATCAGAGCTAAAGTTTTAATCCAGATTGCTCTGACACCAAAGCATTTGAAAAGGCTCAGCTAAATGAATTTATCAATTCCCTGCTTTTCTGGCAGTTAATGTGATTTAAATAAATTTGATTTAAACTGTTTCCTGGATATATTACAGAGATATATATATATCTATATGTATAGATATGTGAGTATCAACATTCATAAGCTACATAAAGCTTATGAATGTAGGTACTTCTAGAATTGTCTGGTGCCTTTGAGATTCTCTTTTTGGGTTCATTGCTGTCATTCTTGAGGCTGTTGATGCCCAAATGAAGTGAGATGATTTATGGCAACATGATAGCTTTGACCCCCACATCAAGAAATCTGACTGGTCCAGCCCATAAGCTTGTTCCAGCCTACAGCCTATTTTTACATGACCCGCAAGCTAGTTCAGTTCAGTTCAGTTCAGTTGCTCAGTCGTGCCCGACTCTTTGCGACCCCATGAATCGCAGCACGCCAGGCCTCCCTGTCCATCACCAACTCCCGGAGTTCACTCAAACTCATGTCCAGCAAGTCCGTGATGCCATCCAGCCATCTCATCCTCTGTCGTCCCCTTCTCCTCCTGCCCCCAATCCCTCCCAGCATCAGAGTCTTTAATGAGTCAACTCTTCACATGAGGTGGCCAAAGTACTGGAGTTTCAGACCCACAAGCTAAGGGTGATTTTTATATTTTTGAAGGGTTGAGGGGAAAAAAAATCACATGAAAATCATATGACCTTCAAATTTCAGTGTCAGTAAAGTTTTATTAGAGCATACCCATGCTTCTTCATTTGTGTATTATCTGTTACTGTTTTTGTGCTACAATAGCAGAGTGAAAGTGAAAATGAAGTCGCTCAGTCCTGTCTGACTCTTTGTGACCCCATGGACTGTAGCCTACCAGGCTCCTCCATCCATGGGATTTTCCAGGCAAGAGTACTGGAATGGGTTGCCATTTCCTTCTCCAGGGGATCTTCCCAACCCAGGGATCAAATCCAAGTCTCCCGCATTGCAGGCAGATGCTTTAGCTTAAAATATCTACTGTCTGTCACTTTAGAGAAAGTTTGCTGATTTTAATTTAGATACTCTAACATGTAGGTTTACCTCTTCAGTTTGTCTCAAGTAGAAGATTTGCTTTTGCTATTGAGCTAATGGTTTGGACCTAAAATTTCCTGGTGGATCCTATACTTAAAACTATTCAAAATGGAGACGGTGCCAGCTATTTTAGATTATGAAGTATTTGAAGCCATAGAAAATTCAGAAGGATATCTGTGCCTTTGGAAATGGAGAAAAAAAGGGAAGAATTCCAGAATCTTGGCACCATTCTCTAAAGCATGCATCATTGACCTTTAGGGTATGCTTCATTGAGTCATTGTTATAATTTGACTTATCCTTTTAGAATCATGTTTCAATTCTAAACTTTGAAAGATATCCTTAGAAAATTTCCTAAGTACTGTTTCTGGTTAGGAATTAGTAGTTAAGTAAACCTTAATCTGTTGGGACTCTTGTAATTTGAATAATGAAAAATTAGAAACAACAATCTTTTCTTTCAAGATCTTTGATTCAGATACTTCTTAGAAGGGTTTAAAATCTTCCTGGCCTTTAGGATGTAATAGGATAACTTGCTCCCTTGGAATAGTTTATTTCTGGTGTCATTGTCATCCTGGGTTGAAATGCTGAGAAGAGGTTACAAGTCACTTGAATAAAGTGGAAATTACACTGAGGTGATTAAACAGAGACCTTACAGACCAAGAAAATATTTCAATAGCCTATTAAAAAATTAGTGGAAAAAAATTTTCTTCCTGGAAATATATGTCAAAGATATAACTACATGATCTCTACCCTTTTTGTTGATAGGTATTAAGCATGCGGTGTTTGATGACTAACTGAGACAGCAAGTCCCAGCTAACCGGCTGGCTATTTGGGGAAGGAAAAAACTTTCTTAGCTCTGAATGCAGCTTGTTACTCTCCAGATAGTGCCTTTGATTGAAAACAAGGTCTAGACCTTTTAAAGTATTTTATTTCTGACATCATTAGAAATGACATGGTTCCTCATCCTTCTTTTTCTTTACATAATGCACTATAATGTTCAGATTTAAAGTAAAATGAGTATATGAATTGTGTCTTAATAAAGCCCTTTCATGGCCAGCTTGATTTTTATATAAGTACCAGGCATCAACAGCTAACGTTTCATTAAATCAGTGATTTATTTTGTTAAAACAATGAACTTTAGCCTGAAAGTTATTGCTGCTCTGTCATTAATGAAACAATGTTTTTTAGTTAATTTAATTCATTCTACTCAAGTTAAATTTTCTGACTAAAAATGGAGTGAATGCTATTTATAATCCAAGTTTTTACATTACATCCATTGATCCGCCTATACCTTCTTTTCATTCCAAAGAAGAGAAGATAGAATAATACATTAAATATACTATAGAGATGCAAAATTATAATGTATTTCATTTTAATTTTTGGGCTTTCTTATTGTAACATTGTATGATAACCTGAAATGTTTACTTGTGCCTTTGCTTTAAACAATTAAAGTTTTCCATTTTATAAAAATTTCTGTTTCCTTGAACTATTCAACTGAAAAGGGAGTAGGCATCAAAGGTCTGTCTGAAAAGGAATAGCCTAACATCAGGTATTCATGAGTGAGGCATGTGTTCTCTGGGTATAGGAACCATATCCACCTGGTCCACCCATGTATAACTAGTGCCAAACAGAGAGCCTGGTATATATTTTTCAATAATGAAAGGCCTAAAATACCAGGATTTGTTATTTCCTTCAGAAACATTGTTATTTTTTGAAGATTGTAATGGCAGTATTTTTATCTCACATTGTGTTTTAGGTTATTTGATTAATAACTGATTCAATAAATATATTTAAATATATAAATTGAATATATATACAGAGGTAATTATAAAAAGAAATTTATGCCTTCTGCATCATTACAATGTTGGTGTCATTTAATTCAGAAGCAGTAGTTCATTGTGTATGCTGCTTTATTCCCAAAAGGATTTAAGGCACTTCACAAGGGTACCTAAACTATGACAGGATAATTGTAATCCAGGGCCTCTTACCTTGGCACTGTTGACAGCTGGGGCCAAGTTGCTGCGAGTGGCCGTCCAGTACCTGGTCGGATGTTCATCAGCACCCCTAAGCTCTGCGCACTGAGAGCCAGTAGCACCCCCTCCTTCAGTCGTGATAACCTAAAATGTCTCCAGTTGCCAAAAGCTGGGAGGACTGAGAATGAAAATCACCCCTGGTTGAAAATCTCTGGTATATATTTAGAAGTGAGTCAGAAAACAAAAAGCCACTAGGACCAAAACTAAAAATATATGCACCTATTGAAGGTGGGTAACGAATTCTACTGTTTCTAGTAGCCAGTGAGAAAAGTAAAACCTGAACCACAGTGAGGTGTCTCTTCACACTTTATGATGGCTATTAAGACACACACTAACAAGTGTTGGTATGGGAAAATTGGAACATTTGTCCATTGCTGCTGGAAATGTAAAATTGTGCAACCATCGTGGGAAAGTTTTGTCAGTTCCTCAGAAAAGCTAAACATAGACTTACCATATGATCCAGCAATTCCACTTCTAGATAAATACTCCAAATAAGGCCTCAAACATACTTGTACAACAGTGTTTATAACATCATTTTCACAATAGCAAGAAGGTAGAATTGACAAGTGACAACAGATGAGTGGGTAAATAAAATGTGGTATACACACATGGAATGGAATATTATTCAACTATAATAAGGAATGAATTTTTTTTTTATGCCATACCTTGTGACTTGCTGGATCTTAGTTCCCCACCTAGGAATTGAACCTGGGCCCCAGCAGTGAAAGCACCTAACCACTGGACCACCAGGGAAAATCCTAGGAATGGAGTTCTGATACATGCTACAATATGGATGAACCTTGAAAAATGCGAAGTGAAATGAGCCAGACACATAGTGTATTTCCACTAATCCAAAGTACCTACAGTAGCAGATTTATAGACATATATACAAGTATTTCTGTACTTGGCCAACGTGTCTAATGTGTAGACATGAACCATGGGATGGGGGAAAGGGGAGTTACTGTTTAATGGATACAGATCTTCTGTTTGGGATGATGAGAAAGTGCTGGAGGTGAATAGTAGTGATAGTTGCACAACACTGCATGTATTTAATGCTGCTAAATTGTACACTTAAAAATGGTTGACATAGGGACTTGCCTGGTGGCGCAGTGGATAAGAGTCTGGGAAGATTCCACGTGCCACGAACAACTAAGCCTGTGTGCTACAGCTGCTGCGCTCGAGAGCCCGTGAGCCGCAAATACTAAGCCGGTGTGCCAAAGTACTGAAGCCTGTGTGCACAGCCTCTGCTCCTCAACAGGAGAAGCCACTGCAATGAGAAGCTCGCACACTGCAATGAAGAGTAGCCCCAGTTTTCCGGAACTAGAGAAAGCCCACACAAAGCCAGGAGAAGATCCAGCACATCCAAAAATAAATCATTTTTTTTAATGGTTGAAATCGTTTTTTAAAAATAGGCATGTTGAGGACTTAGAGTTGGCTTATAAGTTAAATATGTTCAAGTGAGGATATATAGGAGGGAAAAAACCTAAGAGTCATATAAGATTTGCAATGCCCATGAAATAAAAAGGTTTTTAGGTGTAGAGTTCTGACACTAGACTGTGGCTCAAGCTTTGTGTTGATGAAACCTGGACAAGTCACAGAAGTTGGTGGCTTCCTTGTTGGTCCCGGGTCACCGGACTCCCGGGTCCTTTCCCTTCCTGCAATGGCCGTTGGCCACATTCCGCAATCCTCACTCCCTATCTCCATTTGAACTCTGTTCACGTATCAGCTGCGTAGGAGGCTTCTTCTGACCCTTCCTTTCTAAAAGCCCCTTCCCACTTTATTTTTCTCCATTGCATTGATAGCTATCTATGTATTTTACATTCATTTGTTTTTATTCATCTGCTCACACTAGAATGCAAGCTTTATGATTTTTGTCCCTATCCCCAGTATTCAGGACGTCTTAGCTCACGATACATGTTTATTGAGTGAGTGAATGAACAGTTGAATAAATCACTGTACCTCAGTTTGTTCACTGTTGAAATGGGATAAACACCTGCAAAATACGAATGTCAGTGGAAAACCCAGAATCTCAGTGCACCCAGCCTGACTTCAGAGTCCTCTAATTACTGAATAACTGCTTCAGCAAAAGACATCCACCAGGCATTGTTGAGGAGGCAGAACCAGACCACCTCCGGTCCTCACACATGGTAGGAGAGATAGAAAAGTACAGACACAATGCTGTTGGGAGTTCAGAGATTACGTCCTACTTGCGGGAAAGGGCCTGCTTCGTACCCCTTCCTCACTCTCTGCCATCCAAAAGCCCCACCCAGCACCAGGGCCAGGCCTGTGATCCCTGCAACTACTGTGAGTCCCATCGGCTCCTGTCCAATGACTTGCTCTCACCCAGGCACTGAGGTCTCCGAGCAGGGACTTTGGCTTCATCTCTTCTGCACTCTAGACTTTACCAAGGATGTCTAGAAATGAAGAATCATAAGCCAGAGTGGGGGATTTCAGGCCCAGAGTATTTTTTTATATCCTGAGTTGACTCTTACAAACTAGCTGCTGCAGCAAGGGATCGTCTCAGGCTGTCCTCAGTAAAAGGAAGAGCAGGGCCAGGTGGAAGGAGGCTGGTTGACTTTCAAGATGTTTCTCTGATTTTTTTTTTAAAGGAAATGCATACTGAACACATGAGAGACTCCAAGGCTGAGAGATGCCGTGGCAGTTGAGATGCACCTGGGAGCGCCTAACTGTTCCCTGCCTCTGCCGCAGTGGGTGGGCCAGGCAGCCCCTACCCGCAGCCCCTGCCCACAGCCCTCCTCAGCAGACTGACCAGAGCCGCCGGACAAGTCACAACTCCCTGTCTCCTCCCCTGCCAAGGACTCTTTCTCTCCAGGCGAAGACTGTCCTGGTCTCTGGTGTCTTCTCAGTTGTGCCCACCCAGGTCTGGTCTAGGGGACCCTCCTTGGTGTTCACTGTACTATCTTCAAGGCACCGTTGTGTGTGGACCTGCCTAACTCCAGCCAGGCTGATGCTTCTCCGTGGGTAGAAGAGCCAACAGCTGCTCCCCAGAGCCTTACACTGTCTCTCTGTTTTGTATGTCTCAAAATCCAGCTTCTTCTATCCTTGTGCCTGGTGCTCAGGACTGGGCCAACTACACTCCATTTACAAAGAGAGTTTTAAAACTTTAGGTGCATGAATAAACATTTGTCTCTGCAGCCTTCTCACAACAGATAAACTTCAGGTCAGACCTAGGCTGTCAGTTTAAAGGAGTCTCTGAGCCACTTACCTCCCCCTGCCTCATCACCCCACTGAGTGGCTGCCAGAACTGCAAAAGCCAGTTCCCAGGAGAGGAGGTGGAAACCCCAATGGTGAGGAGTTGTGATGGTCAGCATTAATTTTATAAAGAAAAGTGTCAGGCATTTCCCCCTGCCCCCAGTTAATGCCTAGTCAATTCAAAGGCGAAGGCCAGGTCCAGCTCTGCCCTGTTCCAGCAAACTGCCTTCCAGCTGTGCTCTGAGGAGGGTTGTCCCTGGCGGGCAGCGCCCCGGGCCAGTGCTGGGATTTGAGTAATCACAGGCCCAAGTCGGGTGTGTGGGAAGGTGTATTGTTTGGCCTGGCTCACAGCCCTTAACGCTCTGCAGCTATTTTAAACGGATCCCACAACCTTTTATTTGCTTCACTAATTTCTCTAAAATAGAATTGTTTATTTGTGGGTCAAAATTGGAGAAGCTTCTTATTCATCACCAAACTTCTCTTTGATGAGACTGGAGACTACATAAGCCCCAGAGCCCAGAAGGACTTGGAACTGAATCAGCACTCAATCAACATTAGCTAACAGCGAGATCGTGTGCGGCGTCTCCGAATCCCCAGAACCAGAACAGGACACTCAGTACTCATGGATTTGCATGTTCCTTCATCTGCCCTGACCTTGCCTGGTGGCTCAGGTGGTAAAGAATCTGCCCACAATGTGGGAGACCTGGGTTCGATTCCTGGGTCGGGAAGATCCCCTGGAGAAGGGAATGGCAACTCACTCCAGAATTCTTGCCTGGAGAATTCCATGAACAGAGAAACCGGGCAGGCTAATCTCAAAAAAGTCAGACACACTTTCTCCTGCCCTGACTTCTCATTTGTACTCCAGTTCTCTATTTCACTGTCTAAATGGTATTTCCACATAAATACGTTTGAGGTGATGGGCCAACACTATTTCCTAATTTCTGCCAGTAGTGGCAATTATACTAGTTTTTGTTGTTGTTGTTGTTAATACATGGCCTAGAATCTCATGGCTTACAGTGTCAGCTCTCACTCATGCGACATGTCCATTGAAAGTTGGCTGCAGCTCTGCTCTACATTGGTTTTCGTTTGGCTTTTATTTATGCTTTCTCTAGCTGCAGCGAGCGGGGACTACTCTCTACTTGTGGTGCCGTGGCTTCCCTTGTTGCGGAGCACAGGCTGTAGAGCATGGGCTTGAGGAGTTGCGGCTCATGGGCTTAGTTGCCCTGAGACATGTGGGATCTTCCCGGACCACGGATTGAATCCTCGTCCCCTGTATTGGCATGCGGATTCTTAACCCCTGGACCACCAGGGAAGCCCTCTGCATTGTTTTTGCTCTCGGAACCAGGCTGATGAAGCCACTTCTATTTTGAATGTTGCTGATTGCTACAGCAGAGGGAAAGTGATATGGTGGCTCCCAAAGCTTCCAGGAAGTGATATACATCATTTTCAGTCACATTTCATTGACTAAGGTAAGTCACACAACTAAAACTTCTGCAAGGAGAGGCAGTAAATATTCGGAAACATAGTACTTACTTTATGCCAACAACGATTCTAAATACATCTTTAAAATAACAGTTTTATTGTGATATAATGCACACATCATAAAATTTAGCCTTTTAAAGTATATGATTACATAATTTTTAGTATATACACGGTTTTTCAGTCACCACCACTAGTAATAATGGTTCACACCAATTTCAGAATATTCACATCAATTTCAGATTATTTTCATCACTCAAAGAAAGAAACCTCATGCCTATTAGTGGTCTCTCTCTATTCTCTGCCCCTCCCCCCAGCCCCTACTGTCAGTAGGCAACTCTTTTTTTCTGAATAATATTCCAGTATGTGAGTATACTATATTTTGTTTATCCAGTCATCAGTTGGTAATGTGGGTTGTTACTAGCTCTTTGCTATTGTGATTGATGCTGCTGTGAACATTTGTGTCCACATTTGTTTTTGAACATAGGTTTCCAGTTCTCTTGGGTATATACTTAAGAGTGGAATTTCTTTCTCATGTGGTAATTCTGTTTAACAGTTTGGGGGGTCTCCTAGTGGCTCAGATGGTAAAGCGTCTGCCTGCAGTGCAGGAGACCCTGGTTCGATCCCTGGGTTGGGAAGATCCCCAGGAGAAGGAAATGGCAACCCACTCCAGTACTCTTGCCTGGAAAATTCCAAGGACTGAGGAGCCTGGTAGGCTACAGTCCATAGGGTCGCAAAGAGTCGGACACGACTGAGCGACTTCACTTTCACTTTGACTTTCACCATTCAGTTTTAAGTGTCTACAATATTTTACCATCCCACCAACAATATGTGATGGTTCCAATTTCTCCACATTCTCAACTCTTATTATTGTCTGTCCTTTTTATTTTAGTCAGCCTAGTGAGTGTAAAGTGGTATCTAATTGAGGTTTTGATTTGCATGTCCCTTATGACTAGTGAAGGAAATGGCAATCCACTCCAGCACTCTTGCCTGGAAAATCCCATGGACGGAGGAGCCTGATAGGCTACAGTCCATGAGGTCGCAAAGAGTAGGACACGACTGAATGACTTCACTTTCCTAATGACTAGTGATGTTGATCATCTTTTCAGGTGCTCATTGACCCTTTGTGTATTTTCTTTGAAAGTGTCTATTTAAATCCCTTGTCCATTTTTTAACTGGATTGTTTGTTTTTTTATTGTTGAATTAGTAACAATACTTTGTATATTCTGCATACCAGTCCCTTATCAGATATATGATTTGCAAACTTTTTCTATTCCATTAGCTATCTTTTCACTTTCTTAATGATATCCTTTAAAGCATAAAAGTGTTTAATTTTGATAAAGTCAATTTTGTCTATTTTTCCTTTTGTTGCTGTGTTTTTCATCTAAGAAACCATTGCCTAATTCAAGGTAACTATGTTACAGTTTTATGTAAAGGAGTTTTATAGTTTTAGCTCCTACATTTAGGTTGATGATCTATTTTGGTATGAAGGACAAGTTGATACTTTTTTTTAATTAATCTTTTATTTTGTAATAATTTTAGATTTGCAGTACAGTTGCACAGATTGTATAGTTCCCATATACCTTTCATCCAATTTCCTCTAATGTCTAATATAACTATAGTACATTTGTCAAAATAAGAAACTTTAAATGATATGATAGTTTTAACAAAACTATAAACTTTATTTGGATCCTATCATTTTTCCACTTCTATACTTTTTTTAATTCCAAGATCTAATCCAGGATAAAATATTGCATTTAGCTAAATACATTTTTATATATTAAGTAATTTAATCCTCACAACAATATAATTATCTTCCCATTACAGAGGAAATGAGAGTGGCTCAGACAGTAAAGAATCTGCCTCCAATGCAGAAGACCCAGGTTTGATCCCTGGGTCAGGAAGATCCCCTGCAGAAGGGAATAGCAACCCCCTCCAGTATTCTTGCCTGGAGAATCCCATGGACAGAGGAGCCTGGCAGGCTACAGGTTACGGAGTCGGACATGACTGAACGACCCGACACTTTCACTTTCACAGAGGAAATTAAAGCATAAAGAGCTTAAGTAACTTACCCAAGGTTATATTGCTAGTAAGTGATGGATTTTTTTTCTCATCTTCATTGTCAATCCAAAATTCTAGGTAAATTACACTGCATCCTTCAGTCACCTCTCAAAGAAGGTGCATTGGAGTTGAATGTTGTGAGATGTTGTTAGTCTGAAAATGTTTTATTGTTTTTATTCTGTTTGACTGGCAGTTTGGGCAATGTGATAGACTGCCTGGTGTACTCCAATATCTCAGGGTTCTGAAATTTCACCCTGGCATCTCCTGATATAGGGACTTTTTTATTCACTGTGTTGAGCCCTCCCTGCTGCTGCTGCTAAGTTGCTTCAGTCCTGTCCGACTCTGTGCGACCCCATAGACGGCAGCCCACCAGGCTCCTCTGTCCATGGGATTCTCCAGGCAAGAACACTGGAGTGGTTGCCATGTCCTCCTCCAATGCATGGAAGTGAAAAGTCAAAGTGAAGTCGCTCAGTCGTGTCTGACTCTTAGCGACCCCATGGACTGCAGCCTACCAGGCTCCTCTGTCCATGGGATTTTCCAGGCAAGAGTACTGATAGCCTTTAGATTTGGAAATATTGTTCTTTTTTCTGTGATTATTTACTTTCTATTCTGTTAGTGAGATGGTGGGACCCCGGGATTTCTCCTCTAATTTTCCTGTCTTTTTCTCTCCTGTTTTCCTTTTTTTGTTTTTATTTAGTTTTTTTTAAACTTGGGAGTATGTATACATATTGTCATGTGGCCTGATTTTTTAAATTTACTTTTTTATACATATTTTAATGGCTGTACATCATATGAACATTCTTTAATTTATTTGACCAGTGTTCTTTTATTAGGCATGTGTTCGCTATTAGTGCCTTGTACCTGGTTAAAATAAGTTGTACAAAATTTTGCTTCTTTATGATATATTACTAAAAGTGGAATTCCTAGATCAGAGAATATGTATATTTTAAATACATTTTTCTGGAATATGTTATCAATTTAACCTCCACAAATTAACATTCTCATTAATAATATATAAGAATATTTATTCATTTTCCTTATAAAGCATACTTTTGGGAACAGATAAGCTAATTTAAACTGGAGACATATATTCTTTGTAAATAGAAACTTGTAATATTGAATACATTCGAGGGAAATTTTCCTCTCTAATCTGAGAGATTACTTTATATGTGGTAGTTTTAACATATATTATCACTATTATGCTGCTAACCTTCCTTAGAACGAATACTCTGGTTTACATATAGAGTTATCTCTTCTCTAGCTTAACTAAGAGCATCCTCGTCATACAGCCATAATACCTAAGAATTAGATCAGGGTGGCCAGGGCACTGAGAAGAGCAAGATGGCTAACAGCTTTGAAAACCTGGGGATTTGTCATTAGGTGAATTTTACATAAACCACTTTGCATGCAGAAAACTCATAGCCAGTTTTCCTGAAAATGAAGGTTTTACCTTCTTAGTACATGATTTGGTAAGGACCATTGGTTAGCCAAGAAAACCTTCGTAGGGTTAATGATAAAAAAGCAAAGATCTTCTATAGTTTTTCTTTGCTTCAAAAGCCATTGTTAAAAAGAATCCTTATTCTTTATAGAGACATTGAAATGTTTATAGAAGAAATGATATGATATTTGGGGTTTATTTCAAAATAGATGGAGCAAGGGAGCAGTGGCTGGGGAGATAAAAGATAAAATGCAAAAAGTTTGGCCATAGATTTACTGTTGAAACTGGGTGACTGATACTTGGGGTACATTTTACCATTCTATCTGTATATGTTTTATATTTTCCATGAAAACAAAACAAAAACAAGGAAACCTCCTTCACTGTGGTCTTTTGGGAAAAACTAAGGCAAGCTATTAGATTTGGCAATTTGAACCTGATCCCAAGGCAAGATGATAGAGTGACATCCCAGATATGAGCTGGCTCAGGGAGGCTCACTTGACCTAACTCTACAAACCATGGTCAATGGCCTGGATTTTTGTAGCTCCCGAGAAAATTTTAACCAGAGCTCAGTCATGTCCTCCCACTTTAAGCAACTGGTTAAAAAATATAAATTCAATATAGCACCCAAAGTGCTGAAAATAATCTAGGTCTTGACTTGGGTATATATCTATGTAAAAATTAACAAAGCTATACTCTTAAGATGTGAGTACTTTCACACATGTATATATATGTATACATGTGTGTATATATGTATTATGTGTATATATATACACATATACAATATTATATGTTTATAAATATAAATTATATAACAATAAAAATTTATAAAAGAGAATAAAGTATCCAAGACTTTATTTCTAGAGCTGTTTAAGCATTATTGTGGGTCCAGGCTGAGACACAACCCAGGGCCACTTTAGGGAGGGCCAATCCCTTAATCCTGTCCCTAAATGCCAGTGAGTTGTAGACACTGCTGACTCGGTAAGTGAGGCTCTACCGGATTCAACAGAGCCACACGGCTGGAGCCAAAGCCAGACAGCAGGCTGGTGTGGGGCAGGGGCGGGGGGTCAGCATCTAGGCCTCCTAGACCACTGTCATCATGGTCCCCGCAGGGCAAGTGGAGCCACCCCAGCTTATGTTGGGGTGCGAAGACTAAGCCAGCCACACCGCGGATGGGGAAGCTGAGTCCTTATATCATCAGGGTCTCTGGGGAAGACACGGCGGGGCTCTCCAGCAGGTCAAGAGTGGCTAGACAGCAAGGACAGGGGCCCAGCTCAGGGCTCTCATGATCAGAGGAGCCATGTGAGTTCCTGCTAAGGGCAGGGCTGGCAAGGTTTGAACCTCCCACAGGTGCCAAAGGAGGGAGCACCTGGGTTTATCCTCCTGCTCAGGTGTGGGATATAAGTGAGAGCATGGGGATGCGGCTTACAGGCTGCTAGCAGTCTAACATGGAGGGACAGGGTCTAGGTGCTCATAGCCCTGTTGGAGGTTGATAGCCACTGGGCTGCCTTGCTCTCTACAGCTCAGGCTCCTCTAGCCAGCAAAGATGGCCTGGGCACCTCAGTCAGTGCTGGGCCTCAGCGCTGGCCAGGGTGGCCCGAGAGAATGAGTGTGGAGTGGTATGGGATCTGTTTTGCTCTTCCCCAAGTTTGTATTTTATGCAGTGAAGTTTATTTTTGAATTAAAAGATTGAAGTTCTGGAAGCTGTAAAAAAAAAAAAAAAAAAAGAATTATTGTGAATCACAAGCTCTGATCCTTATAAACAAGAGGTATTTCTGATGTGTTCCCTCTGCAAACATGATCATAGCTGGCAGAAAAGCAGCATTTATTCTGTCTTTGAAAAAGCCAGCCTAATTCAAGGATCATCTAGTATGTTTGCTTATTAGAGGGGGCAGCAAAAATAGTTTAAAAGTCTAGGCTTTAATATCAAATTCACTTAGGTTTGAATCCTACTAAGTAGTGGCATTACTTTGGGCAATGTTACCTCTCAACTTCAGTTTCCTCATCCACAAAATAGCAATAATAACACTGCCTACCTCATAGAGCTGTTGCAGTCAGTGAGATAAAATGTGAAAAGAACTCATAGTCAACAACCAAAAAAACTGAGTTATTAGCTCGATTGACAAATTTTGAGCCTGGGTTTTTCTAGCTAGTTGTACATAAGGAATAGGCAGACTTTCAGTTCAGTTCAGTTCAGTCGCTCAGTCGTGTCCGACTCTTTGCGACCCCATGAATCACACGCCAGGCCTCCCTGTCCATCACCAACTCCTGGAGTTTACCCAAACTCATGTCCATCGAGTCGGTGATGCCATCCAGCCATCTCATCCTCTGTCGTCCCCTTCTCCTCCTGCCCCCCATCCCTCCCAGCATCAGAGTCTTTTCCAATGAGTCAACTCTTCACATGAGGTGGCCAAAGTACTGGAGTTTCAGCTTTAGCATCATTCCTTCCAAAGAAATCCCAGGGCTGATCTCCTGGTGGATGGACTGGTTGGAGCTCCTTGCAGTCCAAGGGACTCTCAAGAGTCTTCTCCAACACCACAGTTCAAAAGCATCAATTCTTCGGCGCTCAGCTTTCTTCACAGTCTGACTCTCACATCCATACATGACCACTGGAAAAACCATAGTCTTGACTAGACGGACTTTTGTTGGCAAAGTAATGTCTCTGCTTTTGAATATGCTATCTAGGTTGGTCATAACTTTCCTTCCAAGGAGTAAGCGTCTTTTAACTTCATGGCTGCAGTCACCATCTGCAGTGATTTTGGAGCCCCCCCAAATAAAGTCTGACACTGTTTCCACTGTTTCCGCATCTATTTCCCATGAAGTGATGGGACCGGATGCCATGATCTTCGTTTTCTGAATGTTGAGCTTTAAGCCAACTTTTTCACTCTCCACTTTCACTTTCATCAAGAGGCTTTTTAGTTCCTCTTCACTTACTGCCATAAGGGTGGTGTCATCTGCATATCTGAGATTACTGATATTTCTCCCGGCAATCTTGATTCCAGCTTGTGCTTCTTCCAACCCTTAGACATAGCTTACCTATATACGCAATATTATATTCCTTTGAAATTTTCTCAGGCTTTAGAGCTGTTGGCAGGAATTGGGTATGGCACCATCTGCACAAGTTCAACAGAGATACACTCTATCCTGCTGCCCGCCTACTAACACTTACATTAAATCTTAAAGAATCTGAGCAATGTTTTCATAGATGAGCTTGAAAACTCCTATCTGTTGTAAAAAACGGAAAAGCAAGCACTTTTCTATATGCAGATAAAATGAGTCATTTCAAACTCAGAGCTCATGATAAAACCCTCTTGGTAATCACTTGCTGGAGAAGTTAAATATTTGCAAAATAAATTTACCCTTGGTATGTATTTGGTAGGTATTTCTCAACTTCTAACTGATTCATAATGTTAAGCCAATGTTATATAAGTTTCTTTATCTCCATATATATCATAAATACTCTATATATATCACAAATATTTAATACAAATACTCAGAGGGTAGATAGGGCAGAAAGTATCCTTACTAAAAGTTTTGACTTCTGGGAATGCTTAATTAAGATTTTCTTGGGCTTCCCTAGTAGTCCAGTGGTTAAGAACCCCGCTGCCAATGCAGGGGACACAGGTTCAATCCCTGGCCCAGGAAGATTCCACATGCCATGGAGTCGCTAAGTCCCTGTGGCACAGCTACTGAAGCCCACATGCCTAGAGGCTGTGCTCCACAACGAGAAGCCACCACAATGAAAAGCCCACACACCACGACAAAGAGTAGCCCCCACTCACCACAACTGGAGAAAGCCCCCACGCAGTAATGAAAACCCTGTACAGCTAACAAAATTTTTTTAGTTAAAAAAATATTTTCTTTTGATGTCAACATTTTCATTTAATTTTTTTGTTAAGGTTATGTTGGAGTTAAATCTAATTAGAATTATTTGGATGTTCATTGTACTATTCAAAGTTTTCTGTATTGAAAGTATAAATTTGGAAAAATGTAATTTTGGCCATGTTCTATGGATGTGACCTTTTAGAGTCTAATTTGTGTGCTACAAAGACGTAAAACAATCTCCTCAGGAAACGTCTACACCTGACTTTGGTTTTTTCTTGTAGGTGAGAAAAGCCTTTTACTCAGTCAGCGGTCCTCAGGTACCTCAGCTTTCACAATAGGTCAAACTCTACCCTTGAATTATCTGTTAAGGTATGTGTGTCTGAATTTAGACAACTCAGGATTTACATTCCAGGATTGCTAAGTCACTTCAGTCGTGTCCGACTCTGTGCGACCCCATAGACGGCAGCCCACCAGGCTCCTCTGTCCATGGGATTCTCCAGGCAAGAACACTGGAGTGGGTTGCCATTTCCTTCTCCAATGCATGAAAGTGAGAAGCAAAAGTGAAGTCGCTCAGTCGTGTCCAACTTTTAGCGACCCCATGGATTGCAGCCCACCAGGCTCTTCCGTCCATGGGATTTCCCAGGCAAGAGTATTGGAGTGGGGTGCCATTGCCTTCTCCACATTCCAGGATTAGGTTGGGAATATAATCTCATCTTGTCACCCAATATTCATTAAAAACTCAGTAGGGAGAAGCAATTTTCAGAAAGTGCATGGTGCATGCGTGCTCAGTTGTGTCTGGCTCTTTGCTACCCCATGGACTGTAGCCCACCAGGCTCCTCTGTCCATGAAATTTTCCAGGCAAGAATACTGGAGTGGGTTGCCACTTCCTTCTCCAGGGGATCTTTCTGACCCAGGAATTGAACCCGCATCTCTCGTGTCTCCTGCGTTGGCAGGCGGGTTCTTTACCACTGCACCACCTGGAAAGGATTATACTTTTTCAGACAATCTAGTCTAAAACATATCCATGGATTAAACCAGATCATTAGACAGCTGGTGCCTTGCTGGACAGTGCATAGTTTCTCAAAGTATAATTCTTACCAATTTGTACTTTAGTGTGATATCAACATTGTGTAATAAGTGTTACATATATTATAAGGAGGTATGAGAATACTGTTCATTTCTATCATAGAGTTAACCACTTTTTAGGATTCCAGAAAGAAATATAGCTTGTCTTATAATATATAGCTGGTTATAATTTATATATTATAAAATATAGCTCATCTTATAACTACCAAAAATAGTTAATAGTAATAGTCTCAGCTTTGCATTAGAAAGAATGAGAGAGAGAGAGAAGAAAAAGAAATAAAACATTTTCATCTACCCTCTCTGACTCCTTCCCAGAGAATCCAAGCAAAAACATGGAGAAGTTTTGGTTAGATAGGCATCATGGAATATGTCAAAATCAAATAAGTGATTTTCTACAATCCAAACTATAAAATACTTCCCAAACCAGAAGCAAAAATGTGTATGCAAAGAGTAGATCACACTCTTGGGTTTTCCTGGTGGGTCAGTGGTAAAGACGGAGAAGGCAATGGCACCCCACTCCAGTACTCTTGCCTGGAAAATCCCATGGACGGAGGAGCCTGGTGGGCTGCAGTTCATGGGGTCACTAAGAGTCGGACACGACTTAGCGACTTCACTTTCACTTCCATGCATTGGGGAAGGAAATGGCAACCCACTCCAGTGTTATTTCCTGGAGAATCCCAGGGACGGGGGAGCCTGGTGGGCTGCCGTCTATGGGGTCTCAGAGTCGGACACTAAAGTGACTTAACAGCAGCAGTGGTAAAGAATCCACCTGCCAATGCAGGGGCATGGGATCAATCCCTAATCCAGGAAGATCCCACATGCCTTGGCGCTACTAAGTCCGTGTTCCACAACTATTGAGCCTGTGCTCTAGAGCCTGGGAGCCCCAACTGTTGAAGCCTGTGCGCCGAGAGCTGGTGCACCACACCAAGAGCAGCGCTGAAATGAAGAGCAGCCCCTGCTCGCCACAACTAGAGTCAAGGCCACACAGCAATGGAGACCCAGTATAGCCAAAAATAAATGAATAGAATTATAAAACAAACAAACAAAAAACAAAATTCTAACCCCAGCTTCATGTATCATGTGAGTCTCAGGTCTGTAGTAGAAACTGTGCAATGGTGCTGACTGGCTGTGCTTATCAGGGTTCTCCAGAGAAACAGAGCCACTTGGATGTATCTAGATATATATGAGAAAATTTATTACAGGAATTAGCTTACCCTGTTATGGAGGCTAGGAAGTGCCATGATCAACAAGCTGGAGAACCAGGAGACCAGTGGTATAATTCAGGCTGTGTCTAAATGTTTGAGAACCAGGACAACTGATGGTGTAACTCCAGTCTGAGGCCGAAGGCCTGAGAACCAGAAATTCCAACGTCCAAGGCTAAGAGCAGATGGGGTGGAGGGTGGAATTCACCCTTCGTTTCCACCTTTTTGTTCTCTTAGGGCCCTCTATAGATTGAATGATACCAGCCCACATTGTTAAGGACAATATTCTTTACTTTATTTACCGATTCGAAGTCTAATCTTTTTGGGAAACACCCTCACAGATACATCCAGAAATAGCATTTTGCCAGTTATCTGGGTATCCCTTTTTGTGTCAAGATGACACAAAAAGTTAATCATCACACTGGTCAAAAGAAAAGTCCCTGGGGAATTCCCTGGAGTCCTAGTGGTGAAGACTCTGCCTTTCACTGCCATGGACAGGGGTTCAATCTCTGGCCAGGGAATTGAGATCCCACAGGCTGCATGGCCATATCAGAGGCCTGGAGTAGGACGGAAATATTCTTCATTCATTAATTTTGTCTTTTATTTACCTTCCATGCTATAGTCACTTCTTGGTTGGTAAAAGAGAGCAGAGACTCCCATATCCATCTCTGTACCCATCATGGGGCACAGTATGTGAAATTCATCCAGTATTCACTAAATATTTGCTGAATTAAACTGAATCATGCTATTGGGACTTTCCTGGCAATCCAGTGACTAAGATACCAAGCTCCCAATGCAGGAGACCCAGCTTTGATCCCTGGTCCAGGAAGATTCCACATGCCTCACAGCAACTAAGCCTGTGAGCCACAACAAGAGAAGCCACCACAATGGCAAGCCCGCATGAATGCCACAACTAGAGAAAGTCTGTGTAAAGCAATGAGGGCCCAGTGCAGCAGCTCCCCCCTCCAAAAAAAAATTAATAAAATGCTTCCTGGCAAGTCCTGGGCATTGTCTGGAGTATGAAAGCTACTGCTCCCACACTGTGGGTCCTACCTCCCTCCAAGAGCCCTCCTGCAGGGTCTGTGGCCAAGGCTGGCCTCGGTTTGAATCTTGGCCCTGTCCTCTGGCCATGTGATCTAGGAAAGACAAACCTCTTCAAGTCTATTTCCACAGCATGTTTATTGGGATGGTTAAAGACAGTGTATGAAAGGGCCTCAATAGTGCTTTGGTATATGGAAACAATAACTAACAGTAAATGCCAACTCGATGCCTCACATCTGTTAACTTGTTAAGTCTCTGCAGTGCAACAATCTACGAGGTAGGTGCTATTCCTATAAGCATGTTCACAGATAAAGAAACTGGGGGGCTGAGAGGCTGAGGAACTTGCCAAAGGCTAATAAATGAAAGAGTCAGAATTTCTAGATTTTAGAAACCTGGCTCAGAGTCCATGTCTTTAATGACTACATTCTGCTCTTTCTTGGTTACTATGGTCTTTATAATTTTTCTTGGCAGAGGAGTAACTATTGTATTCATTTGGGAAAATAATTTGTCAATATATGTTCATAAACTTGAAAAAATTCTTATTCTTTGATGCAGTAATTCCATTTCTGGCAATCAATCCTAAAGAAAGAATTATACATACATAAAAACCCAAATGCACTTTAAAAAAAATCACAGGGACTTCCTTGGTGGTCCAATGGCTTCCCAATGCAGGGGTCCCAAGTCAAATCCCTGGTCAGGGAACTAGATCCCACATGCCACAGCTAAGGACCACACATGCCACAAATGAAGACCCAGAGAAGCCAAATAAATAAATATAAATATTTATTTATTTATTTTTTTGTTGCTGTTGACAAAGCAATGTCTCTGCTTTTTTTTTTTTTACTTTACAATATTGTATTGGTTTTGCCATACATTGACATGAATCCACCACGGGTGTACACGTGATCCCCATGCTGAACCCCCTCCCTCCTCCCTCCCCATCCCATCCCTCATGGTCATCCCAGTGCACCAGCCCCGAGCACCCTGCATCATGCATCGAACCTGGACTGGCAATTCCTTTCACATATGATAATTTACATGTTTTAATGCCATTCTCCCATATCATCCTGCCCTTGTCCTCTCCCACAGAGTCCAAAAGTCTGTTCTGTACATCTGTGTCTCTTTTGTTGTCTCACATACAGGGTTATCGTTACCATCTTTCTAAATTCTATATATATGCGTTAGTATACTGTATTGGTGTTTTTCTTTCTGGCTTACTTCACTCTGTATAATAGGCTCCAGTTTCATCCACCTTATTAGAACTGATTCAAATGTATTCTTTTTAATGGCTAAGTAATATTCCATTGTGTATATATACCAAAGCTTTTATATATACCAAAGCTTTCTTATCCATTCGTCTCCTGATGGACATCTAGGTTGCTTCCATGTCCTGGCTAAATCACAGAATTATTCATAGTAGGGAAAAAGACAAACAATTGTCCAGAAAAATGTTAATAAATAAAATCATAACACATCATTTAAATGGACAATTATGCAATATGATCACAGTATACAAAATATACATTATACTTTAAGACTGAGAAAAACATTCCAAAATATTATTAGTGATAAAGCTTAGATAATGGGGTATGGAAGTGTGCTTTAATATGTTCTTTTATCAACTTTACAAGTGTTCTGTCATACAGCTATTCTGATTTTAGCAAGTTACTCACTTAATGCTGTTTTCTGGGCTTTGAGCAGGAGGTGAGGAAATGTGTCCCCTTTCCTCTACTAATAAAAATTATCAGCTTCATCTCCCCCATCCTTATCACTTCCTAAGGCTCTAACAGGCACATGGCTTTTGGCTCAAGGCTTTTCCTCCCTGTGCTGGATGTGGAATGATTAGCAGGGTTTGGTGGAAAGAGACAAGATGGGAATAGATTTGGTTGAGTTTGCAAAAGCTTCTAGTTATCAGAACCTAGGCTTCTTAAACCACTGGTGTCCTTGGGCAGGAAATAGAAACAACTCTAATGTCTGCCTCTGAGAAGTACCAGCCTTTTTCTCTTCTCCACGAGGCCAGTAAGCAGAACTAGAGCACCCCAGTGGGTTGCATCTGCCTAACACGAGTCATGCTGTCCTTCTACCAGGGACCTGACTGAGCTGCTATGCGGGCTGATCTTTTGACCTTCACAGACCGCCTGAGTTTTCCAGGGGTCTTAACTCCCACCTTACTTCTAGGTCAGACAATCTGTGTAGCAGAGCTATGCTTTGTGAGTAATTTTTTAAAGTTACAATATATAGGCTTTATGTTTCATCTAGGGTAAACACAGGATAAAATGATCACCAAACATCCTGGAGGAAATGATGAAAAACTCAAAAGAAAAATAATATTATATTTTCTCTCGCGCTACATTTTCCATTCACCAACTAAAATATACTTTTTTTCCATAAAAGTTCACGCTGGGTATGTTTCTATGAAGAGTCATTTCATGCAGCCCACACATAAGATGACACTTTATTCAGTCAATCTGTTCTTAGGAACAATGTAAAAATATATGTGGTGAGGTTAACAATTTTCTTATTTGAACTCTGAACACCTAAGCTGACAGCTCCCTCCCTCTTTAGATGTTTGAAATTCTTTATGTAAATGTTTAAATTTTTATAGCTAAGAGAATATATTTTATAATGTGACAAGATTTAAATATATTAGTCCCAAAATGTTTATTAAAGGAAAATAGTGTTTTTCTTTGTTTGCAAAGGTTCTGAATATTAATACAAGATTGGGTCTTACTCATAGCATATCTTATATTAATTTATCTCCAAATTTCTTCTACCCATTTCCCAACTTTTGCATACATTGTTAAAAAAGCATTACCCACTTTGCATAAATGATGATACCATCAGATCTTATTCTGACTTACTGTATCATTTGAATGTTATTTTGATAACTTGATGCTTATAAGGGTGGAAGTGAGACAAATATAGTACCTCACAGAATTATCATTCTGCATTTATAGCCCTTTAATTCATACAATTTAGAAAAATATATATTTCCATTTAGCTTCACCCACTAAAATAACTAATCCAAAGACAAAAATTAGATAGTTTTTTAATACCATGAGAACAAAATCATAGCAGTATGACAGGGTGTGGCCACTGTCCAACAAATACTTCTTGTGCATAAAATAAAAACTTCTTCTGCATAAAAATAAAAACTAGTTCTATGTCTAGTTTTTTATCATGGCCTTACTTTTCCATAGTTGATTTTTAAATCTTTTAACTGTTTGCTATATATTATGATTTTTTTTTTTTTTTTTTTTTTTTTGTGGCTTGTGCATTACCCAAACACTTTTTCTGGTATGTAACAAGAGCCATAAAAAATATTTCTTGTTGGATCCAGAAATTCCACCCCTAGAAAGATATTCTGAAGAAACAATTTAAAATATGGGTAAAGCTATAGTCAGAAAACTTATCACTGCATTATTTAAAATAGTAAAAAATGAAAATAAGCTAAATACTGAGACAGGCATGATTAAGTAAATTATAGTAACCTAGTTGATAGATTTTTTATGTCAATTATCAATTATCAAAAAAATAATATAAAAGCAAGGAACATGATTGTCATGATTTCTATTTAAATAATTTTATTATAAAATAGTTTTGTTCAAGTAAAGAATTTCTGAAAAACTAAAGAGAATAGAAGAAATATTATTATCCAGTGGAAAAAAACAATACATATTTGTATTTGTGATATGATTCTAATCACTTTTTTAAAAGAAGTAAAGCAAAAATATCAAAATGTTGTCTTGCTATGGTTTCTTCTTTTGTGTGTTTATCAAATTTTATCTAATATAATTTATAATGAAAAATATATTTAAAAAATAAAGCATCACCTTTTTTGTAGACAAAATCTCTTCTCTGATTTACAGAGGAGCCCCATGCCTAATTTCATCCTGTGATTTTTTTTTTTCTTTTCACTCTGTGTATTAAACATTGGTTTTACTCTCAATGTCTCTCCCACATCTACTCCTCAGTCAAAAGTTCATGGTATTTGATACACGTGAGGCATTTCTTGCTTTAAAGATGGGAAAACTAAGTTCTGAAACAAGTTAATTATTCATATAACATCATCCAAGTAAATCCATAGGATATCTAGAAAGGAAAATAGATATTTGATTCATTTTTTTCCCCTGATCTTTGCTTTTTAAAAAATCCAAATCTCTGCAAAATGCTGTCACAAAGTTCACTTACTTGAAGTTGAGCAAACTGAATCAGGACATGGAACAAGGAGGTTAAACCCAAGACACCTTCACAGAGAGCATTCTTTCATTCTTGGTACTCAGAGGAATCTGTGAAGAGTGGAAATCAGAGGACTGCTCCACGGTCTTGCAAGGTTGATAAGTATTTGGCCTTTGCAGATGAGAAACTGAGGCTGGGAGAATTGAGGTAAATTGTTCAAAGTAACAGGGCTAGTAACTAGCGGAACAGAGATTGATACCACAAATGGCCATCTACAAAAAGCCCAGACTCTTTCCTCTCCTGATAGCATCACTGTGATGATAAAATGATGCAAACGTCACAGAAATGTGTGCTGGAAATGGAGGCATTACCTCTCCTCTGCGGCTTCAGGATCACCCATTTTCCTATGCCTCTCACAAACAGAACAGAGATGGTAACTGTCAAGTTTTGTGAAAAAAAAAAAAAAAAAAAAAAAAAAAAAAAAAACCTAAACAAGAAACTGGTAATATCCTGTTACCATCTTCTTTCTAAAAATGTCTCAAATCTTTTGTTGCAGGGAAATTCTGATTTACGAGATGGTGCTTGAAATAAATGGGTCACTGGCCAGAGCTTGGAAATGTTTGCCATATGAAGAAGGTCATTTGGCATCTGCAGATATATTATTATTGTTATTTAATAATAATTAGTAAATTACTGACAAAATTAGTATATTTAACATGTTTTTTTTGAGAAAACAAGTGTTTATACAAAATTACGCACCACGCCTACATTCTGCTTACTATTTTATCCAGTTTCAAAAGAATGTTTGGGGAGACACATTCTTCCTAGATTTAAAAAAGTGTACCTTTCAAGGGTAGGGGTTGTCTTACTCACTTCACTCTCCATGTAGTAGTGAATGAGAGGGAACTTGGAATAGTGGGAATCAGGTTCATTCTATCATCGTTTCTGGTCCTGGCTCTATGCTGCTTCTTGGCAAGTTTCTTATCCTTTCTGGGTGCCCCTCTTCTTACCTTTCTCCTCTGTCCCCCTCTAAGTATGAGAATCATATTCTAAAACTATACACCTGAGAGATGACCTGATCTCGATGGCTGACTATTTTTCATGTGTATTTATTTATTTGAATTAGTAATGCATCCACGTGGCTCACAACATAGAATATGTAAAGGGGAATTCAGGGCCACTTCCCTCCACCTGCTCCTTTCTGGGAGCCCCTGTCCCAGTCCCAGTTTTACTTTCCAAACTTAGAGGTTCTGAAAGGCAAAAAAGAAAAAGGCAAGATGACTAGATTTCCTCTGAATGAAAGGGATTTATTCTAAGGTAATTATCTGTTCCCTTCATAGTCTCGCCATGCTTTCTGAAACTTTAAACAGCAACCCTCAACTAAATTACTAACTAATCACAGTGCCTTTTCAAGAAATTTTGAGTTTGAACTTACTAATGTGCAAAGGAAATGGTTCAGCCATTTCTCTAGAACTTAGTTGATAATAAGTTTTCTTTGGTCTCATTATCATTAAAATTTTTTTCTTTCTTTCTTTTTTTTTTTGCTGTTGAATAAAATAGAAGGGAAAAAAGATGTGTTTTGACTGCTTTAAGATTTTTGTATCTTAGGTAAGGACAAAGTACACAAATAAAAACTTCGAAATGACCGTAATTTCCTTTCAGCTAATTCAATATTTGTAGTCCTTCTGATTATGACTGCTCGCTTCTGCACTTATTTATAAAGAAAGTGTGTTAAGCAAATGAACAGTAGTGTAAGGAGGACAGCTAGTCACACAATTAAGATGTGTGTATGGTCCCACACCTGTTACATAGTAGGTGTGCAGTTACTACGTATAAAACGTAGGTGTGCAGCTACTACGTATAAAACGTCTAAATTATTAAAGCATGCTTGAAGCATGGCAATAGTAACCAAATACTTTCCACAAACCTTTAGATTTACAATGCAAATTAGAAATCACTTAAAAAAATTCTCTAAGGACTTTTTTCCATGACAACTTTGGATTAATCTAAAAAATAGTAAGTTATTGTGCAGTAACTGAGGAACACCACTCTCTTCCCTGGAGATTTGTTGTGCAGAAAGTAGTGATCAAAATTAATTTATTTAGGAAATCAAGGTAATTATAACGGCTATCAATCCCCCTTAAGAAAGGTTTAGGCTTTAAGTACACACCACAGGCCACACTCTTTGGATCATCACATACAGTCTAGCACTGGAGGTTTTTGTATTTGTTGATTTATGGGTGAGGTTTTAATTCTTTCGTCTTCTACAATTAATTAGTTAATTAATACTATTCTTTCGCTTAGTCAGTCCGCAGACATTCCCGCCAGGATGTAATGCTGTAGATCCACTGCCTGCCTCGTGGAACACACAATCGCAGCGAAGACTGACTTTTCAATAATCAGCAGGGTGGTGCTTTTATGGCGCCTTACTGCTCCCCTCCAGTCCAGGTGCCTGGGTTGACCTTAGGCGGTGACGGAGCCCGCGCCTGGGGTACGGCTCTCCCTGGCTTGTCCCGGCAGGGCGGGGTCAGCCGAGCAGCCGCCGTCGCTGCCCCCGCGCGCTCCCTCCCGCGCGGCCTTTAATTTTGCAGCTCCGACCACCGGAAATTAGCCGCCGGCAGAGCGGACCCGGCCCAGCTCAGAGGAGCGCGGCGTGGGGAGGGCGCGCCTGCCAGCCCAGTCGGGCGCCCGCGGGACGCGCCGCCTGCACCCTTTAGGCCGGGGGCTCGGCGCTCGCCCACCTCTTCCAAATTTAACCATTACCTAAATCCGAAGGGAAATGAGCAAACCTCTGGGATTGGGTGTCAAGGTATTTTCAGCCTTGTTGGGCGTATTTATCCCGAAGTGTTTCCACAACAAGCTATTTCGGGTCTGCGGGGCAGGTTTCGCTCTGCGGACGCCGCGGCCACTCGCCGGGCTCCAGGCCGGCGGCACCGCGGGCGGGTGATTCACGGCCCCGACTAGGGGGCGGCGTAGCCCAAGCAGGCGGCGGGGCTGGGTGTGTGTGTGTGGTGGTTGGGGGCGTGGGGTGGGGGGGGAGTGTCCCGGCCCAGATGGGCGGGGAAGCCTCCTCGGAGCTGGACGCTACCAGCCCCGGCGCTCCAGTCAATCTGTGTCCTGAATCTGTGACTTCTTCTCGCTGCGGAAGTCTCCCAGGAGCCAAGAATAGTTCTTTTTCTTTCGAGTCATTTCTAGTGCCCGGGTGTTTGGGCCCTCTGGGTCTCCCCATCTCCTGCCTTCCCACAGAGGGAAAAAAAAAACACGGAGAGAGCCGCGGGGGAGGGCGCTAGGAAGGCCGGGCCCCTAGTCCACGTCCTATACACCCTTGCGCAAAGGAGGAGCGCGCCCTGCCGCCCGACTGGGGCTTGGAGGAGAGGGGGGGGTGGGGGGACGGGCAGGTCTGACAGGGCTAAGCGAGCTACTCCTTAACGCTCAGGAAGTGAAGCTTGTGGTTTTGGGGGCTGAGCTCGGAAGGAGATTTAAAAAAAGAGAGAAAGAGAGACAGCGCGGTCTCTCCCGAAAGCAACTCAGTTTGAAAACTCTCGGAGCGCTGTGCCCGCGCCCTGACCCCTCAGGTAGGTCCGCTGCGCCTCTCTCCCTGGCGGGGGCGGACGCGGGAACTGGCACGGCGCTGCCGCTGCGGGGAAGACCGGAGGGCGCTACCGGGTTCCCACACGAGGTCGGCCGCAGCTTGGGAGCCAAAAGAGCTGTATCCTCTTGGTCCCCGCGCGACCCCTACGGAGGCGCTGGGGATCTGGCTCAGAGGACCCAGGCCAGGCAGTTTGGTTCTGCGAGGGAGCGGGATCCACAGGAAAGGAAACATCTGGTGGGGAGACGGCGGCAGCTGAGCTCTCCAGCTCCCGCCATCCCAGGCCCTGGCTGCGAAGAGTCTCGGCCGGCCCGCGTGCGCCGAGGGGACCGCCCCACCCCTCGGCCGCCAGCTGCTGCGAGAGGTCGCCTTCCCACGCGATCAGCCCTTGGTCCTACTACCGCTCTACCCACTCCACCCTCCCGGGAACGGACGGAGCCTGCCAGGCTGAAAGAGAGGCGCGCGGCTGTGGCCCGAGTCGGGAGGTTGCTTGCGTGCCTGCCTGATCCCGCGCTGTTCCAGCCAGTCCAGACTCGGCGGCGGTGGGGACAGCTCACCCCTGCAGCTCCGCCCCACCGCCGTCCCGCTCCGCACCGAGCCGCAGCAGGGCCCCTCGGGACATTTTCACCCTCGTTTTCCTTTTCCTCCGAGTTTCATAGCTGTTTAAGAAATTGATTTTTGGCTTTGTGGTGTCTTAAGTAGACAGCCGACGGAGCGGCTCATGCCGGGGCTCAGAGAAAACTGAACTGATAGTCGTTCGCCCTAGGGCAGCCGAGCACCCCGAAGCCTCCTAAATCCCCGATCGTAGGGGCTGGCCCGGACACGGGCGGGCGGCACCCTCACCCCAGGGGCCTTCTGGCGTTTAGGACACGGGAAACATCCCTTGGGACTCAGCTACACGTCCCAGCGGTCTTTTTCTCTCAAGCCTATCCTGTTCTTCCTCCGGGGAAGGGGACATGGTGGGGGCGTGGAGCGAGAACCCGTCTTGACTCCGGAGCGCCCACCGGCTGACTTTAGACCCTGTCCTGCGTCTTGCCCTGGGAGCCGCAAGACCCCTAGGTTGGCAGAATAAACCGGGCAAAGCCCAAGGATGACCCTTGTCCCGCCCGGGGATCCCCAGCGCCCTTGTGTCTGAACTAACCAAGACAACCGAGAGCTGCCATGCCCGAAGAGCCTACAGCTCGCACGTGAACCCGGCCCACATCGCCTTCACCGAGAGAGAAAGGCACATTCGTTTTCCCCGGACCTCCTAGCCCTCCTAGCCCCGCCCCCGGAGCGAGCCAGGGGCAAGAACCGTAGGCGCTGCCCCGCCTCCCCGCCGGGCTCAGGTTTCGACCCCGGGATTAGGTGAACTGATTGTGGGGGTTAATGAGAGCGGAGTAGCGGGCACTAACTCCCTCCCAGGCCCGCGAGCCCGGACCCCGGCTCTCCTGCTGCTGCCAGAGCAGCCTGCGCTCTCCCCGCGTGCTCTAAAAGGTGGGTTCTCTTCGGACTCCCGGACATCGTGCATTTCCCAGCCGTAGCGCACGAATCCGGCTGGACTTTCCCTAGGGCGAGGTTTCTGGTGAGCAGAATGGCAAGTGCTTTTCCGAGACGTTGTTAGGTCTCCATGGTCCAGTATGTCTTGCTCGGATTCTTCTCTGCGCACCCGCGTCGCAACTTTTTCCCTGCGTGGGGGCACGAGTCAGGGCGTTCAAGATCACCGGGAAGCGAGTTTTCCCCGGGACCTTGCTTGGTCCTCTGCCACCTGCTTCCCTACCTTCCTGCCTTCTTTCTCCGGCCTTTGCTTCTCCCTAGTCCCTCTGCTGCAGTTCCCCCGACCCCGCCTCTCAGCCAGCCGGAGCCCTCTCTCCCCAGACCTCTTTTCACTGCAGTCTGTGAGCCTGCTCTTGGAGGCTTGGCTCTTTGCCCCAAGCGAGTTCGCTACCGTCTACACATTGCCCTCCCAGCCCCACTAAATTGATTGGCGCGTCTACGCCTTTCTCCCCAGACAGAAAGCAGATCCGTATAGGCTGTGTGGTCGAGTTGGGGTAACTGGCCCGCTGGGGACTTCAGCTCTCCAAGAGTTTGATACCACAATGAGTTTTGCTAGGGAAGGGGAGGGGCCGAGGGGCGTGGGCAGGGCAGAAGGAAGAGGCCTGAGTCGGAGCCCGGAGACGGGTTGAGCTACGGCGGCAGCAGCGGCGGGCTCGCGCCACCTGTCCGAGTGCCACCTGGTGAGCGTGGCGCAGCGGGGCCAAGCCCCTCCTCCCGGGGGCCTTCCTCCCTCCTCCCTGCCCGAACGCTCTCTCTGCTCCGCTGCCCAGTCCCGGGGCCCCGGAGCGTGCTGACCCGCGCGTTTCCACCCTGTTCTCCTCTCGCAGGTCTCCGCCTGGCTGGGGCTGACGAACTAGGGTGAAGGTGGGCTGACGGCGGCTCCAGCGACCCTTGGAGAGGAGCGGGGAGCGCGCCCGACCACCATGCCGCGTTCGTTCCTGGTTAAGAGCAAAAAAGCTCACAGTTACCACCAGCCGCGCTCCCCGGGACCTGACTATTCCCTCCGCCTGGAGAATGTACTGGCGCCAGGCGGAACAGGTGCGGGGAGGGCGCGGGCCGGGAGGGACTGCTCCAGGGGCCGTAGACTCTGCGTCCCGCCACATCTCCTAGGAACCGGGGGAAGAGTTCTGAACCCCCTTTGCTGCCTTTTCTTGTTACCCACCGTTTGGGTTCCTTTCGGGCTCGTCGCCTAGATTGCCAAGGCCTCCCTGCTCTCGCCCTTGGATCCAGGAGGGTTCAGGCCAGGTCTGGGGAGAGCTAAGAGAGCCCAGGTGCCACCATCTGGGGGGACGCACTTCAGAACCATCGGGCCAAACCAGACCCAACCTGAGCCCCTATCCGGCCTCTTCTCCGCAGACTGCATCTCGAGCACAGGCGGGGCGAAGGCGGAGCTCAGGGGCCGTGTGTCCCCCGAGTCTCAGCTGACCGAAGCCCCCGACAGAGCCTCCGCGTCCCCTGGCAGCTGTGAGGGCAGCGTGTGCGATCGGAGCTCGGAGTTTGAAGACTTCTGGAGGCCTCCGTCGCCTTCTGTGTCTCCAGGTAGGGACCTGTTGGGGGTTCTGGGGCCCGGGGAGGGAGGCGGGGGCAGGGACCCCGCGCTGAGCAATGAACCCGCGCGGCTTTGGGCACAGAAGTGCCAAATCGATTGCGGAGAATCTTTTCGAGAAGAGGGATTTATTCTTGGTTCCCGAGGGGAGGCATTGGCTTCTCTAGGCCAGCGTCAGCCTGCTCGCGGGGGTCGGCTGCTTGGATCCCAGGCGGCGGGACCTGGGCTGTTCATCCCTAACATTCATTGGCACGGAGCCAGTGGGCGAAAGAAAATAAATGAGTCGTTTCTTTGGGTAGCAATGTTGACATTTCGTTTTCTGATGAGAGATGATTGTTTACAAAGAGCCAGGATTCCAGAATACAGACCCCTCCCCGAGTCTCAAACAGAGACCTGGGCAGTCAGTGAAAAAAGAAGTGTCGTTGTCTTGAAAAATTAAGCTCGTTTCCGCGGCGTTGGGCCTGGCAGAGATGGGGCCCCAAGCCGGACAAAAATCTCGGTCCCTCGCTAGGTCTTCGCAGGCGCAGATTGGGGGCCTATTTTATTTTTTTGTTCTGCCGGGTTGGCCGGGCTTTGGGAACCAGTGCTTGTTGGTTTCATTTCCAGCCAGCAATCGAGTTTCGCGCAAACTGAGTGACTTGCGCGTTGGGTGGGGGCGAGTCTCCGGTTCCGGCGGAGGGGCATGGAGAGCGCAGGACCGGGATTCTGCTAAGGACCGGTTATTTCCAGATTCCATTTACCAGTCTTAAAAGATACCCCCAACCCCATCCCACACTCAGTGTGTGGATCTGGCTAAGCGAGGGCGTCTGGGAACAGGCCACCGGAGGGTCCTTCTTGGCTGTGCTGGACACCGCCCCGCAAGGACTGGGCGCCGCCGGAATCTCCGACGGAAACTCGAAGTGAGAAGCCACTTCTCACTGAAGTGGCTAGCCTGAGTTGGATCTGTTCACAGAACTGCAGTGTCTGTAAACAGATCTGTAAATCCGTGTGCACTGAGGGGAAAGTGTATATTGGTAGCTGGTTTTAGCAAAATTCGCAGGGGTGGGGGTGCAGAAGGCCGCTAATTCGGAAAGTTGTTCGTCTTGCAGGTGGTGGCTAAACCTTCAATTCTAAATTATTCTCCAAGAAATTCGTGTTTTGTTTTCTTTTTTGTCCCCTGTCAAACTACGATAGGAATGGGAACGGGGAGTATTTTGGCAAACAGATCAAGCCCCAAACCCACTTCCCGCTGCCTCTTCGCTACCTGCCAACACTGGATATTTAATAACGTTGAGAGTGCTTACACCTTCCCGTTGTTGTTGTTTGTTTGTTTTTTCCCCCAGACACAAATGTCTCGGATAGGTCGGGCCATATTTTATTGGTCCTCGTCTCCCTCCCTCATTATAGATCCCAGGAAAGAAAAAGGACGGAGTGGGAACACGTAGGGGCCGGGAAAGCGCCGGCACTGGGCCCTCTGCCCGCAGGCTCGTCCAGAACAGTGGCCGCTTTCTCGTCCGGCACAGCTCGGCTCTGCTTCGAACGTTTGTAAAGCATGGCGCGCCCTTCTCTACGCGGCCGCCACATGTGCCGGTCCAGTCTAAAAAGACCCTCTTAACGTCGTGCGCTTCGGCTGTCCTGGCACAGAAAGTCCTCGCCCGATATCATTTTAAGTTTCTGTGTGCTGCCTTGCCGCCTCCAGTGGTTCTCGGAGGCCCCAGGGACCCGGCCAGGGTTTGAGCCTGGAGGCGTCCCTGGCACCCAGCGCAAGGCCCGGCGCCCCGGTGCTCCAGGGATGGGTGCCTGGCAGTTCCATAGACACACCAACCGGTTGACCTGACCGGACGCCCTCTTGTGCCTCCACAGCCTCGGAGAAGTCGGTGTGTCCGTCGCTGGACGAAGCTCAGCCCTTCCCCCTGCCCTTCAAGCCGTACTCGTGGAGCGGCCTGGCGGGTTCGGATCTGCGGCACCTGGTGCAGAGCTACCGGCCGTGCGCGGCCCTGGAGCGCGGCGCCGGCCTGGGCCTCTTCTGCGAGCGCGCCCCGGAGCCAGGCCATCCCGCGGCGCTGTACGGCCCGGAGCGAGCTTCGGGCGGCGCGGGGGCCGGGGCGCCCGGGGGAGGCAGCGCAGGAGGCGGAACTGCCGGCGGCGCGGGCCTGGGGCTCTTCGGCGACTTCGGGCCCGCGGCGGCAGGACTGTACGAGCGGCCGGCCACCGGCGGACTGTACCCGGAGCGCGGCCACGGGCTGCACGGCGACAAAGGCACAGGCGTCAAGGTGGAGTCGGAGCTGCTGTGCACCCGCCTGCTGCTGGGCGGCGGCTCCTACAAGTGCATCAAGTGCAGCAAGGTGAGGCTTCCGCGCGCCTGGCTTGACCGGCCCCGCGCCCGCGACCCCCGGCCCGCGCCCAGCCGGCGTCCGCGCCCCTCGGCCCCTCTCAGCGGCCCTCTCCCCGGCCCCACCCGCCTCAGGTGTTCTCCACACCGCACGGGCTCGAGGTGCACGTGCGCAGGTCCCACAGCGGCACAAGACCCTTTGCGTGCGAGATTTGCGGCAAGACCTTCGGGCACGCGGTGAGCCTGGAGCAGCACAAAGCCGTGCACTCGCAGGTAAGCGCGGGGCGAACGGCCGCGCGCCGCCCTGCTCAGGTTTTCGCGTTCGGGGATCTCCTGTGCGACACCGGATGCTCTCCGCCTGGCAGCTTTCGCCTTGGACTTACCCCGACTGCCCCCAGTCCCCTCTGCCACGTCCCCTGGCTCAGACGTAGGCGTGGAGAGAGAGGTCGGGGGTTGCCGGCCTCGAGGCAGCCCTGGAGTTCGGTGTCACATTGTTTGTGAGACTCAGGAAAGTGATCTTGATCATTACTTTGGGTCTGAGGAAGGCTTGTATGCACTCCTGCAGGTGATATGTCAGATTTGTTAGCTCTGTTTCTTGGGCTCTTTCTTTTCACCAAATGGCTGATACTTAACCTGCCTTGACCTCTCCGGGTTGAAAAGGAGAATCTCAGCTCATTTAGAGCATCCAGTGTTTGTCCCGCTATTCTTTCATGTATTCATTTGTAAATATTTGTTGCTCAACTTCAGGTACTAGGTCCTTGAGAATCCAATAACACACCAGCTTCCTGACAGGATACCTTCACAGAGATTATGCTTTAGCTGAGAGGGTAGATAACCAAATAAGAACACAAGTAACGATGGCAGCAGAATGCTTATTTACAAACTCATTTGTTCAAAAGTATTCTGCCTCCTTCAACACCCACACTGGGTGGGGATGGGATGGGGGAGGAGCAGTTCAAGAGATTGAGGTCTAAGCCTCCCGTTGAGGAGGGTGGAGAAGTGTTTGTAAATGGGTGTCAAAAAAGCAGGGTGGGGATACAGTTTTGCCAAGGGGTGTGGAAGGTTGTGGCTGAAAAGTGTTTGGGTCGAAAAAATGTTAAAGGGGTAGAGGATAAGAGCGGGAAGGGTGGAGGCTGGAAATAAACTGGGAGGAGAGAGGATAATGGAGCACCCTATGTGGATGCAGAGTCCGAAGGAGGGGACAGTCCTGGTTTGGGGGATTTCAGGGTCAGTTGGTGGTGAGGAGAATGGCAGCCTAGACGATTGCAATAGGAATGCCACATCTTTCTCTCTGCAGGAACGGAGCTTTGACTGTAAGATCTGTGGCAAAAGCTTCAAAAGGTCGTCTACGCTGTCCACACATCTGCTCATCCACTCAGACACCCGGCCCTACCCCTGTCAGTACTGCGGCAAGAGGTTCCATCAGAAGTCAGACATGAAGAAACACACCTTCATCCACACTGGTGAGTGAAGGCCTTTGGCTGGTAGGAAACACCTGGTGAGGGGTGGGAAATGGGGGGAAGGTGGGGGAGGTCCAAGTGTTTCTCCCTGAGGCCAAGGTAATTCACCTCCTCTGTGATATTCTTGCAGAGAATGGTGGTGGGTGGGACCTCCCAGAAGGAGTTAATCCATGCAGAGAAAACTGAGGAGGCAGATTCTCTCAGATTCATTTACATACATGGTTCTCCACAGAGTCTTTGATTTGGGGTTATATCTGAAGAACCATTCAGCAGGTCAGCTGCAAGTTTTCTATCCTTGCAAAGAATATTTTCCTCTACGTTAGCAGCTGCTCCGACTTCTTTCTGCTCCAGGTGAAATATGAAGCTCTGGGTCCTTTCAGAGCATTGCTCTAAATGTTTACCTAGAGATCAAGATTTTCTCTAGGGCTTCCACCCAGCCTTTTCAGGGGGAAGGGTCTTATGTGCGACCTCTTGGCTGCATGTTTAGGAGTCTGACAGCTTTTTCTGATTGAGCAAGGGAAAAAATGGTAAATATTACTAGGCTTTTTTGGCTAAGCACTTTTAAAATGCAGTATCTCATTTTATGCTCACAACAACTCAGGGAGGTGAAGACTATTCCTTATCCCCATTTTAGAGAAGAATAAACATAAAGTGAGGCACAGAAGTGTTAGGTACTTTCTCAGAGTCATATTGGTAGCAAGTGGTAGATCCGACTTAAATTCAGGTCTGTCTGCTCTCAAGTGTCTATGCTCTCTACCACTGTTTATTGTATTCTATTTTCAAAGTCAAAAGGATTGGTGAATATAGAACTCCTCTATTCACTTATTGCCCTTTTTAAAATATAAGCAAGTTTGTCATAATAATGATGATTCTTTACTTATTATAATGCTTCATAACATACCAAATGCTTTCAAATCTCTCTCTTCATTTGATTCTTACTCCTGTCCCATAAAGTAGAAGGAGCTGCTCTTACCATCATGAAACTCAGAGAGATGGAATGATTTACCAAAGTTCAGACTGGAAGTAAATCATCAGGCTGTGGAATGCTCTGGCTTCCAGTCCTGGATTCTAAAGTTTTGGTTTTGTGTAGGTGGCAGTTTTAATGCCAGGAGCACTCTCTTTAATAATCAACAAGATATTTACATGAGAGCCAGAATTTTATTTCAGAATATGAATACTGACTTAATTTGCAGTGTGTTCCAAACAATCACCATTGATGTTTTTAAATATGCCTGGCGTGCTGTGATTCATGGGGTTGCAGAGAGTCGGACATAACTGAGCGACTGAACTGAACTGAAGTGAATGTAGATGCCTCCGTCAGAAAACCCAGAAAAAATATCCTACTTTAATTGTGTTCTCTTGCCTGAAATTTCCATGCAACTCATTCCTGTTGAGTAAAGGTATTCAAGACGTTTACCAAAATGCAACTAGGATCTTGATTGAGTGAAACATTAAGCCTTTATCAAACGTTTTCATTATAGCTAGAATTTGTTTCTCAGATTTGTTTGACCCTAAAGGGATAGGATAAGTTTTGATGAGTGGTTCCTTATCAAGGAAATCTGAAGCACAAAGATAGAAAGGGGTATAGCAAGAGGAACAGAGAGTTCCTCAAAAACAAACTTCATCTATTTTGCATTTTTTCCAAGGCCAAACCTGACAATAATGCCATGCTGAGGCTATTTGAAAACATCATACTGCTTTTCCAAATGTTAAACTGCACATGGATTAGGGGGGGAAAGGAACACTTTTCTGTTATTTATTAATCCATGGTGAAGGAGCTGTTGGTATATAAAGAATCCTGTGATTAACCTCATTAAAAAAAAAAGTAAAATCAAGATAGAAAAGGATCAGCTGCCTTAAGAAATACTTTGTGACCCAGATGTGGATTTTTTAAAAATAAGACTTCAAGAAATACCCATCCTTCAGATGCATTCTGTTGTCCTCCAAGGGCAAGAAAGAAGGCAGCCTCACTGGTCCACACAGACCAACACCGACTTGGAAATTCAGATTTGAAAACTTCCTCTCCATTAGAACAGAGTCACATGGTTTGAAAGACAGCACCCCACCCCCCTACAGCCCTTGTGCTGAACATCTGCTGTGGGGAGCTTTCTACTTCTGAAGTCGGGGGTGTCCTCCCAGGGTGGATTCAGCTGCAGTTCTGGGGAGGGCACGTGGCCTGTGCTCTGCTTCCGTTTAGCAGGAAACGGTTTGAGGCCTCCGGCTGGGAACCCCCATGCAGAAAGCCTCCCTTCCACCTGGTGCACCTATGGCTTCCCTGGCCTTGCATTGCCACACACATCACCCTCCAGACTGCTCAAAGGCCTTAGGCTGTGGTGTAGCCAGCTGCTGCCAAGATCCTGTGGGTCACTGTGAGTCCCCGCTAGCTTTATCATGGACTCATGCTTCCCCCTCTCCCTTCCATCCCTGTAGGCGAGAAGCCCCACAAGTGCCAGGTGTGTGGCAAGGCATTCAGCCAGAGCTCCAACCTCATCACTCACAGCCGCAAGCACACAGGCTTCAAGCCCTTCGGCTGCGACCTGTGTGGAAAAGGCTTCCAGAGGAAGGTGGACCTCAGGCGGCACCGGGAGACGCAGCATGGGCTCAAGTGAGCACCACGCCTCATTCGCGTGTGCAGTCATACAACACTACGGAGGGCAGCCTCCCCACTTGCCACCAGCCACTTCCACAGATCTCTCTGGGGTGATACCTTTTCCCTTTCCTCCCTGGAACTGCCAGAGGAGATAAGTTACCTTTTCAAAGTCCAGCGTGGAGGGGGAACCGAATGACTCCCTGGGCAGAGGACTTGCCAAATAGGCTTCTTTACACCTGAAGACTCCCAGTGGAGAAGAAATTGGCTAAAATCTTTGGCCTGATAGTCCTCCCCATACCCAGACCTGTTCCACAGATAGAAAGCCCCTTGGGTTTCTTCCCTTCTCTTCCTGTCCAACCCCAGATACTTGTGTGGAAGAGGAGGAATCATCTCTCACAAGATAGATACATATTAATGTTTTTATCTGGAATGAAGAATGAGTGTTATTTTTTTTCCTTCTGGGGACTTTGTTGACCCCTTTTTGTTGGGTGCTGCCTATAAAGCTTGGAGGAATTGTTTCTTGCATTTGAAAATTGGTTCAGAAACTGATTTGGGAAGGGAATTTCATACTTATGAACATGACAAAAAATGCACTGTAGAGCCTGCCCAAAAAGAAGCAGAAGGAAAGTGGGCTTGGTGAGAAGAGATTCAAGGTTCTCCCTCCAGGAGACTTGTGAAGCCTTCTTCAGAAGAATGGAAGCACATAGTAATGCCTTTGGGTAAGGCTGTCATCCGTTCACTCAGCAAATGTCTATTGACCACCAGTTACCATGGTATCAGGCACTATGCTAGGTACTAGGGAGCCAGAGAGTAAAGTCTCAGTCTCTGTCCCTGACCTGCATCTCCAAGTAGCTGGGTCTGTTCTTCCCCACAAAGGAATTCTGAGAAGATAAAACAGGATCTTGAAACTTCCCTTCAGGTCGTTTGGATTTTATCAAACATAAACGAAAAATAGCTGAATAGATACTTCAAAGATTCATGTATAAATTGTTTTTTATTGTTAAGCTGATATTTTTAAGATGTCTAAGCTAGCAGGCATGTGGGAATGAAGGCTCTGTCTTCAACTCTTTTGAACCCTCCATGTGTACCACAGAGGGAAAAAAAGTGATATTTTTACTTTGATGTAAATGTTTTTAGATCTTCTGGAGTGTATTATGTTTGTTAATACATATTTATTAGAGTGATGTTTTAAGTTAATAAAGTATTAAGACTCTTATATATTGCTTTTCATTTAGGCAAGGAATTTGGGAAAGACCTTTGTTTTGGTCTGTATGGGGAGTTGGTACTGAAGGACACTGGAGTTAAATATAAAGCAGATAAGACAACATCCAAAAGAGAGCAAAATCCAATAGCTCTGGTTTTCATGTGTTTTTTTTTTTTTCTTTCATTCTGTGCCTGAGCACCTTCTTTCTTAACAGAAAAGCTAGGGTTACAAAAGTAAGCTTCTACCTTGCCAAGTCCCTGATATCCTACATGTATGTGCTCAGTCACTCAGTTGTGTCTGCATCTTTGCAACCCCATGGATTGTAGCCCACCAGGCTCCTCCGTCCATGGGATTCTCCAGGCAAGAATACTGGAGTGGATTGCCATTGCCTTCTCCAGGGGTTCTTCCCTACATGTTTATGGGCTCTTTATTCTGAGAGTTTCAGGATTTTTTTTTTTTTTTTTAAACAGGCCAGAAGGCTCCCTGATGAATAAAGACATTAGGAACCTTAGGTCTAGAGATTGAGTTAGTCAGGACCCTGTCACCAGCATACCAGGTGACTTGGACAAATCGTTTGACCTTCCAGATACTGATTTCATTCACCATAATAATGAAGATATGATTCTGTCATCACAGTCCAAACCTGACTACTTCTCTGGAGATTGGAGGGAAAGAAGTATCTGAGATTGGTTAGCTACCTCACCTAAAACAAGTTATAAATCTGAAGACTGATGAGAGGCAGTAAAATTGGGATCTAGGTTATTTCTGGCTCTGTCCCACCTGTGGGAATTTCTGGCATACATTAGTCCTTGAAAAGAATGAACCCAGAATAAGCTTCTGGCCTAAATCCCAACTACCTGTACTCTTTCTAATACTTGGTCAAGGTAGTGCACAGCCCATGGTGACTGTCAGCAGATTGTCCATTTCTGTTCAAATCAGTTTCGCCCATATTGGTATGTGCCTGGCACTCTTCTAGGTGTTGGGGATTCAGCAGTGAACACAATGTCCTGTGGAGCTTTGTATATTTGGTCAGTGCTGAATCTTCAACTCCCAGAACAGTGCCTGGTGCATAGTAGGAGACCAATATTTGCTGAGGTGGTAAGTGAATAAGCAGAGGAAATAAACTCCTGCTTCATCCTGGCTGCTCTGCTCTCTCCAGCAGAAAGGGAAGAGAAACCGCTTGAGGGCCAAAGAAGCAGATAGAACAGGTAGGACTCTCTCTGGGTTGGAGAGTAAGGGGGGCTTTGACCATGCTTTTCTCTGGTCTCTCCAAATCTCAGTGCTCCGCTATCCTTACTTGGTTTTCAAGACTGTATCTTTTCATGTCAGTTTACTCTCATTCAAAACTGAAACATGTACACTCGAAGGCCATTTAAGATAATTTTCCAGAACTGTTGGGTGAACAGCTACAGCATCTAGGAACCTCTTTCTAGTGTCCTGGGAAACAAGGTTCCCAGTGAATAAAGATCACAGAAAGATCTTCTCACAGGATTCACCGTGCACACTGGTTGCTAATTTCTAACTTGGTTTGCAAAGTAAAGAAGCTACATTGTGGGGTAAGTAGATCTGATTGAAATCTAGTTAACTGCTCTGTCCTGCGCTCCCATTATGACTTTTAGAACTTTGGTCCATTTTTATAACCTATATGCAATAAATGTGAAATTTAATTTTAATGTTAATAGTATGCATTTTTGGGGGAAAAAACATATCTTGATATCCTCAGTTCAGAATCAAAACAAATTACTGTGCCTGTTACTGTGTGAAATTTGAAGATTGCGAATATCTCTCTTAATGTTATTACTTGACTCCATTAAAAATAGATTGTGAATATTCCATGTCACATTATTCATGAAGCAGGCCCTCTGCCTTTTGTCCGCGGGAGTAACAGTAGAAAGGGTAACAAGAGACACCAGAGCACACCTTTGTTTCTTTCACTAAATTTTTAATAACACCTCCAGCTAGCCAGTTGGTGAAGCTCAGCTCTTGCATAAAAGTGGAAAAGCACAGCTATCTCAGAGAAGACCAACTCTTTCAGGAGCTAATTTGAGTTTGTGTTCATCTACACCAGAGATGATTAAATTACCTATCAGGTGTGCTGAGCTATCAGGATTCAGGCCATGTAAAAGGTGAATTTCATCTGATTGATTTGAAACACAAATAGAACAATTGAGTTTTCAAAGCCCCACCTTAATTAAAGGCGTAGCAAAGTATCGCTCTGGGTGGGTTCTTAACTGCCATTGCCCTTGAAAACTGGGTGTTGATAGTGATTTTTTTTTTTTAGGTTTAAGTGTCGATAGTGATTTGACCTGTTCATTTTGTCGTGTGCCTGTTTGTTTAACCTGATCATTTAACAGAAAGAAATGAATTCAGAGTAAGGCCAAAAATTACGTGATTGCTTTTTCTGTGCATTTCTAGAGCACTATTTAAATCTCTCCTATATTATTTCTGAAGTAAAAATTTCTCAGTTACATATGTAATATATTAATTCAACATTTCATTCATTGAGTTTTTTTTAAAAAGGAATATCATCCCAAACTCTTCTCACTTACAAGTTTGTTAATTTTTTAGTGCTCATTTCCAGCCTGCCCACATGTGTGTATATTTATGTATTTTTTTATCCTGTGATCAGTTGATGTCTACATAGCGCTTTTACTTATTGATTGATAATATGGGCACATATTTGCTTAAAATAGAAATATTTATGTTTAACAATGAGAATTTTGACATTTTATGGTTAAGTTTTATTGAAATCATTTATTAGGAATTTTATCATTCATTAAGATAAAGTCTCTTCTGAAGTTTTATTTCAAAGTTATTCACTTTTTAAATAAAACATTTCAATCGCATGGGAAATTAAAGAGACTAAAACAATAAACATCAGTGTACCCATTGTTCTGCCATATTTATTTCAGATTTTATTTTAAAATATTACAGACATGGTTCAGTAACTTCTAGAATATGTTTTTACCTAACCCCAGTCCCTTTCCTGTCTCATCAGAGGCATCCACTATACCAGAATTGGTACAATATCATCACCATGAATATTTGTATACCTTTACTTATACAGAGTCCCATGAAGAACATGTGATACTGTTAGGTATATTTTAACTTATTATAAACGGTGTCATAGTGTATATATCCTGCGTCTTGCTTTTTTTCCCCTTAGTACTTTGTTTTTTGAGATTTATCCATGTTGATACATGCAGTTTTGTTCAGTTATTTTAACTGCTGCATATAGGATTCATTGTATGAATAATTAGGTATTATTAGGTGATTAGTTAGGTATTCTCCTGTTGAGACAGTTTTGGTTATTTCCAGTTTTCCCTTATCACAAACAATTCTGATGCAAGCAGCCTTTTACATATGTCCTTGTGAAAGGGATTCTTCAGGTTATGTTCCTGGGAATGGAAATGCTGGATATGTCGATTCTCCCAATTTACATTCCCATCAATAGTATGAGAGAATTCCTGTTGCTCCACATTTTACTAACACTTGGTATTTTCAGACTTTAAAAATGTTTGCCAATTGGTTGGATGTGAAATGTTAATGTAATTTGCATTTCCTGATTCCTCGCCTGGCATACTGCGATTCATGGGGTCGCAAAGAGTCCGACACGACTGAGTGACTGAACTGAACTGAACTGAGTTCAGTTGAGAATCTTTTCATAAGTTTTTTGGCCTCACAGGTTTCCTTTTCTGTGAAATGCCTGTTAATGTACTTTGTCCATTTATTTTTTTGATTGGGCTGCTTCTTTTTTATCAATTAATTTTTCTGTGTTCTAGGTACTCACTATTTTGTTAAATATGTCGCACATGTCTCCCAGACTGTAATTTGCATTCATTTTGGTTGAAGAGAGATTTTGTTTGTTTTTGTCTTTGTGTTTATGTTTTTAAATGTATTTGTCTTTTCCTTATTGGCTTATGCTTTTTATGTCTTAATTAAGAAATCCTTCCCTAATTGGTGATCATAAGCTTATTCCCTATATTTTCTTCTAAAAATGTTAAAATGCTTAGTTTTAATATTAGCTTTTTAACCCACTTATATGTGTATGATATGAAATAAAATCTAACTTAAACACTTTTTTCCTACATGGATAACCAGTTGCTCCAACATTATTTATTGCAGATTACATCCTTTTCCCTCTGATTGTAATACCATCATATGTATTGATGTTTTGCCATCAAATGTCAAATTTCTCTTTCTATATAGTTCTGCTCCTGATCTGGGCTCAGATCAGGGCTCAAATCAGGGCTCCCTGATCTGTTCCCTGATCTGTTCCATTGGTCATTTTGTCTATCTCTGTCTGGAAAATCCCATGGATGGAGAAGCCTGGTAGGCCGCAGTCCATGGGGTCGCTAAGAGTCGGACACGACTGAGCAACTTTACTTTCACTTTTCACTTTCATGCATTGGAGAAGGAAATGGCAACCCACTCCAGTGTTCTTGTCTGGAGAATCCCAGGGACGGGGGAGCCTGGTGGGCTGCCATCTATGGGGTCGCACAGAGTCGAACACGACTGAAGTGACTTAGCAGCAGCAAGCCAAAGCCATGGTGTCTCAAACTTGTAATAAACTCTTAGTAGTTAGTAAGGAAGGTTTTCCTTTCATCTGTTTCATCCTCTTAAGGAATATCTTGGCTACCCTTGGTCCTTTGCTCTTGCTTGTGAAAAACTTAATTGGAATTTTTATTTATACTGCAGTTACTATTTAATTGGGAAGAACTGAAACCATTTTGATGTTGATGCTTCCCATCCGTAAATATAGTATATTGCTTGTTTTTAAAGTTTTCTTTTATGTCTTTCAATAACCCTTTATAATTTGGGGCATAATTTTCTGTCTTTCTTTGGTTCACTGCTTTCATACTTCTTTTTTAAAATTGTACTTTCTAACTGCTGCTGGTGTATTGGAGCAAAATTATTGTTTTTGTATGTTGATCTTGTATTCTGCAATTTTGCTAAACCTTCTTTTTTTAATATTTATTTTGTTTATTTATTTATTTGGCTGCCCCAGGTCTTGGTTGCGGTCCATGGGATCTTCCTTATGCATGGGAACTCTTACTCGTAGCGTGTGAGATCGTTCCCTGACCAGAATCAGACCTCGGCCTCAGCCCCCTGCATTGGCAGTGTGGCGTCTTAGTCACTGGACCACCAGAGAATGGTGGTCCCTAAACCTTCTTTATAGTTTGTTGCAGATTATTTTAGATTTTTCAGTGTAAGGTAATCATAAAATATGTAAATGATTATAGCTTTGTTTCAGTCTTTCCAATGTACTCTTCTTGACTTCACTGCAATAACCAATACTATTAAATATATTAACTAGGGGCAGAATAGTAGGCATCCTTGTCTTATTCCTAATTGCCAGGGAAATGCTTTTAATTTTTCACATTTTAACTTGATATTGGGGGTAGGTTTGGGTAGATAACTTAAAATATCAGATTAAGAATTTCTATTACTATTTGATAAGAATATCTGTGTGCATGAGCATTTAATATTAAAGTATGATTTTTAGGCATCTGTTGAGAAAGGCATGTGTTATTTTGTTTCTAAGTCTTATGGTTCTTATTCTTTAATTTGTCAGTATGGCAAATGAGAATTTATAGGTTTTCCAATGGTAAATTATCCTTGCATTGCTGGGAAAGATAAATCCCAACATTTTTATTTCTATATCTTAGCTAAAAAGATTTCTTACTTGACAGATGTATTGTTTAGAAGTGCATTTAAGTTTCTAATCATATTTTTGTGTAATTTTTTATGAATTACAATTTAACATTTTGATGAGATAACATGACCTGTATGACATTAATTTTCTGATACTATTTGTTGAGATTTATTTTTTAGCCTTATCCATGGTCAATTTTTATAAATAATAGTTCTTGAAAAGAATATATGTTTTCTGATTACTGATGTTAATATAGTTATACCACCTTCCTTTTGGTTGGTTTTTATATTTATTTACTTCTTAAAAGTCTTTCTAAAAAAAAAAAAAGTCTTTCTGACATGAGTAAAATATAGTTTCCAATCAAAATTTTAATTTCTGATACTGTTTGATTTTGTGTGTGTGTGTATGTATGTTAAAGCACCTAACATTTTGATCACACCCACACACAGTTGAGAGGAAAAAGTGCTCAGTTACTCTGTCCAAAAGACTATGTATTGCTTTACTCTGCCAGTTCATTTTCTGTTGTTCCAGGAAGGATACTAATTTGCAGGATTTCTAAAGCCTGAATTTATTTTAACTGTAAAGGAAAAACAGAAGCAGGAAGTTAGACTTGCTCCTTGGTGCTAGTTATACAAATTTCATTGAGAATTTTTTTATTTTTGGTAAATTAGGAAGCATAGTTTCAATTCTGTCTTTTAACATGAATTAGACAGTTTTCTAGGCTGGCCTTTTTGAGAAGTAGAACTGATTGACATGCCTCTATAAGATTTTGCTGCAGTGGCAATTCCTTATTTGTTCTTAGAGTAAGGAAGGCTGACTGGATATTTCTTATCAGCTGACTTTTGAAAGAATCAGGAACCATTCTTTCATTACCTTTCGGTAGACTTATATGTATCTCAATTCTTGGACATACCTTCCCAGATTTCACACAAACTTGACTTCCTCTTTCCTTGTACTGAAACTACTATTCATGGGACTCTAATAAACAAGAATGACAAGTTCTTAACTCAGCTGAGGGAGTCCCACCACACTCTCATATTTTTGCATGCCATCTTTCTGATTTATCTTTGTGTGGTCACTGGTTATATCACATGTTTAGGCATTAAAGTGCATGTGAAATAAAATGTTTTGAATAAAGAATCAGATGAACTTAAAAATGTTTTAATTCAAAGGTACTCTGATTTTAAGTTCTTCCTGTTTTTCCAACAGTTCATCTAAAATGACAATTTCAGAAGTATATTTCAGGTATGTCCAACTAAGTCCTTTCACTGAGAAAAGAGTTAACATTAGGAAGCTCTGGAAAAGAGATCCAGTTCAGTTCAATTCAGTCACTCAGTCATGTCCAACTCTTTGCAACCCCATGAATCGTAGCACGCCAGGCCTCCCTGTCCCTCACCAACTCCTGGAGTTTATGCAAACTCATGTCCATCGAGTCGGTGATGCCATCCAGCCATCTCATCCACTGTTGTCCCCTTCTTCTCCTGCCCCCAACCCCTCCCAGCATCAGGGTCTTTTCCAATGAGTCAACGCTTTGCATGAGGTGGCCAAAGTATTGGAGTTTCACCTTTAGCATCAGTTCTTCCAAAGAACACCCAGGACTGATCTCCTTTAGAATGGACTGGTTGGATCTCCTTGCAGTCCAAGGGACTCTCAAGAGTCTTCTCCAACACCACAGTACAAAAGCATCAATTCTTCGGTGCTCAGCTTTCTTCACAGTCCAATTCCCACACCCATACATGACCACTGGAAAAACCATAGCCTTGACTAGACGGACCTTTGTTGGCAAAGTAATGCCTCTGCTTTTGAATATGCTATCTAGGTTGGTCATAACTTTCCTTCCAAGGAGTAAGCATCTTTTAATTTCATGGCTGCAGTCACCATCTGCAGTGATTTTGGAGCCCAGAAAAATGAAGTCTCTCACTGTTTCCTCTGTTTCCCCATCTATTTTTCATGAAATGATGGGACCGGATGCCATGATCTTAGATTTCTGAATGTTGAGCTTTAAGCCAACTTTTTCACTGTCCTCTTTCACTTTCATCAGGAGGCTTTTTAGTTCCTCTTCACTTTCTGCCATAAGGGTGGTGTCATCTGCATATCTGAGATTATTGATATTTCTCCCAGCAATCTTGATTCCAGCCTGTGCTTCTTCCAGCCCAGCATTTCTCATGATGCACTCTGCATAGCAGTTAAATAAGCAGGGTGACGATATACAGCCTTGACGTACTCCTTTTCCTATTTGGAACCAGTCTGTTGGTCCGTGTCCAGCTCTAACTGTTGCTTCCTGACCTGCATATACGTTTCTCAAGAGGCAGATCAGGTGGTCTGGTATGCCCATCTCTTGAAGAATTTTCCACAGTTTATTGTGATCCACACAGTCAAAGGCTTTGGCATAGTCAATAAAGCAGAAATAGATGTTTTTCTGGAACTCTCTTGCTTTTTCCATGATCCAGCGGATGTTGGCAATTTGATCTCTGGTTCCTCTGTCTTTTCTAAAACCAGCTTGAACATTTGGAAATTCACGGTTCACATATTGCTGAAGCCTGACTTGGAGAATTTTGAGCATTACTTTATTAGCGTATGAGATGAGTGCAATTGTGCGGTAGTTTGAGCATTCTTTGGCATTGCCTTTCTTTGGGATTGGAATGAAAACTGACCTTTTCCAGTCCTGTGGCCACTGCTGAGTTTTCCAAATGTGCTGGCATATTGAGTGCAGCACTTTCACAGCATCATCTTTCAGGATTTGAAATAGCTCAACTGGAATTCCATCACCACCACTAGCTTTGTTCGTAGTGATGCTTTCTAAGGCCCACTTGACTTCACATTCCAGGATGTCTGGCTCTAGGTAAGTGATCACACCATCATGGTTATCTTGGTCATGAAGATCTTTTTTGTACAGTTCTTCTGTGTATTCTTTTACTCCAGTTTACTCCATTTAACCAGTTACCCAGGGAAGGAAGCTTTGTGATTAGCCATTATGTCTAATAATCTTTCTCCATCAGGTGATCTGTCTCTCCACCTGTGGCTCAGAGAAAGTGAAAGTGAAAGTCACTCAGTCGTGTCTGACTCTTTGGGACTCCATGTACCATACAGTCCATGGAATTCTCCAGGCCAGAATACTGGAGTGGGTAGCCGTTCTATTCTCCAACCCAGCAATCAAACCCAGGTCTCCCACATTGCAGGTGGAGTCTATCAGCTGAGCCACCAGGGAAGCCTGTAGCTCAGAGAAGATAGGAATAAACAATTCTAGTCAGTAGATGGCCATAAGTTTGTATTAATGGACTGTGGTTTTATGTTGGTACCATGTATAGATTATTACATTAAAAAAGTAAGATTATAGCAAAGTCATATGCTATTAAAATTTTAATTTTTATTTGATGACTGAAAATTCAAGTCTCAGGTGATTATTAGGTATGTAGTAGCACTGATCAAGATAGAATTCTCCAACGGACAGACTTCTGGGCACGTGTGCTCTTGTTAGGTACATGAAATAATGCACAGTAGACTGGGAGACACATTGTAGTCCAAGCACTGGTACCAGAGGTTAAGCTCATCCCAGGGCACCCAGAAACTTAGACTTTGTGCATTGCTAAGGATACCCTGGTGTTCTCATGGAAATTTATTTTTTACTCTTGGTCCAAGACTGGAAGGTTCTAAGTATGGGAAGTGGATGTAAATTTTCCTAGGGAATCTTCTTTCTATTTCTCAGAGAGACATATAGTTTTGTGAAAAACAACATTGACTTCCCAAAACAGCACTGAATTGGGAGACAGAGGACTGATATAGTCTCTGTATCAGTCAGGGTTCTCCAGAGAAACATAACCCATCACACACATACACACACACACACACACACACATGCATAAATAAATAAGGATTTGGCTTCCATGATTATGGAGGCTGAAAAGTCCTGAGATCAGCAGTCAGCAAGCTGGAGACCTGGGAAAACCCCGGTATAGTTTCAGTCTGATTGCAAAGGCCTGAGAAGCAGGAGGATTGATGGTGTAAGTTCCAGTCCAAGAGCAGAAGACCAAACGAGCTAGCACACACCATCATGAAGACAAAATTCCCTCTGAGCCTTTTGGCTCAATTCAATAGGTTTGGTCTTCAACTGATTGGGTAAGACCTACATACAATAGGATGGCAAATCTGCTGTACTCAGTCTACCAATTCAAATGTCAATCTCATCCAGAAACACCCTCATAGACAACCCAGAATAATGTCCAGGCACCCCTTGGCCCAATTACATTGACAAGTAAAATTAACCATCACAGTCTCCAAATTGCCAGTGTATTTGTCAGAGTAAAGATCACTAGTTGCTGTAACAACTCCAAAAGCTCAATGGATTATAAAATAGTTTATTTCTCATACATGTCACCTTCTGTTTGGGTGTGTTCAGGTTCCTGCCTTCACAGGTGATTGAGAGATCTCAGCTTTTTCTATCTTGCGGTGGTTTTAGGGGGCTGCCATATTCTAGTGATTGCTTGGCGTCCTTTGCTGGATTATCTGTATTTAGCTGGTTGATGAATGAAGCTAAAAAGTGTACAGAGGATCATATGAGACCTTTACAGAGACAGACTGGGGAATGAATTTTATCACTCCTGTTCACAGTCCATTGTCCAGAACACCAACAACATGATCTCCATCTTACCTCAAAGGAATCAAGGAAATGTGATCTTTTGTGCTAAGAAAGAGAAAATGGGACTGGTGAGCATCTATCTAGCCAGTCCTTGCCAGAGCCCTAAGTGAAACTGCAAGTGTTAGTTGCTCAGTTGTGTCCAACTCTTTGCCACCCCACGGACTGTAGCCCACCAGGCTCCTCTGTCCATGGAATTCTCCAGGCAAGAATACTGGAGTGGGTTGGCATTCCCTCCTCCAGGAGATCTTCCTGACCCAAGGATTGAACCCAGGTCTCCAGCACTGGAGGCGGATTCTTTACCATCTGAGCCACCAGGGAAGCCCAAATGTTAGTTGTTCAGTCGTATCTGACTCTTTGTGACCCCATAGACTGTAGCCCACCAGGTCCTTCTCTCTGTAGTTTTTAAGCTTGAGCTTTTCCCTTCTCTAAGTCTGTTTCCTTCCTCATAAAGTGAGGAGGATGGAAAAATGCCCTCTAAGGGACTTTCCAACTCTGACCATCTAAGGTCTATAACACTATCAAACCCCTGACTAGGTCTTGTAAACACTCAGTTGGACATGGTCTTTCTCAGTCCAAGAGGGAAGAACAATGCTCAGTGTTCCCCCAAAGATTTTATGGTCTACACCTGCAGCCTCTGGGAAGTTTATTCACTTCCTAGAATTCCCAAGAATCAAGATAACCCCCTCTCTCAGGGTATAGCCTTACCCTAGGTTGTGGTACCAGTCCCTGCTACCTGGTGTGTATGCAAATACTAATGTGACCATGAAACTTCCTCCTTATCTTCTCTTCTTACAATTCTCAGGCTGTGGAAAGTGATGACGCCCTTGGGCTCCTTCCCTAAGATTCTAGAGTACCAGGAGAGAGGGGTGAAAGCTATATACACCCCAGCCCCAGACATCCTAGAAGAGGGTTTCACAAAAGGATAGGCTATGTCAGAGTGATTGTGTTCATGGGTTTTCTTCTTTTCTGCATTTTCTGATGTTTTGCAATTTATCTGTCTGTTATCTGACTCCTCATAGGAGTTTTTTATTTCTTTGGCTGAGCAGAGTCTTAGTTGAGGTAGGTGGGATCTTCATTTGTGGCATGTGAACTCTTAGTTGCAGCATGTGGGATCTAGTTCCCCGACAATGGATGGAACCCCGACCCCCTGCATTGGGATCATGGAGTCTTAGCCACTGGACCACCGGGAGGGAAGTCCCCCATTGGATTTTAGACTCCACAGAGTCAGAGATCATGTCTACTTTATTACTGCATCTATAGGGGCCTATAATGATGCCTGGCGTAAAGTAAATATTTTTGAGTGAAGAAATATTACTTAAAATCTTTTAGTCTAAGTTCAGGGCAATAGAATTTCTTGGGGGGAATTATGTTAGTAATACATTCATTTATTTGCCTACTTAGTAATGTTTTAATCTTACCAAAGTCTACTGTCAACACTAGGAATTTTAGAATAATGAGCAAGAAGCCAATAACAGAGTATCCTTCAAGGTTTAACCTAAGCTTGGGGTTTCTTGGTGGCTCAGATGGTAAAGAATCTGCCTGTAATGCGGGAGACCCAGGTTCGATCCCTGGGTCGGGAAGATCCCCTGGAGAAGGGAATGGCAACTCCACTATTCTTGCCTGGAGAATTCCATGGACAGAGGAGTCTGGCGGGCTACAGTCCATGGGGTTACAGAATCGGACATGACTGAGTGACTAACATTTTCACTTTTCATTGGGGGCTCAAACAGGATATAAGTGCTGTTTCTCCAGGCCGGGAAGCATCTGCTCTGAGCGTTTGGTTGAGCGGCACTTTCTCCACATAGTAGAGTATGTGCCAGATTGTACTTATGTTGGACAATGGTCAGTTTCAGAGTATGAGCATGTGTTTTTAAACTAGACAGTGTAGCTGTCTCTTTTTAGTTCTATGAAGTATAGGCATTAGCTTTACTCCTTTTTTGTATATCAAATAAAATCCAGTCATCCTGCAGCTCCACTTATCCCTGAAGAAAAGCTGCGACTGATCTCTCCTCAGCTTATACTTTCAGTTTCACTGTGATCATTGTCTCTTTATTTACCACCCCACTTTATGAATTAAACACAATTTGTAAGATAAGTCGAGCTTCCCTGATAGCTCAGTTGGTAAAGAATCCGCAAACAAAAGGAGCAAAAATATCGTATCATGTAAGTCAAGAATCTAGTGTGGAATAGAAACTCAGTAAATGGCCCTACCATTGTTAATAGTTGTATCATTATTGGTATCTTCTCATATTAATTAGTAACTGCTACTTATTAAGACTTTGTGCTAAGTGTACTGCATGCGTTTTCTCATTAAGTCCTGACAGTGTTCCTATGAAATATTGTATTAGTCAAGGCTCTGCAGAGAAACAGAACTAGGCAGTCTGGCTGTCAAGGCTGACTGACCTCAGGTTATTTGCACCCTGCTTTGGGAACAGATCATGTCATTGGTTGGTTTTATTTCCCAATTAGAACATGACAAATTTTTATTCTAGAAACCCTGCTAATTTATTATTAAATCATGTACATTCAGTCAAGAGAAGTATATTTCTTTTTTCAAACAATTCACAAGAATGTTTAAGAAATTAGTCACTCATTGTGGAGAGCTGCAGTTTATAGACTGCCTCTCCCAAACCTGAGACCAGTCCATTGCCTGATGTCCTTTGATACCATCACCCAAGTTGTTTCAGTGTGCCTGATGGAGATCAGACTTTTCTGTGATCCTGAATAAGTACAATTGTATGAGATACCTGATTCAGCAATTTATTGATGTCTAGAGATAAAGCTGGGCTTCTTTGGTGGCTCAGTGGTAAAGAATCCGCCTGCCAACGCAGGAGACGCAGGTTTGATCCCTAGGTGTGGAAGATCTTCCGGAGAAGGAAATGGCAACACACTCTAGTACTTTTGCCTGGGAAATCCCATGGACAGAGGACCCTGGAGGGCTACAATCCATGGGGTGGTAAAAGAGTCAGACACAACTTAGCGACTAAACCACAACAAGAGGTAAAGCTATACTCTTTTTTCACTAGATTACTGATTATAACATCCAAAATGCAAATATGTTCTCTGGTGGCATTTAGGAAGTGGAATTACACATAACATCGTTGATTTTGGACAGAATCTCCTTGCAGATACTGAATATTCTCTGACTCTAGCTTTTTTATTGCTGTGGAACCCACTGAACTTTCAATTCACTTAAAATTCTTTATTATATAACATTTGTTCTATACAGAAGAATACATGTAATGAAATTGTAAGTTGTGAATATAATAATAAAAGCAAACAACTATGATTCCAGCTCAAAGTTAAAAATGAGAATTTTATCAGTACCCATTGACTCTACCTGTATACTCCTGGCTTGGCCCATTCCTCTGAGAATCACTCTTTATTACTTCTTTTACTTGTGTACTTTTTTTGGTAACACTAGAAAGACTTGAGACATTTTGTGATTTAAAAAAAAAAATCAGGGGGGCTCAAGAGGGAGGGGACATATGTCCCCCATGCCGATTCATGCTGATGTATGGCAAAAACCATCACAGTATCATAATTATCCTCTAATAAAAAAAAAAAAAAGAAAAGAAATCAGTTCTAGTTCTCTCTACAAACTGAGAAATAAAAAGCATGATTTCCATGGCAGACACATCCCTTCCCCAAACCTTTGCTTCCCGTACACTTAAATATAGGCTACAATTATTACTTCTCTATTTAGAGATTATTGTGGTTTCAGTTTTCATTGTGTCCTTGTGGGTTTTTTCTGTTTTGGTTGCCATTATAAATGTCTCTTTTATTCCCCCATGTGGTCACTTTCTTAAAAACCTTGTTTAGTACATCTTCAATGGAGTGGGGTTTGACTGCATATCTACCAGCCTCAAGGATACTCAGATACTTTTGTTCCATTCCAAGTATAGAAAGCAGGCAGTGATAATTTAGGCTCTGTAAAACTGTGAGGAAAGCAAAGAGCACATGCATCTCTTAAGTGTATATAATGTGTCAAGCTTTTTTTGCCAGTTTCTTCCCAATTCAAAATTCCTAATGGTCATTATGTCCTAGTTGTAATTGTCCCTATGTCTATATTACAGACAAGAAAACTGAGAAGTAATCACCCAGGGTCACACCAGCAGTAAGTGGTGGAGCCAGTTTTCGGATGCATCTTTTGTGGGTATCGTGGGTGGGGGGGGACAGTTCAGCCTAACGAGAATCAGGCAGTCTCATTCCTAGGTATCTGCCCCCTCCTTTCTTGTGGAAATGGTAGTGCCAGTCCTCTTGGTTCACTTCCCAGGGACTTTGTGGAGCTTAGTGCAGTAACGCCTAGAATTTCAGAGGACAGATACTATTACCATCAAAAGCATTGCTTATTTTAGTTTCTGGTGGTCAGGCAATGAGTGGACATTTAGTTCTGGGTCATCATTTATGGAGACCAGCAGAGCTGAACGCCTCTAATTCAGACATGATGCCAAATTTCAGGTCACCCCTGTGTTCACCCATTTCCATTTACCAAATCTGCTCACACTGACTGAGTTGTGTATCTGGCCCTTTCCTACCCCTGAAAGTCCCCTCACCAAACTAAAGTGGAGTCAGGACCCTGAGTGAGGACGTCAAGAAACAAGACCCCAAGCACACGGACTCAATAATAAGCTCACAAAAATTTAAATAATGTTTTAAAATAGTGTATATTTTATATCGGTAAATATAAAATAGGTTAACTCATCACAGAGCTCCAAGGTATAGCACCAGGAAAATAACTTTGAACACAGAAAATGGTCACAGCTCTGAGAGCCTTTCACAAATGAAGGAGCTTGCGTATAACCAGTGGCACCCACCAATGCCATTCCTGATTCTATTTCTTTGATCAAAGAGTCTGACTACCTAAAAATGATGATTCTTTTCCAACTTCTCTCTGGTTCTGGTATTAGGTTGGTTTCCTTCAATAACCTGCTGATTAGTCTTGGCCATGAGGAACAGTATGTGCGTGTTAGCATTCTGAAGGTGGTTTGGAGATTTTCTCCCACTGAGTTGATAAACTTCCTCCTTCTTAACGGTTTTCTAAGAGTCCAATCCTAATCATTGCCTTCTTTCCAAATTCTCCACATATGTTGCTCAGGAAGCATAATTAGTTGTTAACCACAGAGGCTGGTTCTCACCAACTGCTGGATTCAACCTGTAGAAAACTGGACAAAGCATGGCCAAGCCTCTCAGGAACCTAGAGCAACTCCAAAGTGAAGAAAGTGAACTCAATTTGTATTGTGTAAATTGCACCCCCTCAAACAGTCTCAGGAAGTATCACAGCTTCCTGATTGCAAACCCAGATAAAGTTGAAGGCCACAGCTGCTAAGGACAAAAGCCACCAACCTAAAAAATGAAGAAAAACGGCATCTAAAGGCTGCAGTTGTGAGAAAGTCCCACTAAATATATCGTGGACTAAAAGAGCATTCAGATAATGGGGTCTGTGTCTCACAAAAGTAAAGATCACCTGGCGCTTTGGGAGAGTAGAGAAAAGGGGGGATCTGAGATCTCTGAATGTGAAGTCAGTTCTGCATGACCCTTTCACTGAAGAGCATTTTGAATCTGATGAAGAAGCATGTCAGGGATATAGGTTGAGATGATGGGAGCCTATGAGTTGTAACACTAAGAAGGAAAACCTTAGCCCTTAAACTATCTTCTCTGCTCAACTTGCTTTCAGTGCTTGCTGTTAAATATAAAAGTCACTGTGTACTCTCAATATTAAGAAAAAAGACTCTGGGAATTCCCTGTTGGTCCAGTGATTGGGAGCTTCCGCTGCATCTGGCATAGGTTTGATCTCTGGTCGGGAAACTGAGTGAAAGCGAAAGTCGCTCAGTCCTGTCAGACTCTTTGCGACCCCGTGGACTATGCAGTCCATGGCATTCTCCAGGACAGAATACTGGAGTGAGCAGCCTTTTCCTTCTGCAGGGGATCTTCCCAACCCAGGGGTCGAACCCAGGTCTCCCGCATTGCAGGCAGATTCTTTACTAGGTGAGCCACAAGGAAAGCCCAAGAATACTGGAGTGGATAGCCTATCCATTCTCCAGCTGATCTTCCCGACCCAGGAATCAAACCAGGGTCTCCTGCATTGCAGGCAGATTCTTTACCAACTGAGCTGTCAGGGAAGCCCAGTCAGGGAACTAAGATCCCGCAAAAGAACAACAGCAGCAGCAACAAAAACCACTGCAGCTTGAAAAGAAGATCAGGATTGATTGCAAAGGGCAGAGTTCAAATTCCTTTGCTGATTGGTTGTGTGACTTTGAACTATTTAATCCTATTTGCTTTGTTTGTTAAATGCAAAGAATACTATCTACTTGTAAGGTTATTGTGAGAATTGAGGATTATACATGTAAAAGTACCCAAACAGGGGCAGGCATTCAACATGTAATAGTTGTTATGTTACTATTGTTAACCAGCGTCTCTGAAATTTATCATATATCACCCGATTTGAAACATGACAGGGCTGGAAACTTCCACTTCTGGTAGTATTATGGGTTAGATACCTGAAACAACCCTCCAGAAGGAGGTAACTAAATTTCTTGGTAAAATATTTTTAAAGAATTGTAAATACACTCAAAGAAAGGAATTTGTTGGTGCTTCCCAGGTGGCACAGTGGTGAGGAATCCGCCTGCCAATGCAGGAGACACAAGAGATGCAGGTTTGATTCCTGGGTGGGGAAGCTCCCCTGGAGGAGGAAATAGTAGCCCAGTCCAGTATTCTTGCCTGGAAAAATCCACGGACAGAAGAGCCTGGTTAGACTACAGCCCATGGGGTTGCAAAAAGTTGGACACGACTGAGCACACACACACACAGTGAAAGTAGGAAATCTGGTCAGGAAACAGGTGCCAAGCTGGCTATCACCTTAAAGCACTGTTTCAGACTTCAGAGAGTCCTTCCTCCATGATGCCTGCATGAAGCAGAGCATGGACTTGGGAGTTAGAGCCTGGGATGTCCAAGGTGGAGACGAACAGAAAACCTGCCATATTACGCCCTCAATGTAAGGGATGAATAACAAATCACACTGCACAGGAGATAATGAAGAAATGTCTATTTTCACCTTACTGTTGGCAGAAATCTTCTTTGAGGATTCATAAATCATGTTGGTCCTCATATGTGTTCTCTGTTAGGATTCTTTCATTTAAATGCTAATTGTTAGGTTAAAATTTTAATCCAACTATAGTCCCAGATTGGTAGCCCTCCAGGCAACTGATAGAAACAAATAGAAATTTCTCTGTAGGAACCTGACTTTAATTCAGATCTCAAAGAATCCCTGCCAGTTGAGTTCGAAGGAAAATGGGAAGCTTACAATTTTTTATTTTATTTATTTATTGACTTACAATTAACATACAATATTATATTAGTTTCAGGCATATAATATAGTGATTCAATATATTTTTAAATGTTTATGTATTAATTTGTATTTTTTGGCTGCACTGGGTCTTCATTGCTGTGCATGGGCTTTCTCTAGTTGCAGTGAGTGGGGGGCTACTCTCTAGTTGTGGTGTGTGGGCTTGTCATCGCAGTGGCTTCCCTTGTTGCAGAGCACAGGTTCAGTAGTTGTGGCTCATGGGCTTAGTTGCTCCCTGGCTTGGGGACTCTTCCAGAACCAGAGATTGAACCCATGTCCCCTGCATTGGCAGGAGGATGCTTAACCACCAGTCCACCAGGTAAATCCTGATTTGATATTTTTATACATTATGAAATTTTCACCACAATAAGTCTAGTAATCATCTGTCACCATACAAAGTTATTATAATAGTATTAACTATAATCCCTATGCTGTGTATTACATCCCTGTGACTTACTTATTTTATAGCTGGAATTTCTTTAAAAATTGAAGTATAGTTGACTTATAATGTTCTCTGCCGTACAGAAAAGTGACTCAGTCATATATGTACATATACATTGTTTTTTATATTCTTTTGCATTATGGTTTATCCCAGGAGCTTGGATATAGTTCCCTGTGCTATACAGTATGGAGAAGGCAATGGCAACCCACTCCAGTACTTCTGCCTGGAAAATCCCATGGATGGAGGTGCCTGGTAGCCTGTAGTCCATGGGGTCGCTAAGAGTCGGACACAACTGAGTGACTTCACTTTCACTTTTCACTTTCATGCATTGGAGAAGGAAATGGCAACCCACTCCAGTGTTCTTGCCTGGAGAATCCCAGGGACGGGGGAGCCTGATGGGCTGCCGTCTATGGGGTCTCACAGAGTCGGACACGACTGAATCGACTTAGCAGCAGCAGCAGCAGCTATACAGTAGGACCTTGTTTATCCATTCTAAATGTAACAGTTTGCATTTCAGTTCAGTTCACTTCAGTTCAGTCGCTCAGTCGTGTCCGACTCTTTGTGACCCCATGGACTGTAGCATGCCAGGCTTCCCTGTCCATCACCAACTCCCGGAGTTCACTCAAACTCATGTCCATCAAGTCGGTGATGCCATCCAGCCATCTCATCCTCTGTCGTCCCCTTCTCCTCCTGCCCCCAATCCCTCCCAGCATCAGAGTCTTTTCCAATGAGTGAATTCTTGGCATGAAGTGACCAAAGTATTGGAGTTTCAGCTTTAGCATCAGTCCTTCCAATGAACACCCAGGACTGATCTCCTTCAGAATGGACTGGTTGGATCTCCTTGCAGTCCAAGGGACTCTCAAGAGTCTTCTCCAACACCACAGTTCAAAAGCATCAATTCTTCAGTGCTCAGCTTTCTTCACAGTCCAACTCTCACATCCATACCAAACCCAAACTCCCAGACCATCCCTCTTTTTCCCCCTATTCCCTTGGCAACCACAAATCAGGTCTCTATGTCTGTGAGTCTGTTTTGTAGATAGGTTCATTTATGCCATATTTTAGATTCCATGTATAAGTGATATCATATCAAACTTGTCTATTTCTGACTCACTTCGGTTAGTATGATGGTCTCTGGTTGCATCCATGTTGCTGCAGATGGTGTTATCTCATTCTTTTTTATGGCTGAATAGTATTCCATTGTATATGTGTCCATATCTTCTTTAACCATTCCTCCATCGATAGACATTTAGGTTGTTTCCATGTTTTGACTATTGTGAATAGTGCTGTTATGAACATAGGGATGCATGTATCTTATATATATATATAATTTTATTTATTTATTTTATTATTTTTGGCTGTGCTGGGTCTTTGTTGCTTCCTGGGCTTTTCTCTAGTTGCAGCAAGTAGGGGCTACTCTCTAGTTGCAATATGCAGGCTTCTCATTGCAGTGGCTTCTCTTGTGGAGCATGGGCTCTAGGGCACTCAAGCTTCAGTAGCTGCAGCTCCAGAGCACAGGCTCAGTAGTTGTGGCACATGGGCATAGTTGCCCTATGGCATGTGGGATCTTCCCAGACCAGGGATTGAATGTGTATCTCATACATTGGCAGGCAGATTCCTTACCACTGAGCTACCAGGGAAGCCCTGCACATATCTTTTTGAATTATAGTTTTGTCCAGGTATATGCCCAGGAGTGGGATTGCTGGATCATGTGGTAATTCTATTTTTAATTTTCTGAGGAACTTCTATACTGTTTTCCAAAGTTGCATCACCAACTTACATTCCCACCAACAGTATAAGAGAATTCCCTTTTCTCCACACCCTCTCTTCTGCTTGTTATTTGTAGACTTTTTAATGATAGCCATTCTGAAAGTCCCAGATTTGCCAAAGCAATCCTGAGGAATAAAAACAAAGCAAGAGGCATCACTCTCCCAGACTTCAGACAATACCACAAAGCTACAGGAATCAAAACAGTGTAGTATTGGTACAAAAACAGACATGTGGATCAATGGAGCAGAATAGCTGCTGCTGCTAAGTCGCTTCAGTTGTGTCCAACTCTGTGTGACCCCATAGACGGCATTCCACCATGCTCCCCCATCCCTGGGATTCTCCAGGCAAGAACACTGGAGTGGGTTGCCATTTCCTTCTCCAATGCATGAAAGTGAAAAGTGAAAGTGAAGTCGCTCAGTCATGTCCAACTGAGTGCCCCCAAATAAACCCACACACCTATAGTCAATTAATCTTCAACAAAGAAGTCAAGAATATGAAATAAAAAAAAGACAGTCTCTTCAGCAAGTGGTGTTGAAAGTTGGACAGCTGCATGTAAATCAATGAAATTAGAATACACCCTCACACTATGCACAAAAATAAACTCAAAATGGCTGATAGACTTAAATGTAATACATGACACCATAAAACTCCTAGAAGAGAGCATAAGCAAAACATTCTCTAACATAAATTGTACCAATGTTTTCTTAGGTCAGTCTCCCAGGGCAATAGAAATAAAAACAAAAATAAACAAATGGGACCTAATTAAACTTATAAGCTTTTGAACAGCAAAGGAAACCACAAAAAAAAAAAAAAAAAAAGAAAGAAAGAAAGAAAGAAAGGCAACCTACAGAACGGGAGAAAATATTTACAAATGATGTGACCATCAAGGCTTAATCTCCAAAACACACAAATAGCTCATACAACTCAATAACGACAACAAAAACTAAACAACCCTATCAAAAAATGTGCAGAAGACCTTAACAGACATTTTTCCAAAGAAGACATACAGATGGCTAGTAGGCACATGAAAAGATACTCAACATCACTAATTATTCAGTTCAGTTCAGTCACTCAGTTGTGTCCGACTCTTTGCGACCCCATGAATCACAGCATGCCAGGCCTCCCTGTCCATCACCAACTCCTGGAGTTCACTGAGACTCACATCCATTGAGTCAGTGATGCCATCCAGCCATCTCATCCTCTGTCGTCCCCTTCCCCTCCTGCCCCCAATCTCTCCCAGCATCAGAGTCTTTTCCAATGAGTCAACTCTTCACATGAGGTGGCCAAAGTACTGGAGTTTCAGCTTTAGCATCATTCCTTCCAAAGAAATCCCAGCCAGGGCTGATCTCCTGGTGGATGGACTGGTTGGATCTCCTTGCAGCCCAAGGGACTCTCAAGAGTCTTCTCCAACACCACAGTTCAAAAGCATCAATTCTTCGGTGCTCAGCTTTCTTCACAGTCCAACTCTCACATCCATACATGACCACTGGAAAAACCATAGCCTTGACTAGACGGACCTTTGTTGGCAAAGTAATGTCTCTGCTTTTTATGCTATCTAGGTTGGTCATAAGTTTCCTTCCAAGGAGTAAGCGTCTTTTAATTTCATGGCTGCAGTCACCATCTGCAGTGATTTTGGAGCCCCCCAAAATAAAGTCTGACACTGTTTCCACGGTTTCCCCATCTATTTCCCATAAAGTGATGGGACCAGGTTATTAGAGAAATGCAAATCAAAAGTACAATTAGGTACCTGCAATTTTTTTTTAATCATGACAAACACTGAAAACAAGATACCATGAATGAGAATGGCTGGAAACAAATTTCAGCAGATAGACCCACAGATATATCAGATATTGGAATTATTGACACTCAAAAAGAAAATATGTATTTTTTAACTTGTCATTTGAATTGTTAGGACAAAAAGTAACTACTTTTGTTATTTTTAACATTTGGATATTCAGCAATAACAGAATTAAGTACCTAGAGTATTCTTAGAAATTTAATAGAATTTTTTTACAGCTTTGACCTTTCTCTATGTCACATTAGGACTGGATGGTGATTCTTTCTATCCCCACAGGTTACTGAGGCTATAAAAAGAGAAAGGAACTAAATAACTAGCAAATTAGATGTATTATACAAAAAGCCCAAAGAGGAAGTCTGTGGCTTCATAATTCATGGAATGTATAAGATGTCAAGGGCTTCCCTGGTAACTCAGCTGGTAAAGAATCCACCTTCAATGCAGGAGACCCAGGTTCAATTCCTGGATTGGAAGATACCCTGGAGAAGGGATAGGCTACCCACTCCAGTATTCTTGGGCTTCGCTGGTGGCTCATCTGGTTAAGAATCTGCCTGCAATGCAGGAGACCTGGGTTCGATCCCTGGATTGGGATGATCCCCTGGAGGAGGGCATGGCAACCCACTTCAGTATTCTTGCCTGGAGAATCCCCATAGACAGAGGAGCCTGGCGGGCTGCAGTCCGTGGGGTCGCAGTCAGACACAACTGAACAACTAAGCACAGCACAGCACATAAGGTATCAAACCATCTGGATGACAAGGTAGTAGTAAGTGGGAAGGTAGGGGGGTGCTTTTTAAAAATTTAATTTAATTAATTTTTGGCTGTGCTGGGTCTTCATTGCTGCTCAGGCTTTCTCTAGTTGCAGCGAGCAGGGGCTACTCTCTAGTTGCAGCACACAGGCTTCTGATTGTGGTGGCTTTTCTTGTTGCAGAGCACAGACTCTAGGGCACATAGGCTTCCATAGTTGCATCTCCTGGGCTGTAGAACACAGGTTCAATAGTGTTGAGTAGTTGTGGTGCATGGGCTTAGTTGCTCCGCGGCATGTGGGACCTTCCTGGACCAGGGATCAAACCTGTGTCTCCTGCATTGGCAGGCATATTCTTTACCTCTTAGCCACCAGGGAAGACCATGGGGGATGTTTTTAATCCTTGCTAATAACAGATTTGTTAAACTCTTAGAATTCAACTTCAAAATAATGTTTTACATTCCAGTAATCTAGGATTAGAAACAAAGATGTTTCAGGGGATTGCTGATAGCACTCCTTTCCCTTTCGATGCCAAGTAGACAGCTCTGATGAATGCTGCCCTGTGAAGATTGGTCAGTGCCAGTGACCGAAACTAACTTGAGGTGAACTAAAGCAGGAGGGACTGTATTAGGGCATAGATTAACTCTGGTTTATTCTAATTAAAGGCAGCATTTTTATTCCTACTTTCCCATATAGAAAAACAAAACAAAACAAAAAATACTATATTAATTATCTGCTTGCCCCTTCCACCAACATCTCTGGCTCACTCTACATCAGAGTGAAAGGACAGCATGAAGTATTTTAAAATTTTTGCTTATATGGAAGTATTTAGCTAAATTCTTAATTTTTTTGTTTATTTAGCTAACTTCTAAGTAGGTGACTTGACTTTAAGATATTCATGTCACTAAGGTATTTGAGTCATATTTGCAAAAAGAGTTTACACAACAGTGTAAAACAAAATAGAAGAAATATCAATGTGATATTTAGGTGATAAAATTGATAAATCTTTTATGGGTAACAAAATGTGTACATTCTTTGTATGTTGAGAACAACAGGAAACTACTAACCAAATAGTTCAAAACAGACATTCTCTGTTAAATCAGATAAGGAAATATCTATATTTAATATATCTAAAGAAATTAAATGAATGTTTGACATTATGAATAGAGAATAATGGCAATAAAGAATGACTAAGCAGATTTGAAAGAAAATAGAACTTCTAGAAGTAAAAAGGGAACAAAGAACAGATGGGATAAATAGAAAACAGTTATTAATAGCAAGATATTAGATGCAAACCCAGCCATATCAATAATCCCATTATATAGAAAGGTAAATGATTTAAACCAGTGCTACCCAATACAGAAGCTACTAGCCACATGTGGCTATTGAGCATTTTAAATGCAGTTAGTGTGACTGAGGAACTGATTTTTAAATTTTAATAATTTAAATTTAAATAGGCATAAATCCAAAATCACTGCAGATGGTGGCTGCAGCCATGAAATTAAAAGATGCTTACTCCTTGGAAGGAAAGTTATGACCAACCTAGACAGCATATTCAAATGCAGAGACATTTCTTTGCCAACAAAGGTCCGTCTAGATAAGGCTATGGTTTTTCCAGTGGTCATGTATAGATGTGAAAGTTGGACTATGAAGAAAGCTGAGCACCGAAGAATTGATGCTTCTGAACTGTGGTGTTGGAGAAGACTCTTGAGAGTCCCTTGGACTACAAGGAGATCCAATCAGTCCATTCTGAAGGAGATCAGCCCTGGGATTTCTTTAAAGGGAATGATGCTGAAGCTGAAACTCCAGTTCTTTGGCCACCTCATGCGAAGAGTTGACTCATTGGAAAAGACCCTGATGCTGGGAGGGATTGGGGGCAGGAGGAGAAGGGGACAACAGAGGATGAGATGGCTGGATGGCATCACCGACTCGATGGACATGAGTGAACTCCGGGAGTTGGTGATGGAAAGGGAGGCCTGGCATGCTGCAATTCATGGGGTTACAGAGAGTCGGACACGACTGAGTGACTGAACTGACCTGAATGCGCCTCAAAATCACTGAGCTCTCAAGGGGAGGCAAAGAGCCTAGTCAGACTAAGTTTCAATCCCAGTTCTGCCACTCGTGAGTCTTGAAATCTTGGGGAAGTCATTCAGTGTTTCTGTAGTTTATTCTTATCTATGAAATGCAGGTAACTAATGATAACTCATCCCAGGTTTGTGCTGGTTGTGAGAATTGCTGAACAATGGGCCAATGGAGTTGACCACAGTGCCAGGCATGTTGTCAGCATCTTGTTCAAAGTTGAGTTATATGAATTGTCTCACGCACACCTCAGGACAGACAAGCTGCTCAGAAAACAGTATTTCTAATAGTAGTTGTTGGTTCCCAAGCACTAGTACCGTGCTCTTACTTTAGATGAGCTCTGCTGCTGCTAAGTCGCTTCAGTCGTGTCCGACTCTGTGCGACCCCACAGACGGCAGCCCACCAGGCTCCCCCATCCCTGAGATTCTCCAGGCAAGAATCCTGGAGTGGGTTTTCATTTCCTTCTCCGATGCATGAAAGTGAAAAGTGAAAGTGAAGTCTCTCCGTCGTGCCCGACTCTTAGCGACCCCATGGACTGCAGCCTAGCGGGCTCCTCCGTCCATGGGATTTTTCCAGGCAAGAGTACTGGAGTTGGGTGCCATTGCCTTCTCTAGAACTGAAAATATAACAAAATCACTTCACAATTTATTCCTCCAGGTCAATTGTTTTGAGAGCATTACTAAGAGAGGAGCCTGGGGGGCTATAGTCCATGGGGTCGCAAAGAGTCGGACACGAGTGAGCGACTAACAAATGCCTTTAAGGAAGATGCAATTTCCACATCTTTGATTTATGTAAAATTATCCGCCCAAACCAAAACTGACACGCTCTCAGTCCCAGTCTGGCCTGCTTCACAGCTGTTCATATTCCCTCCGGGATTTTCAGAAGCTCCACTTGATCTGCAGGAGCCAGAGGAAAGTAAACATCTCGGTCAGGCAGGTACCCCACCCACCATTTTATTTTCCTAAATCACTCCTTTAGCTAATATTTCTGGGACAGACACGCGACGCATCTGGCTCCAACCAAATATTTTCAGTCACTCGTATTCCAAGGTAAATATTTGCCAGTTCGATTGCATTAGCATTGGTAGCCAGAAGCAGGGAACCATTAGTCAACTTTCAATCAGGGCCACAGCAGCTGTAGGGGTGTCGTGGCCCCGCCTATTCCCGTGAGCCCCTGCGCGGGCCCCGCCCCTGCGTTTCCGGTCCTGAGTGCTTGTGGCCTGAGCGTTTCTGAGGCCTGTGAAGGCAAAGCCCAGGGAGGAAAGGTAACTGGTGTGCTAAGTTGCCTCTCTCTGCGAGAAGGTTTCTTTTTCAGCAGGTGTTGTGTTTTACTTACTCTCCACGACATGTCACCTTGTCAGATGTTGGTTGTGGCTATTTGAAAGTGTTGAGACACACCAGGGAAGGGTTAGGAAGCCTCTGAGGACGCATGATGATGGAAGGGATTTGAGGTGGAAGGCCAGGGAGAAGCCTCCTAAAGCTTGTTCCTATTATTTAAATTGTTACCTTAAGAGACTCTTAACATTGGCCTATGGCCAAGTCATTTGCAATTCGGTGAGAAAGTCTTTTCTCAAAGGGGTGCATTTAATGCAGGAAGAATAATGAAGGAGAAATGAGTCGGGAAAATGGCGGGGAGTAGGATGGATGGCAATGGCACCCCACTCCAGTACTCTTGCCTGGAAAATCCCATGGACAGAGGAGCCTGGTAGGCTGCAGTCCATGGGGTCGCGAAGAGTCGGATACGACTGCGCGACTTCACTTTCACGCATTGGAGAAGGAAATGGCAACCCACTCTAGTGTTCTTGCCTGGAGAATCCCAGGGACGGGGGAGCCTGGTGGGCTGCCGTCTATGGGGTCCCACAGAGTCGGACACGACTGAAGTGACTTAGCAGCAGCAGCAGCAGGATGGATGGATATTAGACGCGGACTTCCTCGTTCTGTGGCAGGGCTTCTTCATCTTTTGGGGGTCCTTTTGCGACTGTGAAGACTAAGGCCTGTTTGCTGTGTTCCCACTGTGTTCATCCCAAAGGGGCTCCCCCAGGAGTGTGTGTGGGGCTTTTCCTGCCATCCCTGTGGCACAGGTTGGCGGTGCCCTGTTGTGTCCTGCCCCTGCCTCAAGGCAGTGTCTCTGGCCTGAGACTCACTGCACACAGGAGCCTGCCTTGGAGCACACCCTCACTTCTTCACGTGATGCCAATTTATTAACAACAAATAAACCAATTAAATGGAAAAAAAAATCTTTTCCCCAGGGAAAGGTTTGTGAACACAGTGTCTTGACTATAATCTGAGGAAATTCGTGTATCCTCAAAACCCATCCCTCCCCCAGATTCCCTTGCGGGAGCCTTCCACCCAGGCCAGGAAACCTGGGGATTTTAGGTATAGTATGCCCTGGGCCTGAGGGTAGGGATATTCCTTGTCTTGCCCAGGGGCAACACTAGGGTGTAAAGAGTAAGGCATTTCCTATAAGTGCAAAATTTAAGGGGACATCAAAAAGATCAGAAATCAAGATAATGTTTTAATGCAGTATTATAAACAAATGTGCAAACTATGGCTGTGGCTAGTCACCTTCTTTTGTAAACAAAATTTTATTGTAACCAGAGTTCCAGTTGGATGAGATGGGTGAGGCAGGTTTGCACAAGTGCAGAGTCCAATTCTGTCTTTATTTAGAATTTTGATATTGTGTATTTTGTTCATGGAGTTTTAATTTTTTAGATAGTGCATTAAAAATATTATGTTTTGAATGCTGAGTTTTTTGTCCCCCTTTAAATTGGCACCTGACACTAGTACCTCCTCTGCCTTACCCTAGCCCCAGCCCGGGCTTGTGTCCAACATACTCTTCAATTAAAAACCATATGTGAGTGAATACTTACTGTGTGCTAGGCCCTTGTGGCCTCACATTTACAGACAGCAGGGATAGTGGGAAAAACTCTGACCTGTTAAGAAGGTTGAGGTCTAGTCTTGGCTCTGTACATATTGCTAGATGACCTTGGCCAGGTCATTTAACTTTTTGAGCCTCCTGTTATCTGCAGAATGAGAAGATGAGACTGGATACATTCCAGTTTTGGTAGTCTATGGTTCTGTGACTTTGAAAGAGGCAACTAAGCCATATTATTCCCTAGAGAACATCCCTCAGTGAGCACCCAATTCCACATCTCAGCCTTCCAGAATTCCCTTGTTCGACATCCTTAATGAAAGGACTATATACTACAGCATTTCATTTGCCTTAGTGTGAGGGCCGTGACTATCAAATGTCTCCTAAATTTGGTTACTGATTGCCAGAATCAAAGATTTTGAGAGCGGAAGAGAGTAAGGTACAGAGTAATTTTGTTTTAAGGAAAATGAAGCTCAGACAGGTGAAGTCAGTTGACCAAGGTGGCGCAAGTGTTAGAACCAAAACCCCATTCTCTGACTGCCATCCAGTTTTCTTTCCACTTCACCGTGATGAGATATGATGCTTAACTTGCTGTTTCCCTCCAGAGAATTTCCTAAAATTACTGTGAATATTCTCTCACGATGGTCTCTCCAACTCCTGTGTTTTGCTGGTTTCCTGGTTATGATGTTGCTCCCCAAACAACTCTGGAATTCACCCACTTCTGAGGGATTGGGAGCCAGAATTCTTCATCAGTGCTGTACCCTCAAGACCTTTTCTCTCCCAACCCCATCTTGGGTGATTTAACTTCTATGGGGATTTTTAAAAAAACTGATACAAGGTATATAATCTTAGAAAGTGAATTTCCTCCTCCTTTCTTTTGAAAGATATTTTTAAATATGGAGAGAACCAATGGTGCATAACAACTCTATCGGGAAGGTACTATTATTATTCCTGTTTTACTGATAAAGAAACTGGGGCATAAAAGGATTAAGTAATATGCCCAATGTCTTTCAGCTAAGTATCAGAAAGTGAAAGTGAAGTAGCTCAGTCGTGTCTGACTCTTTGCGACCCCATGGACTGTAGCCTACCAGGCTCCTCCGTCCATAGGATTCTCCAGGCAAGAGTACTGGAATGGGTTGCCGTTTCCTTCTCCAGGAGATCTTCCCAGCCCAGGGATTGAACCCAGGTCTCCCACATTTCAGGCAGATGCTTTACCATCTGAGCCACCAGGGAAGACTCAAATCTAGACATCCTGCCTCCTGGATCTGTGTTTTTAACCAGCACAATGTGTGGCCTCTCTTATGGGCCATTTCACCTCAGCTTGGACAGTTCCTATAATGGGAAGCTTCTAGGGGATCTCCATTTTGTTGGTGGGCAGCTTCACCAGTAAGAATGTCTTTTTATTCATTGGTACAAGCTATAGGCAGTTGTCCAAAATCGTTTTCTATTGTCTAAATAAGAAAAAAGGTTAAAAGGAGATTGAGCAACACAAAGAATAAAATCCCTCAGTCTACTCTGTCTCCACCAAACATTCCTGACCCACTTCCAGTTCTGTGGGCTTCCTGAAAAGACAAAGTTCCCTCTTTGAGTTTTGTGTCTTTTGAAAGTAAAATCCCCACTCTGTGTATAAACACATAAATACATTGTTCCAGGAAAGATTTAAGGTAGCACACATGGATTATAAAATACAGTTAAGTAGCATAAATTCAAAGTGTATGACATGATCTAGTAATTTCACTTTTAGGTATTCATGCTTCAGAAATAATTACAGGAGCTTACAAGGATAAATATTCAAGGATTTTTGTTGTATCATTTTTGTAGTTGTGCAAAAAGTGGTAGGCAATTTAAATACATATCAGTGAGAAAATGGCTAAATAAATAAATAAATAATGGTGTACCTTTACTTTGAACTACTTTGTAACTTCAAACAATTTTGTAACTTCAAACAAAAGGTAGTTCTTCCTGTACCAACATAGAAAGATGTTAGTGTGGAATTTAGAAAGTAATTTTTAAAGCTATATTTGTCAAAAAGAATATATGGTATGCACTGAAAAAGGTTTTTAGGCATATACTCCAAATTATTAACCATGGTTACCCCCAGGGATAGAAGTGGTGATAGCAAAGGGTGAAAAAACTTTCAGTCAATCAAGATCACCCCTTATAATTTAGACTCAAAGGGCAAGGGTTTTTTGAGCAGCTTGGCTTAGGTCCAACATATCCTGAGTGTTCAACTAATGTTTGTTGAATTGATTAAGAAGCTGGATCTTATCTTCAGTATATAGTGATAATTTAAAGATTATTGCTGACACAGTAAATAATCATCTGAAAGAAAAAAGAGATTCCAAGTTAGACTTCACCAAAAAAATATCAAAATTGCTTCTCTGCTACTCAGACTACTTCTAACTATTTTTGTATAATGCTTAAGTAAACTCCATATTTGCTCTGGAAAAAAAATCATTATTGACATTTTAAAAATTGGTGCTTGATGAAAATATTTTTCATCAGAAGCTACAGCAATTAAACACCTTTTTTTCTCATTTCAGAAGTTAATAATGTGGAAAATAATAGTGTAAAGAAAAAAAAGAACCTGTAAACCAAACCCTAAAGGTAACCACTGTGAACATTTAACTGCACTTTCCCATCTTTTTTTGTATGTTCAGCCTTTTTAAATAGACTCTTTTATTGTGATAAAATATATATAACATAAAATATACCATTTTAACCATTTTTAAGTATACAATTCAGTAGCATTCAGTTCAGTTCAGTTCAGTCGCTCAGTCATGTCCGACTCTTTGTGACCCCATGAATCGCAGCACGCCAGGCCTCCCTGTCCATCACCAACTCCTGGAGTTCACTCAGACTCACGTCCATCGAGTCAGTGATGCCATCCAGCCATCTCATCCTCTGTCGTCCCCTTCTCCTCCTGCCCCCAATCCCTCCCAACATCAGAGTCTTTTTCAATGAGTCAACTCTTCGCATGAGGTGGCCAAAGAACTGGAGTTTCAGCTTTAGCATCATTCCTTCCAAAGAAATCCCAGGGCTGATCTTCAGAATGAACTGGTTGGATCTCCTTGCAGTCCAAGGGACTCTCAAGAGTCTTCTCCAACACCACAGTTCAAAAGCATCAATTCTTCGGTGTTCAGCCTTCTTCACAGTCCAACTCTCACATCCATACATGACCACAGGAAAAACCATAGCCTTGACTAGACGAACCTTTGTTGGCAAAGTAATGTCTCTGCTTTTGAATATGCTATCTAGGTTGGTCATAACTTTCCGTCCAAGGAGTAAGCATCTTTAAGTACTCATTATTGTGCATCCATCATGACTTTCCAACATCAGAAATTTTTCATCATCCCAAACTGAAACTCTCTATCTATTCAATAGTAACTCCCCATTCTTCTCTCCCCCAGATACTAATAACCATTAGACTACTTTCTGTCTCTGTGAATTTAACTACTTTAGTTACCTCATTGGAGAAGGAAATGGCAACCCACTTCTAGTATCCTTGACTGGAGAATCCCATGGAGGGAGAAGCCTGGTGGGCTATAACCCATGGGGTCGCAAAGAGTTGGACAACACTGAGTGACTGAACACAGTTACCTCATACAAGTGAAATCACGGAATATTTGTCTTTTTCTTTCTGGCTTATTTATTTCTGGCTATGTTTTTAAGATTCATCCATGTTGTATTATGTATAAGAATTTCATTATTTTGAGGCTGAACAAAAACCCTTTATATATATGTGCATTTTGTTTATTCATTCATCAAAGGACATTTGAGTTATTTCCACCTTTTGGCTATTGTGAATAATATTGTTACAAACATTGGTTTAGAAATATCTGTTTGAATTCCTGATTTCAGTTCCTTGGGTATATATCCAAAAAAAGCGTTGCTGAATCATATGCTAATTCTATGGTTAATTTCTTATGGACCACACACTGTTTTTGACAGCAGCTGCATCATTTTACATTCCCACTAGCAGTGCATAAGGGTTCCAAATTTGCCAACATTTTGTTTTTTTTACCTTTTAAAAAAATAATAATAGTCTCCATCCTAATGGGTCTGAACTGGAATCTCACTGTGGTTTTGATTTGCATTTCCCTAGTGGCACTGAGCACCTTTTCATGTGTCTGTTGGCTGTTAGTGTATATTCTTTGGAGAAATGTCTATTCCTGTCCTTTGTACACTTTTTAATTGGGTTATATTTGTTTTTGCATTGTATGAGTTTTTATATATTCTTAATATCAGTCCCTTATCAGATATATGATTTGGACTCCTTTCAGTCCAAGGAGTGATTCCAAAAAACACAAACTATATAATATGAGGATTCTGCTTGTTTTCTAACAATCTTGAATTTGCTGATACTTCCCCTTCAAGGTGAATAATAATGATTATACTAGTCAGATAGGAAAGTCTGATACCATATGAGACAGGGATATCTTGTAATCATCTACCTGTCAGAGACTCTTTATAAATAATCAGACACTAGGACAAGTTTTGCACTCACTCATTGAGGAACTGAACAAGCACCAGCAGTCCTGGAAACAGCTGGCTGTGTATTTTGGTTCAATGTGTTAGTGATCTTTTAACATTTCATCATTTTGGCTGATAAAGTGTCTTTTCCTTAGACTCTTTTTCATTTTATTAGCTTCACTCATTTCCTTTATTTTGATTTATTTTTTAATAATGATTACAATGAAGATGTACAACTGCATGAGACCAAACTAGAAGAGATGGGCTTATATTAGCCAATACATTAGTATGGTCCTTAGTGGGTGTACTTAGTCTGGGTCAGGTCTTCTGGATATTATTTGGATATGCATTGGACGGATCCAGGCCACATATTTCTCTTTAGCTGTAGCTAATAAATTAACTGACAGTGGGGTCAATTCCTGTTCCTCTGTGGCAGCTGGGCCCTCCCTTGGAGCCTCTCTACAATCCCTTCACTTATTGTTAATTGATTTCCTAATTCCCCACAGCAGCTGTTGTAAGTAAACCTCTTCCATTCTCCTCCATCCCCTTAATCTTCTCCCTGCTCTCCACACACCGAGTGGCAGGTGATTGTGCCTCCGTGATCACTTCTCTTTTGCATTGCCTTTGGGTCCTCTGTCACCCTCACCTCATGTCCCTTGGGCCTTTATCCCTGTGTACCCCCTCATCTTTCAGGGTCTGTCTCCTTCTCCCTCTCCCCTAGCTTCAATCTTGCCCCTTCTTTTTCCTTTCAACTGTAAGTGAGCTCAAATATTCTCCAACCTAGAGAAGCCTAAGCATATTTGCTTTGAAGTTAATTTATTTCTCCTTTCACTATGGGCAAGCTCTTTTTTTTTTCCATTATAAAAGTAATAAAGTAGTAGAAAAATTGGGAAGTACAAATAATGGAACATATTTCTAACATCCATAATCACACTTCTGAAAAGTAATCATCAGTGTTGACATTTGGGTTTGTATCCTCCCAGTATTATTTCTATGCACTTATAATAGTCATTTATGTCAACATTGAAAGCATTCTGGGTATTCTGTTTTGTAAGTTGACATTTCTGTCAATGAGTATTCTATGTTATTTTTTAATTACTGTATGAAAATTTCCATTCTATGGATGCATTGTAATTTAGCCATTTTAAACCATAATCATAGGGTTATTTCCCATTATTTGCTATAATTAACATTATAACCTTTACAAATAAGTCTTTTCACATATTCCCATTTTTTTTCTTTAGTATAAATTTCTGAAGGGAAGTTCCGGAGTGTGTATTTATTGCAAAATACAAACATTTTTGAAAGAGTAGTGTACTGTCATTCTTTCAACTTTTAACTCCCATTCACTAACTTCCAGGCAATCCTGGTCCTTCCACCATCACTGAAGCTGCTCTGTCAGAGGTTAAGGTCAACATCAATTACTAATCACAAGTCTTCCCAGACTTTATCCAACCTAATCTCTTTGCAGCAACTACCCCTTTCTGTCATTTTCGTTTAAAAATGTTTTCCTCTTCTATTTCACCGGAGTCCTTTAACTTCTCTGGTAACACATTTTTCCTGGTTCCTTTTCTTCTGCCTGATCTTTTACTTTACCCTCACCCTAGATTTTCAACTGTTGAGTTCCTGCCACTGCCACATAGCTCTCAGCATAAATCTGACCTGATGTGGGTTCTGCTGGCCTCTCCATCCTCACATTTCACAACTCTTCCCCAACAGCTTGCTCTCCCCATCCATACACATACTTTATGTACCAATCATTCTGAACTAATTGTTTTTACTATGCCTTTGATCATGTTGTTCTCTGTGCTTAGAAATTCCTTCTCTCCTTCTTCACTTTATGAAGTTCTGCTTATCCTTCAAAATTCACCTCTTTTAGGAAGCTCCTTGACAGCCCCCCACCCCGCACTGTTTAATGTGTCTTTGTCCCTTGGCCTGGCTGACTAAGGTCACCCTTCTCTATACTCTCAGGTTTGTGTTTCTTTTCTTGTGCTGTGTTATAACTGTCTGTCTCCTCCTATAAGCTGTGAATTCCTGGAGGGCAGGAATTGTGACTTCGAGGATTATATCCCTACGGTATAGCATAATACTTGTCATCTAGTAGACACTTGTACAAAACATCTTCCTTCCCTTAATCAAATCATACTCTGATCTTCCTCTGGGACACTCTCCATTGCCTTACTCCTGAGCTGTAGGTTTGAGTGGGACTGACCTAATCCCTGCTGAAGGGGTTGATCCTTATTGACCACAGTCCCCAATTATAAGCACACTTTAAAATAAATAAATAAAAGCTTTATTTTTGTTCTGTAACAGCTGTTAGAAGATGTTTCTAACATTTTAGATGTTAGAAGGGGATTTCTCTTCCCCTACATGTTATAGTGTGAAGATTTAAGGTAGTTGTTTATCCATTTTGCTAGCATGACAGGGTGGGTTAGAACTGCTTGACTGTGTTTAGAAGGTGAAGCTGACATCCTGGATTACAGAGCAGAGAGAGTGAACCAGTTTATGCATGCATGTATGTATGTATGATTATTATTTAACAATCATGTGTGTTATATTTCTTAACACAGTACCAGGTGCTGTTACATGCTTTATAAATACTAACTCATTTAATCATCATATCAGTCTTATGAAGTACTTATTATCCTTATTTTACAGCAGAGAAAGGCAATATACAGAAAGGCTGCTGCTGCTGCTGCTGCTGCTAAGTCGCTTCAGTCGTATCTGACTCTGCGACCCCAGAAACAGCAGCCCACCAGGCTCCCCCGTCCCTGGGATTGTCCAGGCAAGAACACTGGAGTGGGTTGCCATTTCCTTCTCCAATGCATGGAAGTGAAAAGTGAAAGTGAAGTCTCTCAGTTGTGCCTGACTCTTAGCGACCCCATGGATTGCAGCCTACCAGGCTCCTCCACCCATGGGATTTTCTAGGCAACAGTACTGGAGTGGGGTGCCATTGCCTTCTCCAACAGAAAGGCTAGATAAAGTCTATTTGCCTGAGGCAGTACAACTCATAAGTAGGGATTTGAAGCTGGGCATAGTCACCCCTCTTATGCTGTCCCGCATTGGACACTGACACAAAAGAAGGGCTTAAAGAGCAGGGCTTTCTCTGAAGTCAGACATCAATTCAGAGCGATCTCCTTTCTTCATTGTGTTTGAAATCTACATGACTGTAGGTCCTACACTTGGATGCAGGGTAAGGGAGTCACTCTGGTGGGCTTATGCTTTCTTGCTGCTGCTAAGTCTCTTCAGTCGTATCCAACTCTGTGCGACCCCATAGACGGAAGCCCACCAGGCTCCCCCGTCCCTGGGATCCTCCAGGCAAGAACACTGGAGTGGGTTGCCATTTCCTTCTCCAATGCATGAAAGTGAAAAGTGAAAGTGAAGTCGCTCAGTCGTGTCCGACTCCTAGCGACCCCATGGACTGCAGCCTACCAGGACCCTCCGTCCATGGGATTTTCTTACCCATGGCTAATTAACATTGTGATTTCTGAACAAACTTTTTACTTCAGAAAGCCAGATTTTCAAAAGGTCTCTGCCCAGGAAAAGCAAAGCAAGAGTCTGTCTCTTCATGTGGCTTCTTGGATCGTGGAATATGAGGGTTGGAAGGACACCTTAAAGATGATCCCTTCTGATCCTCTTAAGTTACTGATGGGAAAACAGAGGCGCATTAAGGAACTATGGCTTGCTCAGGATCAAAGGAAGAATTAGAGATGCGCCAGGACTGGTGTCTTTCCCAGGACGCCCAGGTGTGTTTCGTGTGCTCTACTCATGGTTTGCAGCCCATTCCATTTGAGAGGATTTTATAAAACTCAGAATGTAACAGGCCAGGCTTAGAGACAGCGCAGTGACAAGGTTTGGGTCCTGCACTATTGGGGCCAGAAAGCAAAGGGCAAAAGTCAGCTCAGATACAGCCATGAAAAGGATGGAGGCTCCATAGCCTGCCCTTCCTATCTAGGATCGTTCTGAGTGGCACCTCCCTGGAAACCCAGGGATCTTGGTGGGCATGCATGTCAAGGTCACTTTTGAGTCTTCGTCTTCCTTGACCTCTCAGAACTGTTTGACACTATTATTCATCCCCTCTTCCAAACTGTTTTTCCTCTAAGGCATCGTGACTTCTTGATTTTCTTCTTAATCCTCTAGCTGTTCCTTCTCTGACACCTTCATGAGTTCTTTCTCTCCCTGATTTTAAGGCTGGTGTCCACCCTGGACCCTCTCTTTTTCACCTGTGTTGTACTCTCGCTGGAGATAGATAGATGTCACCTGTCCCCATGGCTTTAATGATTTACATGCTGCTATTTCTCACCATCATACCTCCTTCCTCTCTGTCTTTCCCTAAACATCAGAGCCATATATTCAGGTCACCAGCTGAGCAGCTCCACTTGGATATCCGTTGGGTACCTCCGTGTCCACAAGGACAAAATTGCTCTTCTTGTCTCTCTACCTCTCCTGCCCTCCTTACTGAGATTGATTTTCACTCATGGTCCCTTTGTCAGTACAGGTACCACCACCCACACGACTCTACAGTGTTGATACTCCTGACTTTTCTTTCTCCCCATCCCCACAGCTACTTCTCTGGTTTAACACATTGACCCCTGCAATAGCCTTGCAACTGGTCTCCCTGCTTCGGACTTACCCCACTCCAACTTGTTCTGTGCACTGTAGTCCAAGTTAACTTTTTTCTGCATTGAAAAGTATATTTTTAAATTATAAAATTGATATGTACTTGTAACAAATAATATAGTAGAATATAAAGTAACAACTGAAAGACTTCCTCTGTATTTGCAGCCTCAATGTAGGTGAACAGTTTGGTGTATTTCCCATCACACTCTTTTCTGTGCTTTTCCAAAACATATATTAACTGGGCATCTGCTATATGCTACTTTATTGTCCAGGAATCCAGAACTGCCCATTTCTTTGCACAAGCCAGGTTCTAGGTCCCCTCCTTGATTCTGCTCATGTCTTTCCTTTGCTCTTCTCTCAATGTCTTTCTTGCAGTGAATACCTACTCATCCTTGGAGAGTTACTGCATGTGTCATCTCCTCCCTAAATGCCCCCTGACTCTCTGGGTAGCTTCCCCTTTATCACTCTCACTGTATTATTGTGAGCTCTTTTCTGCTGCTTTCTCCCACTGGGGAAGAGATTCTTAAGGAGGAGATTGTGCATTATTCTTCACGGTATCCTCCACCCTTGGCATAAGATCTGGCATAATGTTTAATTCACATGATGGAATGATTGTGGCTTTTATTACTGCCTGAGTGCAAGTGCCTTGGTTTGGGGAGGGAATTGTTTCCAGTGGACTGTGAAGCTTTCTGATGGTCAGTTCACAGCAAGAATAGGAAACAAGATAGTGGCTAAAGAGTAAGAGAAAGGATCCAAGAGTGGGAAAAGGAGCTTGGTAGCATCAAAGGAAGGAAAAGAACTGATATTTATGAAGGATCATATCTAGCACTTCTCATATGTTATTTAATCTTCTTAGCAATACTGTTCCCATTTTACAGATGAGAAAACTTAGGATCGGGGGTAGAGTACTTTTCCCAAAGTTTTACAGTGAATGAGGAGCATAGCTGAGTTTCAGACCCAGTTCTGTGTGACTTCAAAGTTGAAGCTTTTACAGACTGCATATTGGTGATCAAGTAAATACAGTATACTCAACATCTGCCTTCAGGAGTGCCCTATACCCTTCAGGAGTGCCCGGAAAAGTCTGTGTCTAGCAATCTCTGAATAGAGACACAGAAAGGCCTTCAGCCTCTGGGGAGATATGAGTTACAGATCTAAAGTCCAGACTTTCAGACACGGTAAGCCTTTTCACTTGCATAGGCTTTGAAAGGGGTGCTAAAGCTCTAGAGTTCCTGCTGCAGGGAGTTAATCTTCCAGAAAAGGCCAGCAAAGGCTCTGAGAAGCTTCACCCAGCCCAGCTTTCCTCAGACCTCCCTCAGGCAGCTGTGGCTCCTTAGTCCCCTCTTGGCTTCTCCCCAGTCCAGATCAGCCCTGGTTGCGTTGTCATTTCACTGTCAGTCCGAGCACATCTGTGGGGCAGAGTCACCTCTGGAGGCGCAGGAGTCTGGGGCCCCAGCCCGTTGATAGCTGAGTTTTAGAAATACCTTGAGATTTGGGAGGGCACCAGGGAACAGGGTCAAGGGTGCTAAGGAGCTGCTGGAGTAAGGAGCTGTGTTCAGGGGCAAAGCTGATTCACAGGGAAAGCTAATCCTTCAGTCTACAGTGTTTACTGATCCTACTATTGTTTGGTCTTTGAGGGCAGGCATGCTAGGCCTGAGAGAGGCACTGACAGTAATAATAACAGCTACTTTTTATCCAGACCATCTATATGTCAGAGGCCATACATACACCCTGTCATTTAATCCTCCAGTAACTCTGTGAGAAAGCTAGTAATAGTTGCATTTTATGGATTAGATAGTTTAAAAAAAGGAAAAACACTCTGAAGCTCAGAGAAGTTGCCCATAACCATTGAGAGAGAATTGGGATTGAACCCAATCCCATATCTGTATATCTCAAGCCAGTGGTAAACTGCCTAGAAATATAAATTTTGTCCTCATCAATACTTGGGCTACCTGATGTGAAGAGGCAACTCACTGGAAAAGACCCTGATGCTGGGAAAGATTGAAGGCAGGAGAAAGCAGCGGCAGGGGAAGAGATGGTTGGATGGCATCACTGACTCAATAGACATGAATTTGAGCAAATTCCAGGAGATAGTGGAGGGCAGAGGAGCCTGGCATGCTGCAGTTCATGAGGTCACAAGGAATTGGACATGACTTAGTGACTGAAAAACAACACTCATCAAAAAGCTCACAGTCCTTGTCTACTCTCTACCCACGCCAGTTCAACATCATCTCTTGTCAGTGCTCATCTCACTCTGTGCTCCAGACATACTGAAATACTAGCAGTTTCTGCATGCTTTATACATGCTGTTTGCTATTCCTCGAATGCCTTCGACCCCTCCTTTCTGATGCTAACTCCTTTTCATTCTTTGGGTCTCAGCTTGCCTGTCACCTGGCTCTCCAGGGCTGGGGAGCTCACACTTCTGCTGGGTAGGAGGCTCTGTTTCCCCTCGTCTCTTACAGGACGTTCTTGGACTTCTTGTTTGGGAAATTCACTCCACCCCCCACATAGTTAGTCTCTGAGTTAGTGTGACTGACACCCCTCCTCCTCCAGCTCCAGGCATGGGTTTGATTTGTTGTTCAGTCACTCATTTGTGTCCGTCTCTTTGCAACCCCATGCAGCATGTCAGCTTCTGTGTCCTTCACTGTCTACTGGAGTTTGCTCAAACTCATGTCCATTGAGTTGATGATGCTATCCAACCATCTCATCCTCTGCCACCCGCTTCTCCTCCTGCCCTCAGTCTTTCCCAACATCAGGGTCTTTTCCAGTGAGTTGACTCTTCACATCAGGTGGCCAAAGTATTGAAACTTCAGCTTCAGCATCAGTCCTTGCAATGAATATCCAGGGTTGATTTCCTTTAGGGTTGATTGGTTTGATCTCTGTGTAGTCCAGGGGACTCTCAAGTCTTATCCAGTAGCACAGTTTGAAAGCATCAGTTCTTCTGTGATCAGCCTTCTTTATGGTCCAACTCTCACATCTGTACTTGACTACCAGAAAAACCATAGCTTTGACTAGATGGACCTTTGATATCTCTGCTTTTTAATATGCTGTCTAGATTGGTCATAGCTTTTCTTCCAGGGAGCAAGCATCTTTTAATTTCATGGCTGCAGTCACTGTCCACAATGATTGGGGAGCCCAAGGAAGTAAAAGTCTGTCATTGTTTCCATTTCCCCCCCATATATTTGACATGAAATGATGGGACCAGATCCTATGATCTTCATTTTTTGAATGTTGAGTTTGAAGCTAGCTTTTTCACTCTACTCTTTTACCTTCATCAAGAGGCTCTTTAGTTCCTCTTTATTTTCTGCGATTAGGGTGTTGTCATCTGCCTATCTGAGGTTACTGATATTTCTCCCAGCTGTCTTGATTCCAGCTTGTGCTTCATCCAGCCTGGCATTTCACATGATGTACTTTGCATGGGTGACAGTATACAGCCTTGACTATTTAATTCAATCAGTAGATCTCATTCTGATACTGTGATCAACTCAGGAATGGGGGTACAGTGTACTCCGAAACAAAGAATCAATGAGAGACTACAAATTTTGAGAGTTACCAGAGAGTCACCTTTTCTAGGTAACTGAATGAGGAAAGATATAGGTATTCAGCCTGGCTATGAGCAACCTAGAGTTTAATAGTGAAGAGGCTTAAGGGTCTGGGTGGAATACAGTAAAGGGGACTCTACCTCTATCATTAAAAACAGGACATTTTGGTCCCCATATATACTGTTTGTTTACTTTCAACTTTTTCAGAACTTTGAGCAAGAAAGAGGGGTGCTATTCATAGAGGACTTCTTGGAGCCCCAGTATATTCTTTGTAGACATTCATACAAACACATATATACAAATGATCTTGGAGTCATTTTAATGTATCATATTTTGCATCATATTTTCCTACTTAAAAAAGTCCAAACTAACTTTTAAATCTATCTTACAAATATTTTCCCAGATACCTTATTTCTCTATGGCTTTTGTTAATGGCGTGAAAGTTGTAAACATTTATATAGTTAAAATGATCTTTTATCTTTTTTAGAGTCTCCAGGTTTCCAGTCTTTGTTAGAAATGTCCCCCCATCTTCAGTTTTTAATGTAGTCTCCAAAGTTTTCTTGAAATATATTGTTTTCACTCTTTTACTGCTCTTTACTTCTGTATTTTTAAAATCTGTGTGGAATTTTTTTCTTTTTAATAATGTATAAGATTAGAGTCCCTTTGTACTTTCTCCCATATGGAAAACCAGTTGTACTAGCATCATTTATTAAATAGTCCATTCTCTTCCTACCAAACTGAATTTCCATATATATCATGTGTTAACTTTTTATTTTTTTGGTCTTGCCACATAGCTTGTGGGATCTTAGTTCCCTGACCAGGAATTGATTCGTGGCCCTCAGCAATGAAAGCACAGTCCTAACCACTGGAGTGCCAGGGAATTACAATGTTAACTTTTCATAAATATTGCTATTGATTGTGGATTTTCTTTTTCTTTTTAATTGAACTGTTTTTCTATTTCTGTTTGACTCTATAATATGTTCTGGTAAGGCAAGACTCTTTAACTGTTCTTCTTTTTTACAGTTTTCTTGGCTATTTTCAGTCATTCTTCACATAAATTTGAAGCTGATTTTATAAAATTCCATTGAATATGTTGTTTGTATTCTGATTGGAACTTTTGACGTATATATTAATAATTTGAGGAAACTAGTAGGTCTAGTAGGTCTATACAAGAATATAGTATAATTTTCCATTGTCTAGATCTTGTTTTGTATATTCAAATACATTACTTCATTTAAGTCCTGTATCTTTCTTATTATATAGATCTCTAAGTGTGTTATGTGTGTATATATATATATATATATATTTTTTTTTTTTTTTTTGCAGACAACATGTACTATTTTATTGGGCCTCAAAAGCTTTAAATACAGAAATAGGGAGGACTGGGCAAAGGGGCAGATGTGGGCACACTGGCATTATTTTGATTGCTTAAATGTAATGCTTTCCTTATTTCCTTTTCTACTGTTTTCCAATATAATAAAATTATTTTATTATTAAAATTATTACATTAATAAATGTTAATGTTTATTTTATACCCAGCACCCTACCAAAGAAGGAGAAGGCAATGGCATCCCACTCCAGTACTCTTGCCTGGAAAATCCCATGGATGGAGGAGCCTGGTAGGCTGCAGTCCATGGGGTCGCTAAGAGTCGGACACGACTGAGTGACTTCACTTTCACTTTTCACTTTCACTTTTCACTTTCATGCATTGGAGAAGGAAATGGCAACCCACTCCAGTGTTCTTGCCTGGAGAATCCCAGGGATGGGGGAGCCTGGTGGGCTGCCAAGTATGGGGTCGCACAGAGTTGGACACAACTGAAGAGTCTTAGTAGCAGCAGCTACCAAAGAATGTAAGATTACTTAGTGAGATTGGGGAAGATGTGGGAATCAAACATGTTGGGGGCTATGAAGCACAGGGCTAGCTTGGCCTGGAGCCTCAGGGTGTCAGGAGAGAAAGAAGACCAAGGACAAGAAGAAGAACTGATTGTGTGTTTAGGGCACTGTGTTATGTTTAGTTCTACTGTGAGCAGTGCTGAGTAACAGAGACCTGAAAAACAGTGGATTAAACAGAGTAACATTTATTTCTGTTTTATATTAAAAAAAAGTCTATTGTAGGCAGTTCAGGCTCTATAGTACTCAGGAATCCAGACTGCTTCTAGCTTTACATTCTGCTGTCCTTCAGATGTGGCCCTCATCATTATGGTCTAAGATGAACTCCAGGCATCTAATCCATGTTCCAAGCAGGAGGATGAGGGATAGGGAGGAAGAGACAAAGGGCACATCTAGGGTGTATCTTAAAGAAATTTCCCAGAAGCTGCCAAACAACAATTCTGCTTATCCTGTTGGCTGGAACTAAGTTATATGTGGTCGTCTGCCTCCAAGAAATGTTGGGGAATATTTTTATTCAAGAGAAAAATTCTAAAGATTAAAAAGACTTATCCAAGTCAAGATTCTAAGGATTCTAGGATGAAGTCTGAGCTCAGAAACAGCTATCACTCACCCTGTCAGCTGCTGGAGACAGCCCTGGCTGCCCAGCAATACTGGGAATCCTGCTCGTCTAACATCCATTTTGATTTAAAATCTTTTGTGTTTGAGATAGATTTTTCTCTGTTGACAATGGGCTGGGTTTTGCCTGTTCATTAGGTGTGGAACTCCTGGCTTGTGGTAAATCCTGATTGGAAAACAATATAAACACGTTTCCTGGTAAATGTATAAATATATATAGATGTTGGTTGGTCCCCTCCCCTCCACCAACACACACCATGGAAGCAATTTGTAGCAATTTAGACATGCTCAGCATCTGGCTCTCATAAAAGGTCTTGAGTGAGTCATTATTTTGCGCCAACAGAGAGGGTTTGTCTTGCTTATGGAGAGAATTGTGTTTACCTCCTATTCGGCCCGTGAACCTCTCTATTGCTTTATGATGATCAGTCTGATTTGTGTGCAAAGAGACTGGTGAGATAAGAATTCGGGAAAGGAGAGCAAGAATAAGAGGAAGCTCCAGACAGCTATATACTCAAGGCAAAACTACAAGCTTTAGGGGGCTTGCTGTTTCTGCTTTTGAGGAACCAGCAAAAAAAAAAAAAAAAAAAAGTGGAAAGAGCCTCATTTTGTGAGTTAGGAGATGACCTCTACTTCTAAGTAGGCGTCTCAATCTTTGGAGTCTCAGTTTGTTCATCTGACAAGTGGGACCAGTAATGGCTGCCCTGTCCAGTTGAGAGAGAGAGAAAAGGGCAGCTCTTGCTTGAGTTGTGGAGAAAGCATCTTAAATATGCCATCTCATTTAATGCCCAAGACAGTCCCATGAGGGAGGTGGCGTTAAACCATTCTTCAGCTGAAGCAACTGAGACATGGAGAGGCTAAGTGGTTTGTCCAAGGTCACAGATGTGTTGTAACTCAAACCCACATCTGTCTGGCTCCAAATTCTGTGTTCTTTTTATTACTTATTGCTGACACTTAAGTCACAGGACACATCCCAGTCTCCCCCTGGGGAGGGGAAAAGCTCAAAGTTGCTTCCCTGCTCTGAGGCCCGAAGTATCCCTGTGTCTTGTCATTACAGAAGTTCCAGCCAAGCCAAGTTCTGTTTCCTCAGGATCCTGCTCTTTGCTGTGGGAGCAGGTGGGTTGTTAATCTGATAAACGGCTTCCTGCTAAGGTGGGAAGGCGAGCTAAAGAGCTGCTGAATTGCCCTCCAGAGTGGCAGGTTTGACACTCCAGTTGCTTTGGCCCATGAAATTGCTCTAGGACTGTGATATGAAAGGATGAGGGCTTTGGGGTCAGTCAACTCTGGGTAGGAGTCCTGGCTCTGAGTCTTGCTAACAGTGTGACCTTAAGTTGTCTGCCCTTCAGTTTCCTCATCAGTAAAATACGGATATGAGCTCACTAAAGGGTGGCATTGTGCCTATTAAATGAGCTAATGTGGGAAATGTGCCTGGCACCTTGTGCTGTACATTGTAAAAGGCAGCTGAGCAGACCTCCACGAGAGCTATTTAGGCCCTGAGTTGTTTTTGGGTCCCCTCTAGCTTAGACTATATGGGATAACTTAGTTGTTATCTGAGGCATTTATAGAGTGTTAGGTGTGCCATACCTGCCAGGGACAGTAAATGTACCAGGGACCTGTTCCAGCTCCCAGCCTGCTGACTCACAGGTCACCCTGATGTTACCAGTGAGTACTCTGGGCCTTTCCTGGGAGGCAGTAAGAAGGGTGCCTGGGTCCAGGCATGGAACTTGACAAAGGGCTCATTGGCTGTCTGCTTGGTAGGAAGCCTAAGGTACAGCTGTCCTGGGGATTGTGTCAGGTGTAGGCATAGAGTTCATCCTTCTGGGCTTTCCAAATACTCCATGATTCAACCCCTTCCCATCCCACTGTACACTTCTATCCTGCTTGTTCCTCGACAGTCAACACCTCCACGAAGCTGGCAACTCATGAGTCTCCAAACACACAGAAACTCAGTCCCACTTCATTGGTTTGTCTGCAGTTGGATCCCTATGTCTTTACTTCTTAGCCATAGCTAGATCATCTCTAAAGCCCAGCTCTCATCTGCCTTCTCCAGAAAGCTTTCCTTAACTTCTTCAGTGCATGCTGACCTTTCTCCTTGTGGATCTCCTATTTTAGTGACTATGCATTAATTATGTCATTCATTAATTCATTCAATGCATTGGCAAGTCTTACCCATTGTATACGAAAAATACTTCCTAAATTCATTTAGTTCTGTCCATCTCTACTGTTTCCACCCTAGTCACCTCTTGCTTGAATTATTAAATATCCTTGTAACTGGTCTCCTTGCTCTTGCTCTTTGTTGTTGTTCAGTCACTTAGTTGTGTCTGACTCCTTGCAATCCCATGGACTGCAGCATGCCAGGCTTCCCTGTTCTTTACTATCTCCTGCAGTTTGCTCAAACTCTTGTTCATCAAATCGATGATGCCATCCAACCATCTCATCCTCTGTTATCCCCTTCTCCTTCTGCCCTCAATTTTTTCCAGCATCAGGGTCTTTTCCAATGAATCAGTCTTTGCATCAGGTGGACAAAATATTGGAGCTTCAGCTTCAGCATCGGTCCTTCCAATGAATACTCAGGGTTGATTTCCTTTGGGATCGACTGGTTTGATTTCCTTTCATTCCAAGGGACTCTCAAGAGTTTTCTTTTGCTCTGCCTCTCTCCAGCTTTTTCATACTCGGTGGAGCATCCAGCAAACTTTTGTATAGATAAATTAGCCCCTGTCATTCTTTTGCTTGCAGTCTTCTAGTAGCTTCCCAAACTCACCACAGCCCAGAAGGCTCTGCTAATCTGGCACTTGAGTGTTTTCCCAGCCTCTTCTCATCCTCTCATTTCTCTTGCTCATTCTGCTTCAGGCCCCTCAACCTTCTCTCTGTTCCCCCCAAAAGGCCAAACCACTACCACTGCCTTGGGTCCTTTTCTCTTTCTGGGTCTTCTGCCTAGTATGTTTTCAGTTCCTCAATGCCTGCTTCCTTCTCATTTCAGCATTCTTTTCAGCTGTGGCCTTCTTAGTGAGATCTTCCCGGAACACTCTATCTAAATTAGTTCCTGCTCTCTTCAAGTCACATTTTATCTCATTACACTATTTCTTTTATATCATTAACATTTTATGAACTTAACCTGTTTTCTTTATATTGTCTGCTTCTTTCCAGTAGAGAGAAAGACAATACCCATCTTTTTCACCACTGTAACCTCAGAGTTTAGAATAGCTTAACATGTACAAAACTAAAATATATTAAAAATTTATTAAATGGGTATTAAATATCTTTGTGTGAAGCACTGATAATCAGTAAGTACTTCCATTGATTAGAGATATGAATGCCTATTCTTAAAACAGAGTTTCTCAAAGGTAGTCCACAAACTCTGGTGATCTGTCAAGGAGTTTGCAATTGATTTGATGGTTTTAGAGGAAAAACTGATGGGCCAATTTTGTTCACATACACTTAACTAATTTAAAATGTAAGATCAGTTAAAATTTCCATAGAATTTTTATTTGTTGCTGTTGTTCAGTCACTAAGTCATGTCCAACCTTTTGTTACTCCATGGACTGCAGCATGCCAGGCTCCTCTGTCCTCTGTCCTCCATTGTCTCCCTGAATTTGTTCAAATTCATGTCCACTGGGTCAGTGATACTATCTAACCGTCTCATCCTCTGCCATCCACTTCTCCTGCCCTCAATCTTTCCCAGCTTCAGAGTTTTTTCCAATGAGTTGGCTGTTTGCCTCAGGTGGCCAAAGTATTGGAGCTTCAGCGTCAGTCCTTCCAATGAATATTCAGAGTTGATTTCCTTTAGGATTGACTGGTTTGATCTCCCTGCTGTCGAAGGGAGTCTCAAGTGTCTTCTCCAGTATCACAATTCAAGAGCATCAATTCTTCAGTGCTCCACCTTGTTTTTGGTCCAGTTTTCACATGTGTACTTGACTACTGGAAAATCCATAGCTTTGACTATACAGACCTTTGTCAGCAAAGTGATGTCTCTGCTTTTAATATGCTGTCTAGGTTTGTCATAGCTTTCCTTCCAAGAAGCAAGCATCTTTTAATTCATGGCTGCAGTCACTGTCCGCAGTGATTGGGGAGCCCAAGAGAATAAAATCTATCATGGCTTCCACTTTTTCCCCTTCTATTTGCTGTGAAGTGATGGGAACAGATGCCATCATTTTACTGTATAGTTTTTTAATGTGTAGTCTTTTGAATGTTGACTTTAAACCAGCCTTTTCACTTTCCTCTTTCACTGTCATCAGGAGGCTCTTTAGTTCCTCTTTGCTTTCTGCCATTAGAGAGGTAATCTGCATATCTGAGGTTATTGATATTTTCCCCAGAAATCTTGATTCCAGCTTGTGATTCATCCAGACCGGCACTTGGCACTGCATAGAAGTTAAGCAGGGTGACAATATACAGCCTTGTTGTACTCCTTTCCAAATTTTGTACCACTCAGTTTTTCCATATCCAGTTCTAACTGTTGCTTCTTGACCCACATACAGGTTTCTCAGGAGACAGGTAAGGTGGTCTAGTATTCCCATGTCTTGAATTTTCCACTGTTTGTTGTGATCTACACAAGTCAAAGGCTTTAGCATAGTCAGTGAAGCAGAAGTAGATGTTTTTCTGGAACTCCCATGCTTTTTCCATGATCCAATAAATATTGGCAATTTGATCTCTGGTTCCTCTGCCTTTTCTAAACCCAGCTTGAACATCTGGAAGTTCTTGGTTCATGTACTGGTGTTGAAGCCTAGCTTGAAGGATTTTGAGCATAACCTTATTAGAATGTGAAGTGAGCAGGAAGTTCTGTTACCGTCTTTTTTTTTTGCCAGTAAACAACTTAGTCTTTTATTTGCCCAAGGCCAGCTGTTGCAGGCACTGAGGCCCCAGGATTTCCAGAAGGGATGGAGGGGTGGGGGTGAGCCATCCTGCCTCCCAGGTGCTGCCTGCCCCGTCCTGCTTCCTGCAGAAGTGGGAGAGTAGATAAACTGTACACTTGTGTCATCAAGTATCTCCTCAATTTTATGTGTGTGTCAGTTGCTTGGTCGTGTTTGACTCTGTGACCCCATGGACTGTAGCTGGCCAGGTTCCTCTGTCCAAGGGATTCTCCAGGCAAGAGTACTAGAGTGGGTTGTTGCCATGTTACCTTCTTAATAATTGTTTCTTTTTATTCACTGCAAGGACTGCATTGGTAGATAATTTCAGTTATCAACTATAGATTATTTGCAATAATGTGTTTCATGTCAGGATAGTGTTAAAATTCTTAATTGTAAAAACCTGTATTTTTACTGTTACTATTGTGTTGCATTAAATTTGTCATGATACAAAAGTAGTTCATTGAACAGTAAAATTAATGATCAAATAGTGCAATACAAAATAACTCTGTAAGTGTAAATGTTGAATAGGGCTACAGTTTGAATATACACCATGAATCTTTATGAGCTAGGGGACAAAATAATTTATAGGACTATTGACTTGGCATCATAGCTGAAAATGAGAAGTTCAAATAAGAAATATAGTGCTGAATGTTTGAAAAGTGGACTTTATTGGATTTTATTGTAAAGATCTCTAAGGGTATTGTTTCTTGTGATATGCTGTCCTATGGTGGCACAAAGCCATAAAACTTTGACACTTTTTTTTTCTCTTTTTTTGGCAGTTCACTTGGCTTGTGGGATCTCAGTTACCCACCCAGGGACTGATCCTGGGCAATGGCAGTGAAAGTCCAGAATCCTAACAACTAGGTACCAGGGAACTCCCCAAAGTATGGCTACCTCTCTGTTAAATCAAATGGTATTTTCTAGAGTAAGTGTAGGAAACTGATTAATTTTGTCAGTAAAGGTAGAGAGGAGACCAGAACTACAAAAATATTGTTCAAAATTGTACTTCTTAGAGCAAAATCATACAAGTTACATTGCCATGAAGACAGTTGAATAATCAGCTTAAGCTTAGATAATGTAAGTGTTGTGTTTGGAGAAAAAGCAGTATAAGCTTTGGGAACAGTTCTTTTTATCAGGAGATCCTTCAAAGTTAGTAAAGAAAATGACTTATGACTCATACTTTGACTATCCAGTGAAAAGCTGGAAACAGTCTTTATCCTTCTCAGTGTTTTGGGATAATTATTAATTAAAAAACTATTATGTCTTGTTTATAATTTTAAAAACTAAAGTGAATTTCTAGCTAACTGTGGTAGATTGAACTCATGTTTACTTTCCACTACTTCCTCAAAATTGTTAGTAAATGGATTTTTAAAAAAGGATAAGTGTACTTCTGCTTTAATCTATCATGGAGTAACAGGGATCACATTTACCCTGCCACTGTAAACAACCAGAAACTGTACAAAATGTATGAAACACCTGTTTTTCTGATGTTGGACTAGAAGTAGTACAGGATTGTGATTCCTGAGGGAAGAGAGACAAATGAAGTGAGCTCTGTCGTCACCTAGGCTTTTACCTAGAGGTACATTCTGGATCATGGAGCAGGGTCTGGCGGGGGTCCCAAGTATAGCACAGTGGTCTCACTGACTGGCAGGGACAGAGATCGGAGGTCAGGGAGGTTGACGCAGCTAAAAATTGTGAGGAAGAATTCCATGCAAGAGACAGTTATGCAGAAAAAGAGCTCCAGAAATGTTAAATCTTTTCTGAATACCAAGAAATAATACTAAGAAACAATGGTGAAAATCTTTCTAAATTTGATAAATATGCTAAGACAGTGATCTAAGAAGCTTGGTGAGCCCTAAGCAGGATAAAACTGCAAACCCTGAAACTCACACCAAACCCCATCATAATCAAGCTGCTGAAAACCAATGATAGAGAAATCTTAAAAGCAGCTAGAGGGAAGAAAGAGTATGTACAGAAAACCAAAGGTAAGGATCACTGTAGACTTATTGTCTAAAGGTATGCAAGCCAGAGACAACAGAATGGCATCTTTAATGTGCTAAAGAAAATGATAGCTTGGAAATACGTGAAAGCATTCTTCAAAAGTGAAGGCAAGGGAATTCCCTGGTGGCCCAGTAGTTATGACCCAGTGCTTTTGCTGCCAGGGCCCAAGTTCAATCCTTGGTTGGGCAACTAACATCCTACAGACCACATGGTGTGGCCAATAAAAACCCCAAACAAACAACAATAAAAACAAAACTGAAGGCAAACAAGTTTTTTTCCAACAAATAAAGTTGAAATAATTTATAAATATACTGCTGTATGAGAAATATTAAGTTATTCAGGCAGAAAGAAAAAAATCAGGTGGAAATGTGGATCTACACAAAGGAATGAAGAGTACTTGAAATGGCATAAATGTGAGTAAATATAAAAGACTATCTTCCTTCTCATTAAAATTTTTATTTAAAATACAATTGACTATTTAAAGCAAAAATTGAATGCATGCCAGGGTTTAGACGATATATAGAAGTGAAATGTATAACAATAGTAGCACAGATGGAAGGGATGAGATGATGGTTATAAAGTTTATTATTAGGTTTTTACATTATATTTCAAGTGATATTACTTGAAGGTGCAATGTGATAGATAAAATATGCATATTTTAAACCCTAGAGCACTCACTTAAAAAAAAAAAAAGCAAAAACAAAACCCCAAACCAAAAAGGAAAAGCAGAGAACTATAGCTGATAAGGGAGAAGGCAATGGCACCCCACTCCAGTACTCTTGCCTGGAAAATCCCATGGATGGAGGAGCCTGGTGGGCTGCAGTCCATGGGGTCGCTAAGAGTCAGACACGACTGAGCAACTTCACTTTCACTTTCCACTTTCATGCACTGGAGAAGGAAATGGCAACCCACTCCAGTGTTCTTGCCTGGAGAATCCATGGACGGAGAAGCCTGGTAGGCTGCAGTCCATGGGGTCGCTAAGAGTCAGACACGACTGAACAACTTCACTTTCACTTTCCACTTTCATGCATTGGAGAAGGAAATGGCAACCCACTCCAGTGTTCTTGCCTGGAGAATCCATGGACGGAGAAGCCTGGTAGGCTGCAGTCCATGGGGTCGCACAGAGTCGGACACGACTGAAGCGACTTAGCAGCAACATAGCTGATAAATCAGTATTGGAGATAAATTGGAGTGCTAAAAATACTTAATATAAAATCAGGCAGGCAAAAAGGGAAAACAAAAAATAAAAAACAAATATGAAGATGATAGACTTAAACCCAACCATATTAATTATTGTTATCAAATATAAAGGTCTAAACACCCCAATTATAAGGCAAAGATAGACTTTTATCCAGTTAGGATAAAAAAACAAAACCCGACTGTGCTCTGTCTAGAGGGAATCTACCTTAAATATAAATACACAGGTAGATTAAAAGTAAAAGGATGGAAGTTATACCATGCAAACACCAATCAGAAAAAAGCTAGCATGACTATATTAATAGCAAAGGATATCTTAGAACAAGAAATTTCATATGGAATAAAGAAGGTCATTTCATAGTAGTTGAGAGTACAGTTCATTAGGAGGACATAACAGTTCTAAATGTGTGTACATCCAATAACAAAGCTTCAAAATACATGCAACAAAAACTGATAAAGAAATTAACAAACCGACTGTTATTGTTAGAGGTTTCAACATTCCTTCTTTAGTAAATAATAGGATAAACTGACAATATCAGTAGGGATTTGGATGATGATAATAATACTATCAACCAACATGACCCAATTGACATTTACAGAACACTCTACTCAACAACAGCATTAGGCATGTTATGAATTATAAAACAAGTCTCAATAAATGTAAAACATTACAATCATACAGAGTATGTTTTCTAATAAGAATGGAATTTAAAAGTACTAACAAAGAAATTTGGTAAAAAAAAGCATATCTTTAAATAACGTAAGGATCAAATTAGAAATCACAAAAGAAATTTTAAAATATTTTGAATAAAGATGAAGAAACTTTTCAGAATTCATGAGATACAGCTTAGTAGATATGTATAGCTTAGGAAAGAAGAAAGTTCTCCAATCAGTGATTGAGGCGTTCACCTTAAGAAATCAGGAGAAAAGAAGCAATTTGAGTCCTAAGGAAGTGGAAGGAAGGAAATAATAAAAGAAAACAGAAAAAGAAAGGAAATTAATGAAATAAAAAATTTAGTTTTTTTTAAATCAATAAAGTTGCAACATTACATAGAATGATCAAGAAAAAAGACAAATTTCCAGTATCTTTCAGAAAAAGAGAAAACACTACTAAAACCCTGTGTTAATTAAGGAGATAATAAAAAGATATTATGAATAACTGTGCAAATATGTTTGACAGCTTAGATGAAATGGAAAAATTCCTTGGAAGACAGTTTTCCAATACTGACTCAAGAAGAAACATTTCTGAATATCCATATATCAATGAAAGTGATTAAATTCATATTAAGAAATGTTTTCACAAAGAAAACTCCTAGGCCCAGATGGTATTATTGGTGAATTCTGCCAAAAATTTAAGAGCTAATACCAATCCTTTAGCCCTGAAGAACTTTCAGAAAATAGAATTGGATAGTATACTTTCCAGTTCATTTCATGAGACTGATATTAAACCAGACAAAGACAAGAAAAAAATTATAAAGCAATGTCCCTTAGGAACAGGCAAAAATCTTTAACAAACTATTAAACAGCAATATATTATTAATAAAAGGTAAATATGTCATGATTCAGTAGGACTTATCCCAGGGATGCAAGGTTAATTTAAGTATCAATAAGTATAATTTACATTAGCAGAAATAAAGAAAAAATATCTTTATAGATATGCATGAAAGTCTTTTGGCAAAACTCAACATCCATTATGAAAATCTTACAGTAAACTGAATACCATGGAACTTCAACTTGATAAAGGTTTTCCATGAAAACCTACATTTTATTCTTAATGGTGAAAGACTATTTTCCCTCTAAGATCTAAGGATGAATGCTTTCACCACTGTTCTTCCTTTTTTTTTTAATAGTCTATTTATTTGTTTTTGGTTGAGCTGGGTCTTCATTGCTGCACGTGGCGCTTTCACTAGTTGTGGAGCAAGGGCTGCTCTTTATTGTGGTGTACGGGCTTCTCATTGTGGTGGCTTCTCTTGTGAAGCACAGGCCCTAGGACACTGGCTTCAGTGGTTGCAGCCTGCAGCTTCAGCAGTTGTGGTTCTTGGGCTTAGTTGCTCCATGGCATATGAAATCTTCCCAGACCGGGGACTGAACCTGTGTCCCTTGCACTGGCGGGCAAATTCTTATCTACTGTACTGCCTGGAAAGTCCACCACTGCTCTTTTTTTTCACCACTTACTTTTTAATATTGTTGTGAAGATCCTATCCAGGGTGATAAGGCAAGACATAGAGATTGGCAAAGAAGAAATAATATTATTTACAGATGACATGGTTAACTCTGTAGAAAATTCTGATTCTATAGAAAAGCTGCTAGAACTAATGTAAAATTCACAAGATACAAGGTCAATATATAAAAATTATTTTTCTTTATACCAGCAATGAGTAATTGGAGACGAACATTTTAAAATACCACTTATCATAACATAAGCCTTCCCTGGTGGCTCAGGTGGTAAAGAATCCACTTGTGAGAGACGTGGGTTGGGAAGATGCCCTGGAGAAGGGAATGGCAACCCACTCCTGGATTCTTGCATGGGAAATCCCATGTACAGAGAAGCCTGCCAGGCTACAGTCTGTGGGGTCGCAAAGAGTCGGACAGGAGTGAGCGACTAACACTACAGTAACATAAAAAATGCTTAGGTAGGGGTGAATACTCAGGTGGGGGTGGTTGTGTGCATGTGGGGGTGGGGTATATGGGAACTCACTGTGCTTGGATTTTGCCATGAATCTAAAACTGCTCTAAAAACTAAAGTTTATTATTTCAAAAAAACACATGAAATATTCAGGGACATATTTTCCAAGATTTATGTGAGACTTGTATACTAAAAATTACAAAACACTGCTAAGATAAAGTAAAGTAGACCTAAATAAATGGAGAGGTATGACATGTTCATGAATCTGAAGACTTAATATTTCTGAGACATCCATTTCTCCAAACTGACCTGTAAATTCAATGCAATCATAATCAAGCTGATTCTAAAATTTCTAGTGTAATGCAAAAGAGCTAAAACGGCCAAAACAATTTTGAAAAGAACAAAGAAGGAAGTCTTACACTACTTAATTTGAAGACATACTATAAAGTTACAGTTATCAAGACATTCTTGGTATTGGCATAAAGATAGATATATGGGTCAATAGAAGATAATGAGAGTTGTTAACAGACCCAAACATGTATAGTAAATTGACTTTTTTTTTTTAAAGATGGCTCTTTTTTTCTTTCTTTTCTTTTTTTAAAAAGGTTATTTATTTATTTATGGCTGCGCTAGGACTTCATAGCTGCACATGGGCTTTCTTTAGTTGCTGTGAGCAGGGGCTACTCTTCTTTGTGGTGTGCGGGCTTCTCACTGTAGCGACTAGTTGCAGAGTGCTGGTTCTCGGTACGTGGGCTAGTTGTTGTGGAGTACAGGCTCTAGGTGTGCGGGCTTGAGTTGTTGCAGCACTCGGGCTCAGCAGTTGTGGTGCATGGGTTTAGTTGCTTTGTGGCATGTGGAATCTTCCCGGACCAGGGATTGAACCTGTGTCCTCTGCATTGGCACCACTGTACCAATGGACTAGTGGACCATTGGTCCACTGTACCACCAGGGAAGTTCTGTAGTCAGTGATTTTTGACAAAGTGTCTGAGGTATTTCAGTGGGGAAAAGGAAAATCTTTTCAAGAAATGATGCTGTATCAACTGGATAGCTATATGGAAACAACCTTATCCCTAACCTTCCACCATGCACAAAAAGTAACAGAAATGTAAAGAAAGTAAAGCTTAAATTATAAAGCTTTTATGTAGGAGAAAACTTAAGAGAAAAAATTTCACAACTCTGGAGTAGGCAAATATTTCTTCAGTAGGATACAAAAACCACAAATGAACATTTAAAGAATTTACCAAAATTTAAAGAACCTAGGTGAACTAGCCCAAGTAAGAAGCAAATGTACTTACAGAGGTGATGAAAGGAATGCCTCAGATAACTGTGCAGCAGAACTAGAGGCATCCTGTGCAGATTGGAACAGAAAGGCTCTGGGAAAGCTGAGTTCAAGGGATGGATAGACTTCTGATGTGTTTAAATAGGAGTGGAGATGAACAGAGTGGAGAGTTTGGTAATGGATTAGTGAAAGATGCATAGAAACTAAGAAAATTAAGACAAGTATTCATTCTAGTTACTAGTTGTAAAAGGAGGAATGAGAAACCATAGTGCATGGCCTGCTTGTAATAGCATTACAGGTGATAAAAATGTAAACACTGAATATTAATCTAATTAGAAATGATATTGAAAGGATGGAAGAGGGAAAATGTGGAGTGTCAGGTATGTGGTGGTTTCTAGTAGTAGTAAAAGACTTACATCCTCATCTTCTATTAGCATGTTAGTTATATAGAGTGGGAAGGCAGGGAAGGGAATGCAGAAGGTGGCTGTTTTTCATAATGTCTTATAGAATATTTTGAGTTTCTTGAACTATGCATATGAACATGATTTGAAGCCTCATACTGCCACTTACTAATTGTGTGACTTTGATCACTTAACCTCTCTGTGCCTCAGTTACATCTTTTGTTAAAAATTAGTGTAATACTTGTGCTTTCCTCAGGAAGTTGTTTTTAGATTAAACTAATTTAATCTATGCAAAATACTTGGGATAGTGTTTGGTACAAAGTGCGTGCTGTGTAAGTGTTTCTGTTATAATTTTGTACAGCCTTTACTTTGAAAAGTATTACAATAAAAACAAAAATTGTGCTGAATCTTAAAAGCTTTTACCTGATGTTGTGGCCTCTGTGTATTTACCTAATATTGCTGATCTCTGTATCTTTAAGTCCTGTTAAATAAATAACCCTGTGAGGAATGTATTTTTATTATTTTCCATTTTCAAATAAGCTGAGGCTCAGAGAAGTTAACCACCTACCCATGATCAACCAGCTAGTTATTGCCAATAGCCCCAGTGTTAGGATTTCAACTGGGCCAACCTGGCCACAAATCCCAGCCTTTTCCCATTTGCCTTCCAGGCTCACAGTTTACTGAATGTTTCACAACCCAAGGTAGGCCACAAGTTTCTGTGGGGGAGTGAGGGAGTGAACAGAGTACAGTCCTACATACCTCACAGAGAAACTGCACAGGGCATCATGGAACACACTCAGTGAGTAATCACAGATGGGGAGGCCTGGCCCACGGTGAGTGCTCAATGATATATGTTAAATGAACTAATGCGTGTGTAGGATTCTGAAGCCCTGGGTAGATTTCTTTTTTCTTAATATATATATTTCATTGAAGTATAGTTGACTTACAGTGTTTCAGGTACACAGCAAGGTGATTCAGTTATACATATACACATATATTATTTTTGGAATTATTTTCCATTATAGGCTATTACAAGATACTGACTATAGTTCCCAATGCTATACACAGCATATGTTGCATATCTATTTTTTAATTATAAATCTAGCATTCTATTCATATTAAGTCAAACAAGTGAAATAAAAATGTCATAAAGTTTTTAGTTAGGCAAAAATGCATAAATTTTCTAAAATATATATATTATACATATTACATATATATTATATATATATATAAGCTTTTCTACTATGTTTGATAAGGAACAACAAGAAAAAAAGATGAAGAAATTAGAAAACATAAACTAAATGAATTGGGAGCACTGAATATGAAATAGAAAAAGTGAAACAAACTAGATAAAAGTAAAAGATAATCGTATAGTCCAGTTGTTTTTGAACATGAATACTCATCAGAAACATAGCTGGTGCTCTGGAGAAAAAAAAAATGCCAATACCTGGGCATTTGCATTTTTCAGAAAATTTCAAGATAATTCTGATACGCATCCGGGTCTTAAAAACTGATTACAGGTTTTTCTGTTAAATCCTAGTTTTGGTGATACAGAATTCTATTATTTTTCTTTTGACCAGTGGTATTGAGTAATAGTTACATAATCACAGTAGTACAAGATGTTTATCAGTTTTACAATCAATAGTGAAGTCACTCAGTCGTGTCCAACTCTTTGCAACCCCGTGGACTGTAGCCTACCAGGCTTCTCCGTCCATGGGATTCTCCAGGCAAGAATACTGGAGTGGGTTACCATTTCCTTCTCCAGGATCTTCCCGACCCAGGGATCAAACCCAGGTATCCCACATTGGAGGCAGACGCTTTAACCTCTGAGCCACCAGGGAAGCCCCACAATCAATAGCCAGACAGAAAATAAAAGATAATTCCAATTGCAAGCCATAATGGGAACATGATTAACTTAATATAAAATAATTACATAGAATTTGGGGGGTGTCAAACAGAGTGATGTGGTAAGTGGAACTGCTTACATGCACAGGTTTTCATCTGCTGGGCAGATTTTAAAGTGCTCCTCAGATGACCCTATATGCGAGACAGCAAAAGAGACATAGATGTGAAGAACAGACTTTTGGACTCTGGGAGAAGGCAAGAGTGGGATGATTTGAGAATAGCATTGAAACATGTATATTACCAAATGTGAAATAGATCGCCAGTCCAGGTCCGATGCATGAGACAGGGCAATCAGGGCTGGTGCACTGGGATGACCCTAATCGATGGGATGGGGAGGAAGGTGGGAGCGGGGTTCAGGATGGGGGACACATGTACATCCATGGCTGATTCATGTCAATGTATGGCAAAAACCACAACAATATTGTAAAGTAATTAGCTTCCAATTAAAATTAATTAAAACAAAGTGCTCCTCAGGAATGCAGGCTGTGGCGGGGGGTGGGGGGGCTGGGGTGGTGGTGGTGGTGGTGAGGAAACAGTTTCAGGGGAGACTCTAAAGCTCCACGCTGCTCTGTCAGGCCTGCCCACCTCCATCCCAGGGCATGAAGCTGAACAAGCTGAAGACTGAGTGTGACATTTATCCAGGCAGTTGATTCCATATACTCCTAAAAAATAAATTAACCCAGAATATTAATTTGGGGTCCTCATAGTAATGCTAACTTATTTCTCCCACTCCTCCCACCCAGATGTCCCAGAACCTTACTTCTCTCACCAACATGAGCGAGCTCACTTTCTTGGCATTTCACTTTTCACAAAAAAAACCTCAAGGCTTTAATCACAGAAAGAACAAAGTTGTGACACGTGTGTTTGCTGGTCTATTGAGTTGAAACTCTCAGAAATGGGTTAGAAAGATCTTCAGCAAATGCTTCTTCCACTTAGTAAATATTCCTTCTCTGTCCTAGAGGTCTTCCCTGAGAAATTTCTAATGCAACTGAGCTGTTTTCCCAAACTCTAGAAAACCAAGGGCTGCTGGGTGGCCCTGTGATCTTTTAACCTCTAACCAAGCCTGGATGCTTCAAACAAAAATTTCTGAGCCTTAAAACCAAATTGTTCTGACTCAAATCCAAACCCTGTCTACAAGTTCAGCTCTCTTTGTGGCAGTGACCCTTGTTCTAAAACGGAAGTGGGGGTGGAGGTGGAGGAATCTCAGTTTAGCTCACCCAGACAGGGTGGCTGCCCTGATCCCAGGTGGGTTTTGATTAAAAGAGTCCTGTTTTGTGCTCCTGTCTCTCTCTTCAAAGCTCAATGAACTTTTTTGTTGCCATAGACTATGAGTTTGAAACCTAGTTTCTAGCAATCTCTCTGCTAAAAGTGGCTTGAACTTGTGTCAACTCTGGGTCTTAATCTGTGCTTTCTTATAGTCAGGGATTTAGACCAGACCAGCGCTTATCAACCCACTCCAGTATTCTTGCCTGGAGAATCCAGGGACAGAGGAGCCTGGTGGCCTGCTGTCTATGGGGTCGCACAGAGTCGGACATGACTGAAGTGACTTAGCAGCAGCGCTTTTCATATCCTTTCCCAGAGTTGCAAGACTCTTGCAAAGAAAATCTATCTGGATGCCGATACAGAAAAGAGGTAGAGTTGCTTGACTTCTGAAGGTGGACTCTCTCCCCTACCATGTGGCCATATTGAATACAGTTTTAAAATTCAGTTTTAATTTTTTTCCCCCAAAGATGGATATGTTAATAGGATAATGGGAGAAAGAAAACAAAGAGGTAAGAATGTGGGAGGGAGGGAGTTAACAAATCACTGGCTATGCTTTCCATATAAAAAAATGGAGATAGGTAGTATAATAAAAGATATTAGTATACTGTTTCTCTGAAATGTCTTACAAATGATGATATGAAATTTTATTGTTGTTTGTATGCCAACTCGAATAACATTATAGTTAAGTGAACACTGTCTTGGCTGTATGACTCTAGCAGGTCAAGGCTCGGATGGGTATCCATCCAGGGACCTGGCTTTTCCCGCCCATCTAAATAATAAAAGTTTTCACTGCTACAGCACTTCAATTTATGCTCTTACTTTTGTGATAGGCTCTATGAGCTTGGTTGAGTCAAGGGTCACCCAGAAAATAACCAGCTTCCACTTTCTTTAATTATGCAAACTAGAGCTAGGCGACTGAGACCTTGCCTTTGGTCTGCAAGACACAGGGAGTTTTGCAAGCCCTAGGGGAGTGCAGAATTTCCTGAAGATGTTGCAAGGTGGCTGACTTTCTTCTGAAGTCATGCAATATTCTCCTTTGCTTTAGTTATGAGTGCAGAGGTGCTGGGAAGCAAACTGAAAACTAGCACCTTTAAGCAGGCTTTTCTCCATAGGTCCACCAGAGGCGAGGCAGGCTCATTGAGAGGGAAGAGCTTGGTGCTACTGCTTTCAGCTAAGGTACTGTGACCCAGTTCCACCTCAGAGGCCCCCAGGAGCCTGTTTCAACCTCATTCAGCCCTTTCTAGGCACATTTCAGATGAAAGTCACCCCTGCTCCTCACTCCACCCTCAGCCCAACAGAGGTGGCCTTCTAGACATCCCTCCTCCTCTTTTTCTGCCAGGCTTATAATGTGAAACTCTTGAAGATTTTCAAACTTCACAGTGGTATCACTTTCCTTGAGTTTAGGTAAATCTTTATAGAGAATGGATCCTGTTCCCTAATGAGTAGGAAGATTACCTAGTATTTGGACATGACCATAAGCAGAAGATGCTAAATACCACCTTATAGAGATTCCACTAAATATATTAAGCCTAGTGAGGATTTTAAGTGTTTGAGTGTACGAAGGGAAGAGAATTATTCAAATGGAAAGATTTTTTTTTAAGTCACCATTGCCTGAATATAACAGCATATGGGCTAGTTGCTGAAGTACTTAAATAGAAAGTGAAACTGAATCATACTGTTTACTTTTCAGAGTAAAAGCTATTGAGAATAAAAATTTTCCCTGAAAGAGCAACAGGGATTTTGTAAAATATTCCTTTCTGTTCTTTGAAATTCAGAATTCATATGAAAACCTGGGGGTTATGCCTTATTGAAGTAACACTTCAATAATGAAGAATGCCACATGGGGTGAAGGAGTAGTGTTCTGGAGAGAAGACCAGTGTGTGCTCTGAGTCAGCAGAGCACATGACTAAACTACAGACTGGGTCAGACACCCAAGGCCTAGGGAAGCAGCTGCTAAATCTTGTATCGGTTGAGAGATTAGTAAATGGCAATACCAGTGTTTAGAGGGATCTCACAATGCATTTTAGAGTTAGCTTAGGTGAGCTGGAACTCAGTGTGTATCAAAGGGCCTAGAGAGAGTACAGGAAAAGTTAGGCAAAGAATAGATATATAAGGGCAAAAAAAGGATCTTTCTTAAGAAAATTAATATTTTAAGTTTTTCATTTGTAGGGCGGTTTGCTCACTTTCCCTCCTGTGTGCTTGAAAATAAATTACTGCCCCAATAAAGTTCTAATTCATTTAGCCTGGATGGGTCATGGTGGAGAGTTCTGACAAAACATGGTCCACTGGAGAAGGGAATGGCAAACCACTTCAGTATTCTTGCCTAAAGATCCCCATGAACAGTATGAAAAAGGAAAAAGCTATGACACTGAAAAATGAACTCCCCAGGTTGGTAGATGCCCAATATGCTACTGGAGAAGACTAGAGAAATAACTCCAGAAAGAATGAAGAGATGGAGCAAAAGCAAAAACAACACCCAGCTGTGGATGTGATGGGTGATGGAAACAAGGTCCGATGCTGTAAAGAGCAATACTGCATAGGAACCTGGAATGTTAGTTCCATGAATCAAGGCAAATTAGAAGTGGTCAAACAAGATGGCAAGACTGAACATCAACATTTTAGGAATCAGTGAACTAAAATGGCCTGGAATGGGTGAATTTAACTCAGATGACCATTATATATCTACTACTGTGGGCAAGAATCCCTTAGAAGAAATGGAGTAGCCATCATACTCAACAAAAGAGTCTGAAATGCAGTAGTTGGATGCAATCTCAAAAACGACAGAATGATCTCTGTTTCCAAGGCAAACCATTAAATATCACAGCAATCCAAGTCTATGGCTTGACCAGTAATGCTGAAGAAGTTAAGTTGAATGGTTCTATGAAGACCTACAAGACCTTCTAGACTAACACCCAAAAATATGTCCTCTTAATTATAGGGAACTGGAATGCAAAAGTAGGAAGTCAAGTTACCTGGAGTAACAGGCAAATTTGGCCTTGGAGTACAAAAAGAAGCAGGTCAAAGGCTGATAGAGTTTTGCCAAGAGAACACGCTGGTCATAGCACACACTCTCTTCCAACAACACAAGAGAAGACTCTACACATGGACATCACCAGATGGTCAATACCAAAATCAGATTGATTATATTCTCTGCAGCCAAAGATGGAGAAGCTCTATACAGTCAGCAAAAACAAGACCAGGAGCTGACTGTGGCTTAGATCATGAACTGCTTATTGCCAAATTCAGACTTAAATTGAAGAAAGTAGGAAAAGCACTAGGCCATTCAGGTATGACCTAAATTAAATCCCTTATGATTATACAGTGGAAGTGACAAATAGATTCAAGGGATTAGATCTGACAAGAGTGCCTGAAGAACTATAGATAGAGGTTCGTGACATTGTACAGGAGGCAGTGATCAAGACCATCCCCAAGAAAAAGAAACACAAATGAAAAAGGCAAAATGGTTGTCTGATGAGGCCTTAACAAATAACTGAGAAAAGAAGAGAAGCGAAAGGCAAAGGAGAAAAGAAAGATATACCCATTTGAATGCAGAGTTCAAAGAATAGCAAGGAGAGATAAGAAAGCCTTTCTCAGTGATCAATGTAAAGAAATAGAGGAAAACAATAGAATGGGAAAGACTAGAGATGTCTTCAAGAAAATTAGAGATACCAGGGGAACATTTCATGCAAAGATGAGCACAATAAAGGACAGAAATGGTATGGACCTAACAGAAGCAGAAGTTATCAAGGAGAAGTAGCAAGAATACACAGAACTATACTAAAAGACTCTGATGCTGGGAGGGGTTGGGGGCAAGAGGAGAAGGGGATGACAGAGGATGAGATGGCTGGATGGCATCACTGACTCGATGGACATGAGTCTGAGTGAACTCTGGGAGTTGGTGATGGACAGGGAGGCCTGGCGTGCTGCGATTCATGGGGTCGAAAAGAGTCGGACACAACTGAGCGACTGATCTGATCTGATACAAAAAAGATCTTCATGACGCAGATAACTATGATAGTATGATTACTCACCTAGAGCCAGACATCCTGGAATGCGAAGTCAAGTGGGCCTTAGGAAGCATCACTACGAACAAAGCTAGTGGAGGTCATGGAATTCCAATTGAGCTATTACAAATCCTAAAAGATGATGCTGTGAAAGTGCTGCACTCAATATGCCAGCAAATCTGGAAAACTCAGCAGTGGCCATGGGACTGGAAAAGGTCAGTTTTCATTCTAAAGAAAGGCAATGCCAAAGAATGTTCAAACTAGCGCACAACTGCACTCACCTCACACGCTAGTAAAGTAGTGCTCAAAATTCTCCAAGCCAGGCTTCAACAGTAGGTGAACCGTGAACTTCCAGATGTTCAAGCTGGATTTAGAAAAGGCTGAGTAACAAGAGATTAAATTGCCAATATCCGCTGGATCATCAAAAAAGCAAGAGTTTCAGAAAAACATCTATTTCAGCTTTATTGACTATGCCAAACCCTTTGACTGTGTGGATCACAACAAACTGGAAAATTCTTCAAGAGATGGAAATACCAGACTGCCTGACCTGCCTCCTGAGAAATCTGTATTCAGGTCAAGAAGCAACAGTTAGAACTGGACATCAAACAACAGACTGGTTCCAAATCAGGAAAGGAATACATCAAGGGTGTATTTTATCAATATGCTTATTTAACTTATATGCAGAGTACATCATGGGAAATGCCAGGCTGGATGAAGCACAAGTTGGAATCAAGATTGCCAGGAGAAATATCAATAACCTCAGGTATACAAATGAGCACACTCATGGCAGAAACCGAAGGAGAACTGAACAGCCTCTTGATGAAAGTGAAAGAGGAGAGTGAAAAAATTGGCTTCAGTTCAGTTCAGTTCAGTCGCCTAGTCGTGTCCGACTCTTTGCGACCCCATGAACTGCAGCACACCAGGCCTCCCTGTCCATCACCAACTCCTGGAGTTCACTCAAACTCATGTCCATCGAGTTGGTGATGCCATCCAGCCATCTCATCCTCTGTCGTCCCCTTCTCCTCCTGCCCCCAATCCCTCCCAGCATCAGAGGCTTTTCCAATGAGTCAACTCTTTGCATGAGGTGGCCAAAGTACTGGAGTTTCAGCTTTAGCATCATTCCTTCCAAAGAACACCCAGGGCTGATCTCCTTCAGAATGGACTGGTTGGATCTCCTTGCAGTCCATGGGACTCTCAAGGGTCTTCTCCAACACCACAGTTCAAAAGCATCAGTTCTTCGGCGTTCAGCTTTCTTCACAATTCAACTCTCACATCCATACATGACTACTGGAAAAACCATAGCTTTGATTAGACTTAAAGCTCAACATTCAGAAAACTAAGATCGTAGCATCTGGTCCCATTCAGTTCAGTTCAGTTCAGTAGCTCATTCGTGTCCGACTCTTTGCGACCCCATGAACTGCAGCACGCAAGGCCACCCTCTCCATCACCAACTCCTGGAGTTCACTCAAACTCATGTCCATCGAGTTGTGATGTCATCCAGCCATCTCATCCTCTGTTGTCCCCTTCTCCTCCTGCCCCCAGTCCCTCCCAGCATCAGGGTCTTTTCCAGTGAGTCAACTCTTTGCATGAGGTAGCCAAAGTTTTGGAGTTTCAGCTTTAGCATCAGTCCCTCCAATGAACACCCAAGACTGATCTCCTTTAGAATGGACTGGTTGGATCTCCTTGCAGTCCAAGGGACTCTCAAGAGTCTTCTCCAACACTACAGTTCAAAAGCATCAATTCTTCGGTGCTCAGCTTTCTTCACAGTCCAACTCTCACATCCATACATGACCACTGGAAAAACCAGACTAGACGGATTTGGTTTTGTCAAAAAACTTGACTAGATGGACCTTTGTTGGCAAAGTAATGTCTCTGCTTTTGAATATGCTATCTAGGTTGGTCATAACTTTCCTTCCAAGGAGTAAGTGTCTTTTAATTTCATGGCTGCAGTCACCATCTGCAGTGATTTTGGAGCCCAGAAAAATAAAGTCTGACACTGTTTCCACTGTTTCCCCATCTATTTCCCATGAAGTGATGGGACCATATGCCATGATCTTAGTTTTCTGAATGTTGAGCTTTAAGCCAACTTTTTCACTCTTTCACTTTCATCAAGAGGCTTTTTAGTTCCTCTTCACTTTCTGCCATAAGGGTGGTGTCATCTGCATATCTGAGGTTATTGATATTTCTCCTGGCAATCTTGATTCCAGCTTGTGCTTCTTCCAGCCCAGCGTTTCTCATGATGCACTCTGCATAGAAGTTAAATAAGCAGGGTGACAATATACAGCCTTGACGTACTCCTTTTCC